>NC_057942.1:21589826-21908627 GCF_018555375.3 Anguilla rostrata | reverse complement strand
GTATGCAAACGGTGTCTTTATCCAACTAAATTCTCAGCTCACTGGCTTATCCTTCACGAACGACCGTCCTCAGTTTACTAGTTAGCGAGCTGAACTGAACGTTCGGCTGTGTTTCAGTTCAGTGAGTGGAAATACGAAGTCGGAGCTCCGGTCAAGCACTGAATGATTCAGTGAACGAATCTTTTGAACGAATTTTTTTAATGAACTGATTCTAATGATTCAATACACTGAAAAGAACTGCTTTGCCCATCACTATTGCTCTCGTCTCCAGACTGTTCTTAAGAGCGACCCCCATAAGGGTTGCTTTCAGTGCGGTCACCCTAATATAGGTGTGCTGTGCATTAAGGGGGCATGGGTTTGTGTGAGCAGCCCTGTAGGGACGGGGTTGTGTGTATTAAGGGGCAGAACTGCATGCAGCAATTAAATGGTAAATGGTAAGAGATAGAGAAAGCAAGTAAAGCAGAAGGAGGGCTGGAGAGAAAAGGAGAAGGAGCAAAAAATTCCTGAGTGCAAATAAGCAACAGTTAATAGTGGGAATGTTCAAGCAGTGTGTCCCTTGTTTGTAAAGTACAGGGCTCACTCAAAGCCTGCGGCAGGTGTTCACATGAACTGAAAGCACAAAATGGATGACTGCAACCATTGTCACAGACTGTCCTCATTCGAAAAATCCTGATAATGAGCACAGGAACACAGGAGGCTAGCATCAAACCGACTGCTCCTCCTCTCCATCTGCTGAAGATCTGTTTGCACTTTTTCACTCTCACTGTATGACCCGAGGCCCTTTATCATAAGTGTTTCTGGTAAGATGTACTGTACATGTACCAGTTTATTTGTGTTTCATTGTGTGTTTCTGTGACTGACATTTCAGTGAGTTCCAGAATCCTAAACTTGAGGACCACAGTGTTCATTGTGTGAGTCTCTCTCTCTCTCTCTCTCTCTCTCTCTCTCATGCTCACACATGGAAGCACACACATACACACTCAAACAAAACTGCAATCACCTGGAAACAGAAAGCAAATCACACAGTCTTTCCTGGAGAAAAACAGATGGTATATTTAGAGGGAACCAGGTGGCAGTACAGCCCTACCACAAATGAGCGTTGTCTCAACTTTGAGTTTCAAACATATATTAATTCCCATTCTTGCCTGTCATCACCAAATGTCTTACAGTGTACAAAATACTGTTATTGAATAAAATAGAAATAATGTCAGGCTTGTCTTTCCTGAAGTTAAAGACACGGTGTCACAGATATCAGTAAAAATTAAAAGCTGTCAAATGGTGTTGAAAGCCATTGGTGTAGGCCCTCGCCCTGGGTTTTTCAAATTTATTTACTTATTTTACTCCTTGGGGCTTGGCAGGAGTCATCCCTAAAAGGGACAAGTGGGTGTGGACTACCCCCCACCCCCCCATCATGCGTGCACAGGAACCATATTACAGTAAGAGGAATATCAGTGAGATATACCGGACTGCAGCCAGCTTGTCCAGTTTCAGTACTTTACTGCACCATTCAACCATTCATCTAATTACTGCAGAGTATGGGCCTTGCAGCATAGACAGGAGCTGCTTTCCTGTGTGGAATTACTGTGACATCAAACTTTATACCTACTGATATAGGAACAAATGTGCCCATCAAACTTTATTAATATCTGAATTAATGTGCATGAACACACTGTGCCCATAAAGCTTTATCTGTAAATATATAGACAAGCACACTGTATCCATCAAAATTTATACGTGGAGATATAAAACAACAACATGGTTCTCCTGAACCAAGCTGTCAGGAGTCAGGTCACGTCTGTCATAGAGCTAGAGGAGGCTCAGGGACAAGGCAGCATTGGAGTTGTCAGATGTTGATAATGTGCTCTAATGGCTTTATTCCATTTGAAGGGGCCAGCTTCACTATCATCGCTTTAGCCATTAGACCACCAGGGGTTACATCCCCCCAACAGCCCTCCTGTAGTAATGTACTTCTCTAGGATTCCTAGGTCTGTGCAGGGTGGTATGAGACATGTGCTTCCTGCTCTTACCTCAGCCTCAGCTATTGGAAATTGAATCGTTCCACACGCCACTTGCTGAGCGGGTAATTCCATCGGAATGGAAATGCAGTCTGGGGAAGAGTGTTTGCTTTTGGGAAATTATCCTTATCATTTGATAATTATTCTTATCATCCCCTAGCGTCCACCTCACTGCAGACCCCCTTCCCCCATTCTCCCCTAACAGAGCTGCTTCCCCTTAACACAAATTAAGTCAGGGTGTGTAAAATTCTGCCCTTTGGATTTCTGTGGATGTCCTGTGGTCTTTGGAAATCCAAAGCGTAGCTGCCCCCCCTTTGTCACTTGTTGCCGACAATCTTGGATGTGCTTGTTTGAACATTTGATGGAACATCTCAAAATGGTGGACTGGAGAGTAGAATCTGCGCATGTGTCGAGGTGTGTGGGTGTAGTGGCGTCGGTTGCTTGTAAGAGACCTCATTAACAGCCTGAGGTTTTCTGGAGCTTTTTTATGTGTGGTGTACCATGTCCTTCCAGGCTGAATTCTAATAGGCACACATTTTAGACTTCAGGAAATGCATTCAACTTTTTTTTAGAAAACTGTCCTGCCAGTCAATCATTTTCTCTGCATCGGTCACAGACAGGTGGGGTTAATTTATATCCAGTCAGAGGAAGTGGAGATGGATTGTGCAGGCTGAAGATATCGATTCAGTGAGGCCGTGTAGACAGAACAGAAATAATCATGGCCCTTGTGTTCAGTCTGGCAGCTGTTTCCAGGGGAGTCAACCAGTGGTGTCGCTGAAGCCCCAGATTTTTTTTGTCCATCTCCGGACATTTTGACACCCGAAAAAAAAAGAGATACAGCACCAAATATCATTCCATTTAATGGAGCCCTAACGTAAACAAATCACCCCCTTCAAATCGAGCAGTAAGTAACCTAACCGACTAGTAATCGCAGTACATTGCAATCAGATGATTCGATGACTAGCACTGGTACAGTAAAGTTCAGTCACAGAGTTCTGAGTGACAGACTGACAGTTCTGCTTGTCTGACAAACGTACACAGACTACGCACTACGCAGAGTTCTGTAGACAAGTCTGAATATTTCTCGTTCAGTAATGCTAGTGTCAGTGAACTGTATGAAATGGTGGATATCCGCAGATTTTTAAAGAAAATATTGAGGCAGGTTGTTGAAGAGGAGATTCAGGAGAATAATGATGAGATTGAGAATGTAACTAACGTTACAGCGGATGTTAAGAGCCAGTCAGTAGGGGCGACATAGCTCAGGAGGTAAGAGCAGTTGTCTGGCAGTCGGAGAGTTGCTGGTTCGAACCCCGCCTTGGGCATGTCGATGTGTCCCTGAGCAAGACACCTAACCCCTAACTGCTCTGGTGAATGAGAGGCATCAATTGTAAAGCGCTTTGGGTAAAAGCGTTATATAAATGCAGTCCATTTACCATTTACCAGTCAGCAGCTCAGCCGGATAGTGCAGAGCAGCTAGCTTCAGGTTTGTGCAGGGCAGCACAGGGTTGATGATACTGGCTATACATGCAGCTAATTGTGATTAACTAAAATTAGGCTATTAGCGAGCTAAAATCAGATTTAGAAGTGTAACGTCAGCAAAATAATTATTCGTGATGCCAGCTCAGTAACGTTAGTACGGCTAACGTTAGCTAACAACGTTAGCTAGCTAGCTAACTGGCTGGCTAAGCCAGCTAATGTTGTTAGCTATGTGTATTCTTTTTAGCTTGCCTGCTCAGTGCCTTAAACTAAAGTTTACATGCTAGTATGAAAGATTTTTAAAAAACCATTACATATCATCACTCACAGCTGCATAGGATAGGCAGCTAGGTAGTCAGCTAGCTATTTATGGCTAGTATTTTGTTTATTAATTTAGTTACAGTAATACATATTCTGGTAACTGTGTTTGTATAGCCAGTTAAATTGAATCACGTAGCTATTTACTCTGTTAGTCTGTTGCTCTGCTGTAACATAACCAGTTACATTAATTATGTAACTACATCTAGCTGTCTTCATTCTGCTTTGCAATATAGCCACATATTACATTCATTCAACATTATATCCCTATACTAGCCAGATTAGTACAGCACTGTCACTATTATTTTTTGTAATCTACAGTAATGTTTGCATGTGTAATAATATAATAAATGGCCCCCAAAAAATTTGCAGGCCCCAAAAACTTTGTTTGTAGTATAGGAGCTGTTTTGAGTGAATCCACCCCCCCCCCCCCCCCCCCCCAACCCACACACACAAACATAAATGTAGGTAATGGTTTTATGGATATTGTTTGAGAGCTTTATTGAGTACCAGCCCCACCGTTCTGCTCTTAGCATAAGCTAATCTGTATGGATGGGAGTAACCATAGCGGAGGGCTCATGTCAGCCAGTAAATTGCTATGCTATGAGACTGAGATTGAAACTTTCTCTGCTTAGATAAAAGTTTAATGGAGATGTTCAGCTTGGGTGCCACACTTTGACAGCCTCCAGGCCTTTTGGAATTTGGAGACAGGATGCCACAAGTGTTTGACAGAAAGTGTTTAGTAGTAGTCGGCTCCCATATGGCACCTCAAGAGAAGGGTTCGGAATGGGAGGAGGCATAAGGAAGGCTTGTGTAGCCTTTGAGAGACTGCATTTGCGCACTCCAAATTATGATCAGTCAGTTTCAGCACGGGGAAAGAGGTCCTCTCAGAACATTATCAAGAAAATGCTGTGTGCCCTCTGACCCCTTCCCCTTTTCATCCGTGTAAGTTTGAAACCATAGGATTCCGACAGTTTATTAGCACATTCAACTTGTCACATAAGTGTGAACTGATCACCTCATCCTTCTGGACAGACTTGAAAATCTTGTAGGCCTCCGCGGACAGGCACTCTCTTGGTTCAGATCATACCTATCAGACCGATATCAGTTTGTGCTTTTTAATAATGATTCCTCTTATCCATCAAGGGTTAGATATGGAGTACCACAAGGATCTATGCTTGGGCCTTTGCTCTTCTGTTTTCCTATGCTCCCCTTGGGACAAGTTATTCGAAAACATGGCATTAATTTCCACTGCTATGCAGATGACACCCAGTTGTATCTATCAGTTAAACCTGATGAAGTTGTCCAGCTGTCATCTGAGATCAAAGCCTTATAGACATAAAGGAGTGGATGACCCAAAATGTTCTCTTGCTAAACTCCGATAAGATCGAGATAATGGTAGTGGGACCCAAGTCCCTGAGATGCAAACTATCTGACTATATGCTTAACATTGATGGAATCTCCATTACTTCAAGTGCTGTAATCAAAGATCTTGGTGTTACCTTTGATCCAGATCTTGCATTTGATATACATATTAAAAATATCTCTAGGGTTACTTTTTATCACTTGAGAAATATCTCAAAATTTCAGAAAATACTGTCCTTACATGATGCAGAGAAGCTAGTTCATGCTTTTGTTACTTCAAGATTAGATTACTGCAATGCTCTTTTGTCTGGATGTGCAAATTCCTCTCTGAAAGGGCTCCAGCTAATTCAAAATGCAGCAGCTCGTATTCTCACTAGAACAAGGAGATTCGAGCACATCAGCCCAGTGTTAGAATCGCTTCACTGGTTGACAGTTAAATTCCGAATAGACTATAAAATACTACTTCTTACCTTTAAAGCCTTACGTGGGCTTGCTCCTTTGTATTTAAAGGAGTACCATGGTGGTTGAACGTGACACTTCCCAGTTGTCTTCAGGCAACAACAAAACAAATGTGCATAATTTTTTTATTCTTCAGTCATTTCAATGTACTTTAAAACGTATTTTTCTAAGCCTAAATTCCCCACTATAAAAATTCACCCGAACCGTCTGGGCGTGGTAATGAGAACTGTCAGTTAGCTATGATTGACAGACCGTTCCCCGTTACCATAGCTACCCTCATGATACGCTCTCTTTGGGAGACTGAATTTTCACAAGCTAGCTAGCTTAGTAGTATATCAAGTATCGATAGATAGCTAAGGTAAGGACGTTGACTTGTATCCAGTTACAATTTTTGCTATCTAGCTAGCCAAGTTAAGATAAAAGCACAACTATAACGTCCTCATAAAAGCGAACTAGCAAGCTAACGTTATCGATAACATTGCCTTATGAAAGCAAACCTCCTAGCTAGCTAACGTTAGCTAGCTAGCTAAATGAATATAAGCAGAAATAATCTAAAGGAACTCTAATTTAAGTGAACCTAACGTTAGTCAAATATTTGCATTGTCTGAACAGCAGGACTGTGTGTCCTGTCAGATTTCTTTACGGGGCGTGGAAATAGGAGTGGTTACTGTATTCGTGACGTAGAAAAATGACAACTTTCTCAACCGGTTGAAAATGGGACGATGAATTTAAAACGCATATTTCTCCAAAAATACAGAACGGACATATTTAATACTTTGCTCATTGTGTTTCTTCAATGCCTCTTGTGCAAATAGCACATAAAACCGAGAAAGTGTGAAAATCACCATGGTACTCCTTTAAATGATTTACTTCTTCCTTATATTCCCTCACGAACGCTCCGTTCACAGGGTGCAGGCCTCCTTGTTATTCCTAGAATAGCTAAAAGTACCATAGGTGGTAGAGCCTTCTCCTATCCTGCTCCCCTCCTGTGGAACAAGTTGCCTGCCCATGTTCGGGGCGCAGACACTATCACCTTATTTAAAGCTAAGCTCAAAACATATCTTTTTAGACTCTCCTATATTTGAGGGGCAGGAGTGAGTGGCGGGCATAGCTATAGAGTCTCTGGTGGACTGAGCGGTTAGTGCTGTCACTGGATCATCATTGGTAGTGCTATGTTAAGCTGAACCGGTCATGGCCTGGTGATGACTGTCTGAAGCCTGAAGCCCCTGTCTCTGTTTCCCTTAGCTATGCTGCCATAGCCTTATTCTGCCTGGGTTTTCCTTATCGCACGCAGGCACCTCTGTCTCTTCTGCTCTGCTTGATAATCTACATTTTGAACCCCCTAACAATGTTTTTTTTCTCGTTTTCCTCGGCTCTGGGCACCTGTCCGGAGCTTTAGCCCAAGTTTGCTGAGCACCCTCCCCTGGCCCGGAGCTCCAGCCCTAGACCAGCTGGGCACCCCCACCTCCTGCCACTATTGACCTGCCACTATTGACTTTCCATAACAAACCAGTGCCTGCCCGCGGCAGATGGGTTCCCCCTCTGAGTCCGGTTCTGCTCACGGTTTCTTCCTGCAATCAGTCAGGGAGTTTTTCCTTGCCACTGTTGCTCTAGGCTTACTCTTTGGGGGCCAGTTCTCTGTAAAGCTGCTTTGTGATAAAGCCTCTTTGTTAAAAGTGCTGTACAAATAAAATTGAATTGAATTAAACTTGGTATGCTCCTAATCTTCCTGAATAAGAGAATCTTCATGCTCAGTCTACCACTTAATGGAAATTAATTTCTCACTTGTCCGACTGCTATCCTTCTGCAGAAGTCTAAAGATTTCAGTTTATCTTAATTGCACCTTCATTTTTTCGTCCTTTTCACACCACTGTCCTACTGTCTCAATAATGGAGCAATTATCATCTCTCTTCAGAGGGATGAGTTGTCCTGTGAAAAATTTACCTTGGTAATGCACTGATAAAGCCAGATATAATTACCACACGTACAGAGTCCTGGTCCTCTTTATGTGTAGCCTCGCGAGCCAGTCTCTTTTTTCACTTCGTTCAACAGAGCCTGGCCGATGCCTTGACGTTCTAGGCATAAACGAAGGAGGCAACCTTCCTGGGATAGTTGTATTTTCCCAACCAATCAGAGTGTTTTGGCCAGGTGTGGTCTGAAACATGCACCGGAAAACATTACCAGAGGCAAACTTTTCCACAGACCCGCATCAGTTCGCCAGTATTTGGGGAAAACGATTGTATTGATTGTAACAGGCAAACAATCAAAACCATTGCTTCTTCTGGCCATCTTTCTGGGTATTTATTTGATAGCAGACTGCATACTGTAGGCCACCCTTGAAAAATTAAACTTTTGCCAAATCCTGTAGACAAGCAAGCGAGTACATCTCTGTTCGATAACAGCGAATTCAAACATACGCGCTGAAGGTCCTTCAACAAAGTCACTCCATGTATTTGGCAAGTCTGTGATAGAACAGAATTTAAATCTTCTTCGAATTTGTCCATAATTCTGTTTTTAGCAGATAATTTGGGTTAGCTCAATAGCTTTGTCCGTTTCACTGGTGTGTTTCACTTTGGATTTAGATTGCAGCACACATGGAACAGAGGGCATGTCGGGGGGGTGAGAGAACCGGCACACTCAGACAGACAGTTTGATTAACCAATAGGGATGCTGCCGCTCCCAGCAGCAGAGGCTCCTCCCTTTTGCCCCAGAAGGTACATGCGTTTGTCCAGACTACTTTATGTGAGACCAGCTTCAGCATCATGTGCATACACACACACACCCGCCCGTACACATACACACACACACACACACACACAGTTAAAGCATGGATGGTTTTCATCTCTTTTATTTATATAAGTAATCCTGAAGACACCTGTAAGGAAAAATTTGTTATCCTGCCGACTACGCCAAAACTGTAAAGGAAAATGTATTATTTTAGTGAAACTCAGTCTTGAGACCTCAGGACTTTAAACCTGCTTTTCAGGAACTTAATCCTGAGGCTTGCACCCAGCCCCGGGTGGGGAACCGGGACCTTAACTTCGAGACTCAAGAACACATCTCCCAGTGCCCGAGACACTGCACCACAGATTGTATGCACCAGCTTTTTGTGTGTTCTTATAAGTTGTGAACAATGTATTCCTGAGGCTGTAAAAGGGTTAGGAAGGAAGATGCAGATGGGACGGAAATATGAGGATTTATTAATAAACATAATCGCCAGTTAAGTTAATGACAGAAAATATAAAAACATTCATTACCTATAGCTAAACACAGGATCACATGCTTGCTACGGCAAATAAACATGAACATGTTCACTGACAAATTACATAGCCGTATGATTCCATAGGGAAATGACTATGCTACCAGGAGAACTGTTAAGCAGTGCCTCCAAAATAGGGTACCAGGAGAACTGTTAAGCAGTGCCTCCAAAATAGGGTACCAGGAGAACTGTTAAACAGTGTCTCCCCGAATGCTTCTTTGAGCTTCCCTTAAATACAATCCTGAGCAAGCCCTCCATACTGTTAGGATATTTTGCCCTTATTCGTGGAGTCAAATGCAGGACGATGAAGAACACGCTGACAAAGTTTCCTCAGAGGATTTGATGTTTAATTCAATGCGCAAGGGAGAGACAGACCCAGCACATTCGGGCACTGCACTGAGAGAATCTCTGCCGATCACGCTGTGTGGTGTCTAGATATACAGTATACATGTATATGCAGATATACATATCCAAAGTTTGGTGGGCCGGAGACAAATGGTCTTGTCCCTTCCTGGGAACTCTCGCAGCCATTTAGCATAGGAATGTGACATCCTTGCCGCAGGCACTAGAGGTGTTATACGGAGACACACTACAGAGGTGCTAGACATAGAGGCAAGCAAACTACAGACACAGTATGGTATGAAAAGGAAACACAATACACTACATATAATATATATATATATATATATATATACTAAATAAAACAGTTATCTTTGTTTGCCCACATAAGGTCTGGAAAGGAATAGGCACCAAAACCCCTTCTCCTCCAAGAACAGAGAAAACGCAGACTATACTCCTTTGTGATCTATTGATAGAAATAAGATTCTTTGTGCGACTGCGCGAGATCTTATGGTTGTAACTGTCTTCCAAGATACTTTTCTGTGGAGTTCTAAGGTGCGATTTGAGAACCAACCAAAATGATACAGTTCTATCCACTTCTGTTTTGCTCCAGAAATCGATGTCTATCAGCAAACATATGGCTTAGCTATGCCCAGAAGTCCTCAATAATAATAATATTTTCCAAGAAATTACGAAAGATAGTTGACAACATTTCTTCAGGTGCAGCATCTTTTACAGCTACCACAGAGTGAATGCACAGTGAATGCAATGATAAGAACATTTTCGGTTACGCTGACCTATAAAACGCTATTCCTAAAGCAAAATTAGACATGTTATACATCGTTAGAAAGCTTATACTCTCACCTACTGAATAAATGAATTCTCAATCAAGCCAGACTGTACTTAAAAAGGGCGACAACACCGTAAACAACACCTGAGGTATTACGCACAGCTATTTTGGAAGGTACCCAGGCATCACAAATGCCTGTATATTTCACAAACGGATTGTCCAAGACAATATATGACCGTCTCAAAAGGGACATCTCTATGCGTAAAACCAATGGTAAGGTTGTATATTTATTCTATATTTAGTCCTAGATATTGACTGTAGAATGACATGGTATCATTTTTTAAAATTTTGTCTCGTTTATTTTGTTATTCAGTGTGGCTTCTTCTTGTTGTTTCGCACTATAATATGACGCCGTTTGCGCGCAAATTAGTACGTACTTCCGCTTAAGCAGAGGACGTCAGTTGACTAGGCGATCCTTCAGTGTGGCCCAGGATGCATTTGTGTACACACTGCTAAAACAATGTGGCCATATGCAACCCAGACCACCTTTGAATGTGGTCTGAGTGATCGGATCTCAATGCGTCCTCAATGCGTCTTGGGTGCATTCACGCCTGTAGTTAGAGCTGTCCACTTGTGATTGGATCACCCAAGACGCATTTAATGGCAGGTCTGAACAGGGCCTATGCCAATGTGTGTGGGAAGGTAACAAGGTTATTTTATTACTGAAGCATTTTTGAATCCTTTAAAATCAGAGAGTAATGTGTGTGGTACCGGTATATACATGATGTCAGTTTGTGACAATGTGGATTGTAAAGGACTGTGAATACAGCATGCTTTGATCCTTTGATGAGAATAAAACAATTTAAAATACATGTAAATCAGTAGCAGGATAACAGGATGGGCGTTTAGGCGGGTATAGTGATTGAACAGGGGCATAGTTGAGCTGCTGTGCTTGCAGGGGATGACTCTATACCCCACTTGAACTCTGTATCCCATTTGAAGCCAAAGTACGGTTTGTTGCTTCTGTTGTCATGTGAAAGCAGGATAAATGGGAGGTCACAGTTAAACCACTGAGGTCTACCTCATCGCTGGTGAGAAAAAAGGGTAGATATGGTATTTAATGTTTAATAACTTTGCTCTCGCTTCACATAGAAACGTATTTTAAATTGTGCTGTGAAGCTAAGCTCTGTGGCTACACGAACAGTCCTCTGCTTTGTTGCTAAACCATTTTTTGTTTGATGCAAACTATCTTGGTACTAATTATTTACAACACACTTTCGGTTTTTGATGGTGGCAGATCTGCTGAGCACTGTGGGACAAAGAAGTGCAAGGAATGTCACACAGAAACTCAGCTGAATTTTCTTGGTCACCCTCTTTCCAGGAAATGCGAGATGCAGACACATACGAGCAAGGCATTTTCTTTCCTATTCTTTTACTATTTTTTTATTTTTATTACATTATTCGTTTGCTTCATCGATGGCAACCATGAAAATAAATGCCCGGAAAAGTATAATATTTTACACTACAATATAAATACTGTGATGGAGAGTGAGATATGCTTTGTGAAAATACAGTCTTTAATTTAGGCTGAAATATTCAGTTCACCTAAAATTTGAAGGATTCTTATATACATTCATATATGGGCAGTGGCATATAATTCTGATATGATTATTTTGTATATAGTTAATGTTTTTGTGTGGTCTGTCATGTTTATTTCTTACCCACGGCCATATAAATCAATATTATAAATTCAAAAGTTGTGTGTTTTTTGTCCATTTGCCATATTACAGTCTCCTAACATGAATCTATGCTAAAATAACAGAGAGGACAATTTTGTATTGAAAAAATGATAAGCAAGACCTGATGTGCAAGACCTGATGCAAAAATAATGCAAAAATCTGAGGGCCTCTCAAAATGGGAAAAATAGGCCCTAGACCTCTCAGTGTTAACTTTGGATACTCCTGGAATATTTGGTTTGTGGAGATATGGACAGAGGTGTGGTGTGTTTTCTGATGCTGAAGTCTGTCAGGCCAGAGATGTAACCAAGGTGGGAAAGGGGGGGGGGTTGCTCCCCTCCAAATTGCAGGAGATATGCATTACACATCTGCTTCATATTATGCCCCACTCCACCCTCAGTTTAAATCTGTATTTCACTTCTTCGGGGTTACTGTAAGGTAAGCATCTATTGTTGCAAGTGTAGCCATTCAACGAACTACTTTGACAGGAATAAAATGCGCACTGGGCAATTCGTGTGAAGTCCTTATGTATTTTGCTTGGGTGAAGGTATCATTTAACAACAGGATTACTGCAGAATTGGGGGAGTTGGGATGACACCCATCAGGAGTTTGTAAATTAGGGAATTCTATCCTGCTCCATTATACAGTAAAAATTTTAGATCCATGCCGTGGGACCCAGCAGTCACTGATACTGCTATACAAGGTTATTCCCCCCATTTTCTTCCCAATTTGGAGCTCAATTTCAGCTGAAGGAGCCCAGTTCAGGATGACACACACACAGGCTTATTCTTTGAAGTGAGTATGGTCACCTACTGCTTTTATTCATCCTTCCATCCATTAGCTGAGTTGGGGTGTTGTGGTGGAGCATCACTGGCATATCCTGGCCTGGTGATCCCATCCCACCAGGAGAATTCAATATGAACATGGTTGTAAAGATGTGTTGTCAAAAGTAAAAATAAAAAATACACACTAAGGCTGCAGAGTCCAACCATTTTGGTTGCACATGCGCCTGACATTTAGCAGGTCTGTCTCTGTGTGTGTATGTGTGTAGCGTTATTTTTTTTTCCCACCCACATTCTGTGAAGACCTGCCCGTACTCTGCGTCTGATTGGCTCTGACCCTGCTATTCTTCTTCGCTGAATGCGGGTGGGGAAAAAAATAAGGCATGTGTGTATTAGTGATGCGCGGATCGCAGTTATATCCGCGGGCACCGCAGTTAATCCGTGGATCGGGCGGGCCGATGGGTTGCGGGTGGGTGAAATAATACATCATTAATGAGGAAAATATTAATTACATTCTCTAAAATGTGAACATATTTTAAGCTTCAGTTTATCACTTGCTTATATGTGTAAAACCGTGCCCTGTACTCCTCTGGGAGCAGTACACTCTTTTGTTTGAGTTATTTGAGTTTAAACATCAGCACTTTTAAGTTTATTTTTTAAACAATTGAGGTTATTGCGATTTCTTGTTTGTACTATGATTTCAATAAAGAAAAAACATTTATCTGCACCTTTATTCCTGTTTACAATCATTTACATAATGTGTTAAGAAATTACTATATGTATGGAAACTGACAAAAAAGGTAACGCTTAAAATGTATTATTGCGGCGTCAAAAGGCACGGTGAAAATTTTAGGTGATTTTGGGTGCATCTAAATTATGTGCTGGTGCACCTAAATGAAAAAGTTAGGCGCACCAGTGCAACCAATGTAAGAAGTTAGTCTGGAGCCCTGCACACACACACACACACACACACACACATACACACACACACACACACACACGCAAACACACACACTCGCACGCACACACACAGTATCCCACCCAGCTAAAGCAAAAACCATAAAATTGTCCAAATTAAATGTACACTTTTTGGATTGTTGTGGCTCCTTTACATGCTGTTCTATCTTCATGAAAAAACATCCTGAACACTCACATCCCCTGAAGGTTAACAGGCCAGAAGCCAATCTGTCAATACAAGTATCTATTAGAACTTTAAGTAATCCAAATTTTCACAGAATAGCAATCCCGCAATGTCAAAGGGTGTGTCTAAAGGTGTGGAGGATCACACTGTGGACTGGATTCTCCAGGAATGCAGCCAGAATAGCTATGTGCATATTTTATACTTTGTCACAAATAAATAATAAAAACTAATAAACTGGACAATTTATAATAATTGCATTACTGTTAGCAAATATAAACAACTATTTGCTCCTATTTTACTTAACAGTCAGTTATAGAATAGCAACAGGGACTTGAACACTAAAACTATTCCAACCAATGAGACTTGATTCAATTATGTTGAAAGCTATACCTCAGTGATGGGTGTGTGTCATGGAAGATTTAATGTTCTTAACAAATATAGCCTTAGACAGAGCTCCCTGAATGGTACTCACTCTGGTGAATACAGAGTGCAGCTTGTGATTTTTCCATTTCCATTTTTCCATTACAGCAGGAAAAAGACAAGAAAATGCGTTCATAAAACATAAATAGTTAACCAAAGTTAAAGTAGGCCACAGTGAGAAAAGGCCTTGTTAATTGTAGACACCCTCTGCTATCATTTCTCTGAATTCCTCTTACTGTGTAAATACCCCTCTCTAACTGTGTTAATACCTCTTCTCTGACTGTGTAAATAGCCATCTCTAAGGTAGAATGAAAAAAGAAATTTTTGGAAAAATTTCCCTCTGTAAGCAATAATTTATTGGATGGATGGTAGAATTATTCTAACATGAAAATGCATACATCCTCATTGTGTCCCTGCACAGGTATTGAGTTTCGATTGTGTGCTTGTGTTTACATTTGTGTGTAAACCATTTGAGCAGTGTGAATGGAGGGGTGGAGGGAGGGAGAGAACAGTCTGTGTGGAAGAAAGAGGACACAGTGTGTGCAGTGATGGGGATGGAATGGTGTGGAGGGAGGGAGGGAGGGAGGGAGAAAGGGACCAGTGTGGATGGACAACAACTGGGGCGGCATAGCTCAGGACGTAAGAACGGTTGTCTGGCAGTCGGAGGGTTGCCGGTTCGATCCCCGCCCTGGGCGTGTCGAAGTGTCCCTGAGCAAGACACCGAACCCTGAACTGCTCTGGTGAGTAAGAGGCATCAATTGTAAAGTGCTTTGGATAAAAGCGCTATATAAATGCAGTCCATTTACCATTTACAACAGTGTGTATGACTAAAGCTTTGAACAAAACTTGTACTTCCAGTGATAAGTAAACTGTAGTCAAGTGCTGTAATGTATTTGCTGGTGACAGTGTCGCCGGTGGCATAAACATTCTATGCACTCATTTAGAGCCACAGCCATCCTTGAGTCAAGCAATTCAAGTTTAAATGGTGGGTGTGATTTATGTTGGAGCACTCTGGAGCTGCAGCAACATTTCTGTTTTGTGCCACCAAAACCCTGGGACTGACTCTGGCCCAAAAAGGACCACAGTGTTCATTGTGTGAGTAAGATTTCTCTCTCTCTGTATGTCTGGGAGACATTGCAGTCTCGCTGTGGGAGTCAGAGCTCTTGGTATTGGTGCTTTACTCGGTCATTTGTGGTTTCAGCACATATGACTGAACACCTATGAATAAACAGTGGCCCTTACATGCCACTCAATCAATCAGATACCACCTCTAAACATGCTACACAACAAAAGCTACACATTGCTTCTAGCTGAGGACTAAAAACCACAAGGTACCAGCAGCTGTGCCTAACTAGTGCAATGTAAATATTGCATTGTTTCTTTCTGTTTGACTGTATGGATGTAAGTGTAACTCACTCCCTCTAATGCTAATCCAACAATGTGCTGTGGTGCAGGGATTCTAAAACCTGACCCTTGTGGCCAGTAGTATTGCTTGTTTCCCTACTAACTGATAATTCATTAATTAACGTCACTAATTGACCAGAGATTCTACTCACATGGTGTCCTAGGTCTACAGTATCTTATCAGAAGGGCACACCAGCAGTACTACTGTCCTCTACTGGCCAGATCTGAGTATCAGTGCTGTATGTGTGTGTGTGCATGCATGCGTGCTTAAAAGCATTTTATTAGTCTTTAAAGCCTACAAGAGAATGGTGTGATAGAAGTCACTTTCCTTGATCCCAAGGACATCTAAAACAACGCTGTTGCACAAAGAGAAAGGTGGATGTGGAAGAGAGAGTGAGAGATAGATGGCATCTTGGAGCCAATATAATTGGAGTTACACATATTTTTTCTTTCCTTCTATTTTATGACTGTACTATTTTCTGTGCGTTTAATCAGTTGGCAATTTGAATGGAGGTTAGTCATATCAATAAAGCCATTTTTTTTCATTTCAAGGAAAGAGGGATAAAGAGAGAAGCAGAAGAAGAATTGGTATTTTTATTAGAATTTGTATTATTTTCCTGATAAAAGCAATCTGATCAGAGGGCAGAGGAATGTGAGAAAGAGATATGGTGGGACAAAGAGAGGGGCTTATATCCATAATATATGCACCTCTAATACTATGACACAGCAATTCTCTGTGTTCATCTCTCATTAATATTTATTTATGCTCATCAGAACATGACATGCTTAGACAGCAGTCAGTGCTTGGCTCTAATGAGGGATGCAGTAATATTGATTTTCTCATTGTAATTCTGATGTAGGTATTGAAGATGTGACTGTTAGTAGTCAAGTGCCAGTGGGTGGTCGATTCCTGCAGCACACCAAGCTCAGCAATGTGTATCTGTGTGTACAAGCAGTGAAACGTTTGTAAAACTATGTTTTAGTATAAGCTGCATAATGTACAGTTCAAGGGGTGATGTTGGGTTTCCCAGGCATGTCTAGGTACAGCAGCACTGTCTCCCCTCTTGAAGAAACGTTTAGCAGTGTGGTCTCTCCTGGTGTTGGAGGATGCAACAGCGGTGTATCGCCTCATACTGGACAGTAGACCTGTGCTGTCAAAAATATGGTATTGGGGGATACAGCAGTTTAATTTCTCCCAGCGTTGAGGATACAACAGTGCCATCTCTCCTGGTATTAGAGATTTATGGCATTCAGGGGTTTCCTTTCCTTCCCATGCACCTGAGTGATAGTTGGAACAGCTGGCAATTTGATTGCATTTGATTGACCTCAGATCAGTCTGGGCCAGCTGAGGGGTGATACAAGGCACCTTTCACTGGGGGGGGGGGGCATCTGAGAGGAGCTGCAGCTGCAACACAGCGTGTCGGTCATTGATTATAACACCATGATGATCAGCGTCTCTCACCGGTACACTGGGATTCCCCTGGCAACACCCTCCACAGTTAAACTATGCGGTTGCTCCCTGCACTTGGAACTGTACTTCCCTCTAGGGTTTTCAATACACTTGTTCCTGGTTATGGTCATACACTTTGTTGCACATCGCTCTGGATAAGAGCGTCTGCCAAATGCCTGTAATGTAATGCAATGTAATGGGAGAGAGGCCTCATAAACCATATAGCAAGAGCTACATAGATGGAGCTACCATGGGCTGTAAATCAATCACTATTATGCATACAACATTGTCTACCACGCAAAACACTGATTGGATCAAATGATTGAATCACTAATAGAATGTTATAGCACCACTTCATTTTTGGGACTGACAAAGCCTCAAATTGTCTGGCTAACTGCATTCTGTAATAACCACTGTTGCAGATGTGTTTTACCTTCACATCTGTCTAGTGTGCTTTTTACGTAGTCAACCAGTGTGTTTATCGTGTGTAGCTGATGTTCAACCAGTGTTTATTGTGGCAGATGTTTGACCAGTCTGTCTTTTTCTTTATTACAGGTCATCTCTTCCCTGTCCAGACTCTCTCATCACAATATTGCCCAGATCAAAGGCATCAGGTAAGCACAGACAGTTTCAGCGCTAACATCTAAGGGAGGCAGGGAGGAGTGGGCAGGGAACTAGACCCGCTAAGTCAAATTCTCAGTGGTGGCAGAGGTACCCCACAGATGATGCATGGGGTACATCATGGTGGGACGGCTGGGGCAGGGTGGATGAAGGGCAGTTCTTACCAGCAGTATCTTCTATGATGAGACTGACCAGGCCATCATTAATTCATAGCTAAAATAAATCTAGATGATAAGCTCAAGTTAAATTCAAAGTGTTAAAAACCATGTTTTCCCTCACCATGGTAGGCTATTTCCACTCCAAACCAAATGGTTTTGTGCTTCCCCCTTGGCCAGTTCTCCCTTGTAAAAGAGGTTCTGAATCTCAGAGGAATTTTATGTTTAAAAATAAAAATAAAATTTTCAACCCTGCACTTACGCTGAGCATGCATTCTTCTGAGGAGTTCTCTGTGAGGATTGGAGGCTGATCTTTTAAAATGAGGAAGGCCCAGGTGGCTAAATCCTATTTGGGATAAATTTGGATAAACTAGTTATTACTCAAGTGATTTCCTCAATGTACAGACCTAACTTGCTTTAGACATGACGGAGGTAGTTTTTCTTGAAATTACTTAAAAGAATCAGTTGCTTATAAATGTTATTTATGGAATTTCTTTACATATTCTTCATATTTGTTTCAGTTTCATTTCGCTAACTGCTATTTGGGGGATAGCGAGGGACAAGTACGCTAGCTGGCTAATGCAGTAGTGCATTAATGTCACACTAATGTGAATTATACATTAGCCTCATAGCTGAACTGATTTTGCACATTAGTGACCCCTTGTAGCTAACAAGTTTCAGGAAGCATTGGCCCACATGTTTTCAATAAGGGGAAAGCCCTGTCTGCTTTTTTCATCATAGGGGAAGCCATAGCTCAGGAGGTAAGGGCGTTTGTCTGGCAGTCGGAGGATTGCCGGTTCAATCCCCCGCCCTGGGCGTGTCAAAGTATCCCTGAGCAAGACACCTAACCCCTAATTACTCGTAACTGTCAGGTACGGGTAGGGGGGACCCAAACGCAGAGGGAAAAAAAACGCAAACTCAAAAAGGGAAAATTAACAAAGACTTTACTTACGACAGGCAAACAAGCAGGGAACAGACAAGGCCACGATGGGCAAAAACACAAACTCAAAAAAATCTAATAAAACAGAAAACAACAGGAACTCAAAAACACAGGCAGGGCAGAACACAGGCAGGCAGAGTACAAGGGCAAACAAACACAAACAGGTCAAAAACACAGGCAGGTACATACGGTAAGCAACAAACATAAGTCAGGAACAAACACAAGGAACCAGCACCCAAGTCAAGGGGACAAAGAACTTAAATAGACAGGGGGTAACAAGACACAGGTGAACTCAAAAAACAATCAAACCAGAAGAGGGGATCACAAGACACAGGTGGGAGCAATGATGGAATAACGAGACAATTGAAAACAATCATACAATTAACAGGGGGGAGCAGGACACAAAACAGAAGTGCCGCCATCTGGCGGCCCAACAAGGGAAACACAGACAGGAAAACACAGAACCATGACAGTAACGAGCTGACTGGTACCTTGCATGGCAGCCTTTCACTGTTGGTGTGAGTGTGTGTGTGAATGGGTGAGAGGCATCAATGAGAGGCATCAATTGTAAAGCGCTTTGGATAAAAAGCACTGTATAAATGCAGTCCATTTACCATTTACCATCCTGCTAAGACCTCAACATCACAAAATTCAAAATTCAGAGATCTATAGATTGAGAACACCAAACAGCTTGACTGTAAGGCAGTATGGACTGTATTGTAAGCATTTTCAGTATCATTACGCTTATTCATATTTTTAACATCAGCAGCCGTTTTGATGAAAGGAAGACAGCAGGTAGAAACAACAGTTGTCTCAGATCCAGAGTGACAGCTGTATTACTAGGCAGTCATTGAAAGGTATTACCTCATACCCCTTAACTCCCAATCCCCTCTAACCTCCCTGTCTCCTACAAAGTGAGGAATTGCCCTAGTAATTACTAATTAAATCATAGCCTCAACAGTTCAGGCTCTATTGCTCCGGTAATTACCAAGAGAATCATGCATAACACAGTGCTGTACATACCTAAAGAATTGCAGGTCCCACAGTATGCATTGTATTTTACATTACATTACATTTATTTGGCAGACACTTTTATCCAAAGCAACATACAAAAAGTGCATTTCATGGTCATGGACAACTACAAAACACAGGTTCAATAAGATACAATACTTATTTTGTACAGCTATTTCTAGCCAAGAACACAGTTTAGTTCACACAGTGAACACTATTCTGACCTCTGCAAAGCCAACTAGGCAGAAGAATAAGCTACAGTATTAGGACAAATACAAATTACCAAACAGTGCTGGGATGGGGGAACATGTAACAAGTGTCATGAAAAAGGGGGGGGGGGGGTGGATTTAGGGGGTGGGGGTGAAATATACAGAGTTGTGGTAGTTCGTCCAGGTATAGTCTGAAGAGATGAGTCTTCAGGCCACGGCGGAAGATGGGTAGTGAGGGAGAGGTTCGATGAGGGACAGGGAGTTCGTTCCACCACTGGTGAGCTAGGGTAGAGAAGCTCTGTGATTCCTTTGGTCAGGTGGGAGGGGGTACAAGGTGCCCTGCTGCTGCAGAGTGGAGTGGTCGAGCAGGCATATAGGATCGAATCATGTCCTGCAAGTAGATCGGGGCTTTCCTGTTGGCTGCAGTGTAGGCAAGGGTCAGGGCTTTGAACCGGATCCTGGCAGCGACCGGTAGCCAGTGGAGTGATCGCAGCAGAGGAGTGACATGGGAGAATTTGGGAAGGTTGTAAATGAGTCGGGCAGCGGAATTCTGAATCATCTGTAGTGGCTGTATGGCACAAGCTGGCAGCGTCGTTGACGCTGGTGCCACTTCATGTGGTTGTGGAGGCCGATGCGTGAGCCACACACTCGTCCACAGGTGGGGCAAGGGAGCCCAGATGTTGGAGTAATGCCGGCAGCCCTCTGGTGTCGTTGGGCACGTCTTTCGGTCCTCCTCTGTTGCATGGTGTGATGTATTTGTTCGGCCACCCTGGCACAGGTGCCCTGCCATGACGATCTATCGAGTGCCAGAGGTTCTAGTTGGATGGGGTTTATGTTGCAGCGCTTCAGGAGGTCTTTGGTGTAGTCCTTGTAGCGCCTCTTTTGTCCACCAGCGGCCCGTTTTGCAGCGCTGAGTTGCCCATAGAGGGCTTGGTGGGGTAGGCGGTGGCCAGGCATGCAGATGGTGTGCCCTATCCAGCGAAGATGTTTTTTAGCCATTGCTGCTTCCATGCAGGTGGAGTTGGTCATGGAAAGAATCTCAGTATGGGGGAATCGATCTTCCCAAGACAGGCCGAGGATCTTTTGAAGGCATCGGATGTGGAAGGCCTCCAAGTTCGTGATGTGCCGTCTGTATGGGGTCCACGTTTCTGCCCCATAGAGCAGAGTGGAGGCATATACCGCATTGTACACGGCAACCTTGGTGCTGACCTTCAGGTTTTTGTTTTCAAAAACCCTTCTGTGGAGTTGCCCAAAGGCTGATGAGGCTTTGTTGATGCGGCTGTTTATTTCAGTGTCAAGGGAGCAGTCTGAGGAAAGTGTGGAGCCAAGACAGGTGAACTGGCCCACTACTTTGAGTGGAACACCATTGATTTGGAAGCTGGGGGGTGAAGGAGGTTGGATAGTAAATTGTGCCATGACAGTTGAATGTAGGTATTGAAGATGTGACTGTTAGTAGTTGAATGTTAACCTGGAGACCAAAGGACTGGTATAGGCCAGAGATTGTGTTTAGGGCATGCTGCATGGACTCTGGGCTATGTGCCAAGACAGCGCAGTCATCTGCATATTGAAGCTCACAAATTTGGCAGGTCTTTGTCTTTGTATAGGCCTGGAGCCGTCGGATGTTAAATAGACTTCCGTCAAGGCGGTACTCCAGGTGAACTCCATCTCTGTGTCCCAGGGCATGATGGAAGAGGTGGGTGATGGCTGAGAGGAGGAGATTAAACAAGACCGGTGCCAAGACACAGCCTTGCTTCACCCCAACGTTGACCTTGAAGGACTCTGACTGGAGTCCTCCCGTGAGGACTCTGGCTTGCATGCCATCATGCAGTTGCTGCAGGACGGAGAGAAACTTGGGTGGTACCCTAAGTTTGGAGAGCTGTTTCCAGAGCATCTCATGGCTTATGGTGTCAAAGGCTTTGCTGAGGTCGATGAAGGCTACGTACAGGTCTTTGCGCTGCTCTCTGCTCTTCTCTAGTAGCTGCCGTAAGACAAAGGTCATGTCAGTAGTGGATCTAGACTTCCGGAAACCACTTTGTGTTTCTGGGAGAGCACTTTCCGAAATGTGTTCCACCAGTCTGTTGAGGATGATTTTTGCCAGCACTTTCCCTGCAGTGAAGAGGAGAGAGATTCCCCGGCTGTTCCCACAAACTGCTCTGTCCCCCTTCTGTTTGTAAATGACCACAATGTTAGCTTCCTTCCAGTCCTGAAGGAGGATCTCGGACTTCCAGATGTTTGTGATCAGGAGGTGTAGGCGGCGTGTGAGGAGGTACCCCCCATGTTTGAAGACCTCTGCCGGGATGCCATCAGGTCCTGCACTTTTGTTGTTTTTCAAGCCCCTGATGGCTTGGCGGGTTTCAAAGAACTGTGGCGGAGTGTTGAGATGCAGGATTGGTGGAAGGTCTGGAAGTTTATTGAGGATGTGAAGATCAACAGGGTTGGTGAGGTTGAGGAGGGTCTCAAAGTGATCTGCCCAGCGGCCAAGGATCTCATGACGGTCCTTGAGAAGAGTGTCCCCATCTGCTGATCGGACAGAGGCATTACTTTGCTTCCTGGGGCCATATAAGGCTTTGATGGCATCATAGAAGCCCTGGGTGTTATTGCAGTCTGCAAAGGCTTGGATTTCTTGTGCCTTCTGCACCCACCAGGTGTCTTCCATGATCCGGAGAGCACGCTGGGTCGCAGCTCTTGCCTCAGCAAAAGTGGTTTTCAGGGTGGAGGATCCAGGGTTGGACAGGAGAGCTTTGTGGGCTTCATGTTCTGTTTGCAGGAGTGACTGTATTTTGGCAGAGTTGTCATCAAACCATTCCTGGTGATGTTTCCTTGGTAGACTAAGCGCTTCTGAGGCTGCACTGTGGATAGCTGTGCGCAGAGCTGACCAATCAGTGGATTCCTCCGGAACTTGACCGTCAGAAGTTGCCTGTGGTGGTGGGGTTGTTCAGTGCTGTGCAGTTGAGTTTTCTGTTTGGGGCTGTCCTTTGGCGGTTGGGTTGAATATCTATGAGGAGTTTGGATCTGACCATAAGATGATCAGTCCAACATTCAGCCCCGCGCATGACTCGGGTGATAAGAACATCCTGTCTGTCCTTTTGACGGACAATAATTTAATCCAGGAGGTGCCAGTGTTTTGAGCCACTCTAGCATTGAAGTCTCCCATGAGTATGAGTTTGTCTGCTGGGGTTTTCTGGATGATGGAGTCAAGACTTCTGTAAAAGTCCTCTTTGATGTTATTCTCTGCATCCAGGGTTGGTGCATAGGCGCTGATGAGGGTGGCACAGCGTCCCTTTGTAAGAGGAATGCGCTATGTCATCAGCCTTTCGTTGATGCCAGTGGGGGATTCTGGGATGCGCTGCAGCAGATGGGTCTTCACAGCGAAGCCAACTCCATGGAGGTGGCGTGTACCTTCGGGGACCCCTTTCCAGAAGGTGTACCCCACACCAACTTCTGTCAGGGAGTCCTCTCCATGTAGCCTGGTCTCGCTGAGTGCTGCAATGTCAATGTTATACTTCGCAAGTTCAAGGGCCACAAGTGCTGTTCTACGGTGGGGCCTGTCAGGTGTTTCAGCCATATCCAGGAGCGTGCGGACATTCCACGAAGCGATGTGCAAGTAAATATTTTTCTTTTTGTTTCTTCGACTGCAAAGAGGGATGCTCCGACGGTTGCGGCTTACCGTCCGGAGTTGGGGGAGCAGACAATTTTTGGACCACCTTTTCTAGGTCCTTCCCCGTCAGGGGTGAGCAGTGTGGGGCTGCTCAGACGCAATGGAAGCTGCCGAGGAGACACACTGCTCCATCCCGCAATCTCAGCGACCATCACTCCATTGCCGCCTGTGTGCATGGTTTGGCTAGGCACTCCCAGCCACATCCTTGGCCTGTACCTGCCGCCATTCCATATCGCCACAGGGCTTCGGGGTGGGAGGGGTGGGGCAAGGCGCTTGCGCAGGGAAAGGATTAAGGTGAGGGTGCGGGTGCGCAGTCCTCACTCCCACCATCTTCACTCCTCTAGGAATACTTCCGGTGGCATGAGGAGCTCATGACGACCTTCGTCTGACTGGAGCTGCAGGGGACTGCCGGTGGTCCGGTCTGTTGGACTCCGCCTGTGCCTATCCCCAACTGCACATTTGAGCTCAGGGTTTACTCCCCTAGCCATCGTACCACCCAATGGTTTACCCACGTGGCAGTGGGGCAGTGGTTGGCGTAACACCTCTAGGGACCACTGCAGCTCCGAGATCCCCTACTGGTTCAGCCTGGGGTTGTGGAACCCCAGTTACCATGGGCTGCCATGAGGAGACATAGTAGGAGTCTTGGTGAGGGAGAGGCTATGTACTGACCACAGAAGACTTACACGCTGCTTCCTGGACCCCGGCTGGGGAGGCCAGCGGCAGAAGCTGAAGGAGGGAGATTGCAGGCATCCCTACATGCAATGGCTCGTTTAGCAGACTGCACTAGACGCATCACAACACCCTGCTGGCAGTACAGCCGGCCAACCCACATACTCACACGCACACGCAACACCTACACACATATGCACTCACATAGTTTGTTATACAAAATTGTAGAGAATTGTGCTTTGCCTTTTCGGTACTTTGTGTTTAATAAACTTTATTATATCTACACGGTTGTCTGCATTTATATTACCTTGTGTTGAATTGAGTCAGCTGCTGCTAATCCAAAGAATTTAATGAATACCTTCACCCCCTTAGCTAAATTATTTATATTAATTTAGTATTTGCTTAATGATATTATGATTTGGTTAAGATTGACTATAATGTGTAATTTTAATAATTATTAATTTAATTATTAATTTGAATTGCTAATTTATAGTTTGTATAATTATTATGAGACTGATTATTACATGCTGGCGCCAACTGTGAGGATATTGATGTATTTCTTCTACAGTTTGGTGCCCCACTATGAGAAGTAGCGGCATGTCCCCTACAGAAGGAATCTGCAGGATCGTGATGTTGCCTTGATGTGCTCCTTGAGGTCCAGTTGGTCATCCAGGACCACCCCCAAGCTCTTAGCAGAGTGAGAGGCAGTCACTGTGGTGCCATCAACCGTGATTGAGAGCTCACGTAGTAAGGAGGTCTTGTATGGGAAGAGGAGCAGCTCAGTTTTGTTGAGGTTGAGCTTCAGGTGGTGGCTGGCCATTGAGGTGGAGATGTCAGCCAGGCAGGAAGATATTATCGACCTGTGAGGCCGAGGGGGGAAAGAAAAGAAGAGTTGCGTGTCATCTGCATAACAATGATAGGAAGAGAAGCCATGTGAATTAATAACTGAACCAAGAGATTTGGTGTATATGGAGAACAGCAGAGGACCCAGTACAGATCCCTGTGGTACTCCTGTAACAAGGGGATGAGAAGCAGAGGCAGACCCCATCCAGGTGACCTGGTAGGACCTATCTGCAAGATAGGAAGCGAACCAAGACAGGGCAGTCCCAGCAATGCCCATCTCAGCCAAGGTGGAGAGGAGTATTTTGTGGTTGACCGTGTCAAATGCTGCAGACAGGTCAAGAAGGATCAGGACAGAGGCGAGTACCTCCGTCACAGCCAGGAGCACAGTCTCTGTTGAGTGCCCGGATCGGAAGCCAGACTGGTGAGAGTCTAGCAGGTTGTTCTGATGGAGAAAAGAGGTTAGTTGTTTAAGCACTGCTCGCTCAAAGGTTTTGGACGGAAAGGGTAGAAGTGATACGGGTCGGTGATTCATTACATCGGAGGGGTCTGAGGTGGGATTCTTGAGGAGTGGGGTAACACAAGCCATCTTAAAATCAGAGGGAACATGACCAGAGGCAAGAGAGGAATTAACAATGGAGGACAGATACGGAAGGATCTCGCTGGAAATGGATTGGAGGACTGTAGATGGGATGGGGTCAAGTGGACAGGTGGTTGCACGATGAGAGGTGATGAGTTGTAGTACATCGGAGTCCTCCAGCATCTCAAAGGAGGTCAGTGTGGCTGTGGGTTTGTCCCGGGGGGTTGGGGGGCTCACTGGATGGGCAAAGGAGTTCCGGATTGTAGCCACCTTTCCTTCAAAGGCGGCCAGAAAGTCATCTGCGGAAAGGGAAGAGGGAGATGGTAAATGGTAAATGGACTGCATTTATATAGCGCTTTTATCCAAAGCGCTTTACAATTGATGCCTCTCATTCGCCAGAGCAGTTAGGGGTTAGGTGTCTTGCTCAAGGACACTTCGACACGCCCAGGGTGGGGTTTGAACCGGCAACCCTCCGACTGCCAGACAATCGGTCTTACCTCCTGAGCTATGTCGCCCCCTGGGGGTGTAGGAGGAATGAGAAGGGAAGAGAAGGTGGAGAATAGTTTGTGTGGGTTAGAGACACATGCACTGATCTTAAATTGGAAAAATGAGGCTTTAGCTGATGTGAGGGCAGATGTGAAAGTCGCCAGCAAGGTATGATATGCGGTCAGGTCATCAGAGGATCGGAATTTCCTCCACTTCCTCTCTGCATCCCGCAGTGAAGTTCTGCTCGAGCGTAGTGACTCAGTCAGCCTTGGGCAGGGGGGTGAGGAGCGTGCTGGTTTGGAGACAAGAGGACAAAGTGAATTGAGGGACTGGGAGAGGCAGGAGTTGAAGGTGGAGGTTGCAGGTGGAGATGAAGCTGGAGGTAGCAAGTATTTATCAAAGGAATTATAGTCCCTGTAGTACAATGCTGTAATTACCAAAAGACCTATTGTCCCTATAATACTGGCTAGACATACCAAAGGAATCATAGGCCCTGCAGTACAAGGCTGTACTTACAGTACCAGAGGAATCATAGACCCTACAGTACAAGTATGGACTTTACTTACCAAAGGAGTCATGTACCCCACAGCATGGGCTGTACTTTCCAAAGGAGTTATGCACCCCACAGTATGGGTTGTACTTACGAAAGGAGTCATGCACCCCACAGCACGGGCTGTACTTTCCAAAGGAGTAATGCACCCCACAGTATGGGCTGTACTTACCAAAGGAGTTATGCACCCCACAGTATGGGTTGTACTTACGAAAGGAGTCATGCACCCCACAGCACGGGCTGTACTTTCCAAAGGAGTTATACACCCCACAGTATGGGCTGTACTTACCAAAGGAGTTATGCACCCCACAGTATGGGTTGTACTTACCAAAGGAGTTATGCACCCCACAGTATGGACTGTACTTCCCAAAGGAGTCATGCACCCCACAGTATGGACTGTACTTACCAAAGGAGTTATGTACCCCACAGTATGGGCTGTACTTACCAAATGAGTCATGCACTCCACAGTATGGACTGTACTTACCAAAGGAGTCATGCACCCCACAGTATGGACTGTACTTACCAAACGAGTTATGCACCCCACAATATAGGCTGTACTTACCAAAGGAGTTATGCACTCCACAGTATGGACTGTACTTACCAAAGGAGTCATGTACCCCACAGTATGGGCTGTACTTACCAAAGGAGTTATGCACCCCACAGTATGAGCTGTACATACCAAAGGAGTTATGCACCCCACAGTATGGGCTGTACTTACCAAAGGAGTTATGGACCCCACAGTATGAGCTGTACTTACTAAGGAAGTTATACACCCCACAGCATAGGCTGTACTTACCAAGGGAGTTGTAGACTCTGCAGTACTCTAAAATATAGACTGTACAATCTACAGCATGGGTCAACCAATCAATCAATTTTTATTTGTATAGCTCTTTTAACAAAGGAGCTTTGTCGCAAAGCAGCTTTACAGAGAACCGGCCCCCAAAGAGTAAGCCTAGGACAACAGTGGCAAGGAAAAACTCCCTGACTGATGACAGGAAGAAACCTTGAGCAGAACCGGGATCAGAGGGGGAACCCATCTGCTGCGGGCAGGCACATGTTTGTTATGGAAATGGCTTACATGAAAACAAATAAATTGTAATACATAAACAGCCAATCCAATATTAATTAATTAAATTAAATCAGCAACTAAGCTAGGCCTTGGGCCAGAGTTTTTTCAAATTATTAGTTGATCAGCCAGAACACACATAGCCACTCAATAAATAAGCCTATCATTAGCCCTGCCTTACAAAGTTCACATAAAATGTTGCTCACAAGGGCAAGAAGATCCTTAGTTCAAATCCTGGCTTGGGCCTTTCTTTGTGGACTTTGCATGTTTTCACCGTGTCTGCGTGTGTTACCTCCGGGTATTCCAGTTTCCTCCTGCAGTTAAAAAAACATGCAGTTTAGGCTAATTGGAGAATTTAAATAGTGAGTCTAGCTATGAGTGTGTGAGTGAATGGTGTGGTGTGTGGGCACTGACAAACTGTCCAGGGTGTATTCCTGCCTCTCGCCCAATGCATGCCGGGATAGGCTCCAGCACCACTGTGACCCTGACCAGGAATAAGCAGGTATAGATAATGGATGGATGTTATTCACAGATCTGAGCAGCAGGCCTACATAAGAATATGCTACATAGGCTGTCCGTGTGTCACAATTAGGCTACTAGGCTACTGTGGGATAGCCAGAGTAGGGGTAAGCTACTCTGAAAATGTAGCTACCATTTACTTGATACTGGATGTAGTTCAGCTACAGCACAGCTACCAATAAGAGAAAAGACTGAACCGAACTTACTTTTAAGAAGTAGTTAACTACATTGAGGGTACTCTATGAAAAAATGCCATAAATTATGTCACCTATGGGCCAAGCCAGAAGTTGGCTAATGCTACTATTTTTGCTCAGACCCTCTTTAAATTACATACAAATTTATTTTACCAGTTGATTAGAAACATATTTTTTCAAGCCAGTTTCAGGAGATAAATGTTCAAGATGAATTCTGATTAATTTATATTCTTCAGTTTTACTAAATGATAACCTAACATTAGCTAACCACACATGCTTCTGACACTTGCTCATTCATGACTTCATTAATCCAAAGCGACAAAATCACCAAGCTAAAAGCTGCTAAAACCAGCTAAAACCAAAATAGTCAATTTCTTTACCTAAACTGGACTGTGAATCACACTCCCCAAATGACATAGTGCCAACAAAAGGTGCCTTGCATTATTTGATAACTGAGTAGCCAACTACCTTTACCCCATGGGTATGGTACTGCAGGCTCCGACTGCTCATCGATGACATGATTTCACCTAAGGACTGTAGACTACTGCTGAGGGAAAAGAATCCCAGTGGGAAGCACTCGCTGAGCACACTGATTTTCCTGGACCTCACTTTCACGTGTTAGAAAGTGCAGACAATGTTCCACATTCCAACTTGAGACAGTTGCACGGACCTATATGCATATTTTTATTTCTTTAGCAATTTAACCCCTTTGCACACATGCCAAATATGCCCAATCCTTGCCCATTTAGGGGGTATCTTATTTAAAGCTTTTTAACTCCAGATGTGAGCATCACAGAGACTTGCGAGGTGCCATTTCCATGCTGGGTCGATCAGCTCTGGGACCGTTTTGCCTTTTGACTGAAGAAATGCGTTAATTTCAGGTAGCAGCTCGTAAAAACGCCTCAAAACTTTGCCGCGGCTCAACCATCGGATCTCTGTGTAGTACAGCACATCTCCGTACGCAGACTCCAGTTCAGACAGGAATTGTTGGAACTGCCTGTGTTTAAGTCCATTTGCTCTGATGAAGTTTATGCACGATACCACAACCTTCATGACAGAATCCCACTTCAACACTTTGCAGCACAGCGCTTGCTGGTGAATTAGGCAGTGTACTTGTAGCGGGGCGGTGAGACCCCGTTCTTCCATCTCCCGGTTCATGCGTCCTATTAAACCCCGAGACGCGCCCACCATACTAGGGGCCCCGTCAGTCGTGATGCTGGCAAGCTTTGCCCAGTCCAGATCCAACTGTTGCATGGTTTGACATACTTTGTCGAAAATATCCTCCCCAGTCGTAGTGCCTTTCAGGCTTTGTAGGGCTGCCAGCTCCTCGCACATCTCAAAGTTTGCGGTAACTCCACGAATAAAAATAAGAAGCTCCGCGGTGTCCTGCACATCCGTGCTCTCATCCAGTGCTAATGAAAAAAAGTCAAAATCTTTAGTCTTCTGCTGCAGCTGGGCATACACATTACCCCCAATTTCTTCAACGCGTCTGGTAATTGTACTTGCCGACAGACTCACGGCATTAAAGACATCTTTCTTCTCGGGACAGACCTCCTCCACGACAACATTCAAACATTTCTTGACAAACTCTCCTTCAGTGAAAGGTTTACCGCAGCTTGCTATCAGCTGAGCAACACGGAAGCTGGCCCGAACTGATGCTTGGTTCAGCTGAGTTTGCCGTACAAATGTAGTCTGCTGAGCTAACAGTCCAGTTTTTAGCTTTGAGATTTTTTCTGCTCGCATTTGGCCTTGCAAGCTAGCATACTTGTCTTTGTGACGGGATTCATAATGTCGGCGCAGGTTGTATTCTTTGAATACCGCCACCGTCTCTTGACAGACGAGACAAACAGCCTTTTCTTTGAATTGAACAAAAAAATAATCGTGTGTCCACTGCGGGTTAAATACCCTGCATTCTGAATCAATTTTTCTCTTACCCAACCTTTTTGCCATTATTCCGTTCTGGGGGGGGGGGTCACGTTCACGTTCTATGACTGGGGTATGGGTGGCCATAAGGGTAAAAACGTGCTGGGGCAAAGTGAGGTCGGAGTAGCATTTTTTTCCGTCTCTGGAATTGTTCAGGGGGCCGGGTAAAATGTGGAGGCGGGCCGTGTGGGGCCCGCGGGCCGAAGTTTGGGGACCCCTGCATTAGGGGATCATTTGTTTTTAATGAAAGAGAAGCACACTTTTCCCCGAGTGACAGCTTAATAAAAGCTAAATGCTATTATGCGTAAAGAAAGGCCTATGTACTCGGGTGGAAAGAGACAATTCCCATATTCTATGAACTCTGTCTCTGTGAATCTGACATGATGCTAAGGCGATATGTCGTGGTGGGTCAAGAGAATGTGTCCCCGGCCTTTGGCATTTCTTCGGGATCATGTCCGTGTCAGACTATTGACACCCCTGTAATGAATGTCACTCTCATTAGCCCTCTGCCTGTGACACCATGGTGCACCTGACATTCAGAAGAGTTCTTTCTGTTTTTGCAGTAGTCTGAGGCCTTGAGGTGAGAATCAGAATGTACTGTCACAGCCAATTTAAAAGCCTGCCATTATGGTGTCAATAATGCCTGTCATGGAAATACAGCATTAGCAGGAGTTCAGGTATCCTCAGAGATGGCCTTTGTGTGGAGACTGTGTTGGTAGCCAATCCGTGGGAGAAATCATATTAGGTAATTTGGTATTTGGACACAAAATCAAAATGTGTGTATATACAGTATATGTGCATTTACGTATACAACTGAGTTCAAGAATTATTGATAGAAATGAGAAAAAAAGGTTGTATAAAATGAACAATACAAATTTTATGCTGAAGAATATGAATATTTGGGGAAATATATAATTTTATTCTAATAGTTATCATTAAAATACTTGTTTTGTTGAGTAATACTAATTTTTCTCACACAAATCAGGTAAAGGGTAAACACATAAAGTCACACATACCACAGAGCATTGTTAGGACAATAATCAAACATGCGAAAACAAATTAATTGTTTTGCAATAAAAATACTTAAAAATTCCAACCTTATGAAAAAACTGTGTTCTGAATGGAAAAGGGCAGTTTATAAACTCAATCCTAAGGATATCAACTATCTTGAAAGGTTCTATGTAGAGGGATGGTTCAAAATCCCTCTAAATGTGTTCTACGTTTAAGACTTGATGCCCGGTTCCGATTTTTTGCCTATATCCTATTTTTTGACCGCCTGTTTACATCTATTTTTAAAATAGACATAATTTAAAATCGCGTAACCATGGTATTTGCCACTGGACTGAGCCTATGTTCTCCATTTAATTTCTTTTAAAATTTACAGTTACCAGCAGAGAGTTATTGTGCATGTGATATATATATATATATATATATATATCTGGTCTCAGTGACTGAGGAATGACAATTCTGTTCTTTCTGAGTAGCAGCTCATTGACGACACTCAGTTATGCTCTGATGTTGTAATACTGTTGACATTCATCCCTAGGCCAGCCTTCATTCAGATTCTTGATGACTCTCTGTAGGCCTGTGTCTTTCTCTGTTTCAGCTGCAATCTGCTTGGATTTCATGTCAGACACGGGTAGTGATTCAGTGATCAGGTTCATGTGGAAATTCACATCAGTCTCTCTCTGTGGAACTCTCGCTGTGTGCTTCAATCTGGGTCATCGCTCTGGACAGAGCATCAGCGAGCACAATGTTCTTACCTGGCGTGTAGATCAGGTCGTAATCATAGTGTTGTAGCTTCATCATCAGTCTTTGAATTTGCGGTGACATCTCACTGAGGTTTTTTCTTGATGATGGCTATTATGGGCTTGTGGTCTGTCTCTGCCACTAACGTTGGTAGGCCATAGACATAGCTGTGGAATTTCTCGAATCTATATACTAGTCCTAAACACTCTTTTTCAATTTGTGCATAGCGACATTCAGCTGTGGTCATTGTTCTTGATTGTTCTTCTTCTCCAATCTTCTCCATTAGCCTGTAGTAACACAGCCCCAATCCCGTTTTTCGATGAGTCAGTGGATATCTTTGTCTTTTTGGACGGGTCGAAGAACGTCAGCACCAGTTCTGTTGTAAGAGTGATTTTCAGTCGTGTCCATTCTTCTTCATGATTGTCAGTCCACTTGAACTCACTGTGTGCAATAGCTGTCTCAGATGCACTGTTTTTGAGGACAGGTTAGGTATGAATTTTCCAATGAAATTGATCATTCCCAGCACTCTCAACACACCTTTTTTTTTATCTTCGGGCCTGGGCATCTCCATTATTGCTTTCACCTTGCTCTTGTCTGGCTCCACACCTGCTCCGGACAGCTTGTCTCCCAGAAAGGTGATTTCTGTCACACCAAACTGACAATTTGCTCTGTTCAGGTTCAGTCCATACTTCTGGATGCTTTGTAGCACTTTGATGAGCCTCTCATTGTGCTGCTCCAGTGTGGATCCCCATAGGACAATGTCATCCACATACACACGTACCCCGTCAATGCTTTCTATGATGTGCTCCATGGTCCTGTGGAACACTTCGGGAGCAGAGGAGATTCCAAAAAAGGCATCCTTTGGAAAGAAAAGTGGCCAGATGGTGTATTGAATGTACAGTACTTTATGCTATCTTCATGCAGTTTCAACTCCCAAAAGCCCTGGGATGCATCCAACTTGCTGAAGAATTTACACCGGCCATCTCACTTATTATTTAATATCTGGTTGGAATCTGATGATGTTCTCTCTTTATGTTGGCATTCAGGTCTTTCGGATCCATGCACACACGTAGGTCGCCAGTCGGTTTCTTGACACACACTATCGAATTTACCCATTCCGTGGGCTCCTCCACTTTCTTTATAACGCCCAGTGACGTCATTCGGTCGAGTTCTTGCTTCAGCTTGTCTCGTAGTGGCGCTGGAACCCTCCTGGGAGCATGGACGACTTGCTGTGCGTCATCTTTTAGCTGTATCTTGTAGGTGAATGGTAAGACACCAAACCCTTTGAAGATGTCTGGATACTGATCCACTATTGACTTTATGCTGTTCTGTGCATTGGCGTTGATGTGGCACACCCTCTTGACTAAGCCTACATTTTCACATGCTTTGTCACCTAGCAGTGAGTCATGTCCTTCTGGAACTACTACAAACATGAGGTTGTGTTCTTTTCCTTTAACTCTCACCTTGAGTCTGCATGTGCCTTTAGTGTTGATGGGCTGTCCATTGTAAGCTTCAAGTGGAAGAGAGTTTGGATAAATGCGTGGCTTTACCTTCTTGGCTCTGATGTGGAGCTCAGTCATCAGATTGGCCTTTGCTCCTGTGTCCAGCTTGAGAGGAATGACAGCTCCGTTTATATGCAATGGCACTGTCCACTTGTCCTGCTCAACTCTGTTCACACTTAACTGTTCAGTCCCTTTAGGAGTGAAATGTTCCTGCGCTACCATGCCCACAAAGAACGAATCACAGAGAGTAGTTTCTTGCACGGTCTGCACATGTTCACCTCGGCTTTGTTTTCCCTTGGCAAAACATTGCTTTGCATAGTGGTTCTGTCCTTTACACTTGTTTCAGACTTTGCCGTAGGCTGGGCATTGTTTTGGCGCATGTCTAGTGCCACATCTTTTACAATTAAAAGTCTCAGAATCTTTTTGCCGTTTTGCCAGCCATGCTCTCTGTTTCTGTGTCTGTCCCGACACTGTGGCTACTGCTGTTTTTGTCACCATACCTCGCACCATCACCGAATGTTCTAGCATGCTGCAGGGCTAATTCACTGGTGTGGCATATCTTCACGGCTCCAGCTAAGGTAAGTTCAATCTCACGTAGTAACCTCTCTCTCAATTTTTTGTCATTAATTCCGAACACGTTGAACAAGTTGATCACGGATCATTGAATCATGCAGCACTCCAAAAGTGCACGTTCTAGCTTTCAACTTCAAGTCCGTTAAAAAACATCAATGCTCTCACCATGTTGCTGCGTGCACAAGCGAAACACGTACCGTTTGAACGTTTCATTTTTCTTTGGTGAACAGTGTTCATCAAACTTCTCCACAACTGTGTCGAACTTCCGTATCGTCTGCGTTGGTGTACACAAACAGGTTGAATACCTCCAATGCTTGAGGTCCCATGATGGTAAGTAGCAGTGCAATCTTCCGTGCATCCGGTTTGCTATCCAATCCAAGGGCTTGCAGGTACAGCATGAATCGCTGTTTGAAGGTCCACCACTCGTAGTCGACATTTCCAGTTCAACTCACAACATCAAGCAGCTTCGCACTTTCCATGACCACTTCTTGTACCATGTAATGTTTCTAATATAAACTGAAAAAACTTGGGTTCAGCAAATGTAAGTATTTATTTACTACTGTAGCAAAGCACGGTTAACATGTACATCCAGCATTATGTAAGTCTGCAGCTAGTTCAACTCATTAGATTTAAAAATGGCTGACCGTCTTCTACTAAATCCTCCTGTCTAAGCAAGACAATACAAGTGTAAATTACAGGTAGGAGGTTGTTGCCCTCTGGTGGTCGGGAGTAATAATAACTCCTATCACTTCATAACCTATCTGAATAATCACAAATTTTTCATTGGCTTTTGATTTCAGTTTTAATTTAGCTGATTTTAGTTTTAAGAGCAGGTATGGTAGGTGTGGTTTAGTTTAGTTTTTCTCAAAAACTTGTTTTTATTTTTATTTCAATTTACAATGTTTTTTCCCTTCACACACTTTTACTTTATAATTTTATTTTACGATACCATGTTGGGAATGTGTGTATTTCATTTCTTTGACTGATCAAAGTGATTTATGATAATTGACAATGACACATAACAAACGCGCATCCCAATCTAACATTGGCATATTTGTTGCTTTTGGATGACTTAGCTAATCATGCCTTAGGGAGAGAAACCGTGTCTTTATAGACCACGCATATGATTTTCCGATACGCTACACAGCTAAAAGTATGTGGACACCTGACATCCAACATCACATCTGAAATTATGGGCACTCATATGGAGTTAGTCCACACTTTGCTGCTATAACAACCTCCACTCTTCCATTCAGCCAGAAGTGCATTAATGAAGATGGGCACTGATTGGGCAATCAGGCCTAGCTCACAGTTTGCTTTCCAATTGATCCAAAAGGATAAGGAAGGATGTGGAAGAACTTGACTGCAGGCCAGTCAAGTTCTTCCACATAATTATTGATAAAACCATTTCTATATGGACCTCGCAGTGTGCCTGGTAGCATGGTCATGGTAAAACAGGCAAGCACTTTCTCAAACTGTTAGGGAAGCACAGAATCGTCTAAAATGTGATTGTATGCTGTAGCAAAGATTTGCCTTCACTGAAATTAAGGGGCTTAGCCCAAACCATGAAAAACAGCCCCAGACCAAGGGGTGGCCAGATACTTTTGGTCATATAGTGTATGTCATGGCATGTCACAGAACAAAGGACAAGGGAGCCTGAGTTACTGTAAATAAGCCATCCAATATGAAATATTTTTTTATTCATGTATATTTGGGAATATTGTGTCATTACTTTCATGCCAATGAAGATTTTTGAATTGAATTGAATATTTGTGGAGATGAAATTTCTCACAAATTTAGCTTTGTAAAAGGTATCAATAATAACAGGTTTATACTGTGCAATATGGCTTATAACTTTGAGACACAGCCATAAGCAGAGCTTTTGGGGTTAGGGGTGGGAGGCCGGGGGCAGGGGGGTGGGGGGTTTGCGGTGGCACTGGCACGTAGACTTTAATAGTGATGACATTAGTAGCCTATTTACTTAAACAACTATGAACTTAAAATATTTACCGTAATCCAGCCTATATTGTGATAAAAGTATAGTGATCTAACAATCTTGGAAGATTCTTTGATTCTGCACGGTCATTGTGGAATAAAAGGTAGTGGTACTCCCACAGGGGGCCCCCTATCACTGGAATTGTGACCGTTGAATGTAGCGGAGTTGGTTCTATAACAGCCTGCGCTTTATATTATAAAAATAAAAAATAAATATTCCTTTCATTTTATATATACATTGCAGTGCACCAGGGGGCAGCACTTACAGGCATGGCCACAGCTGTGGTTCATCATATTTACATTGGCTGCGGCCAGTTACCTAATGATTGGGCTGTATAAAGACCTGGTTGTCAGGCCAGGAAAGGGGGTTTTAGAGTTGGGTTTTGAACTGTGTGGCAGCACATGGGGACTTTGCTGCATTTGATTTTGTTGTCTGTGTTGCTTTTTTGTATTTTTACATACTTTGCCTTGGTTGTTTTGGTTGCCCATTTCTTGGACTTAATAAACGTCAGTAAGCCAACTACTATCTTTTTCTGTTTCTGTCTGTTCACCACATGGTACAGTGGTTCCCAGCCCTGTATCACAACATGTAGGCTATATGTGTAAGGGATAATCCACTTTGAGGTGGTCTGCTATTAAAACATAGTGAACGACGCAGAAGCGCGTTTGCAAAGGCTATAATGTGCTTCAAAAAGTGAACTACACCTCAAAGGAGATATTGAACAATGGTAGTAATGTAACAAAATTTTTATTTATGTTTTTGACTAATAAGGAAAGATCAGATACCGAAGTATCACATGCAATTTTATTTCTCCCCAAATTTAATTGGCTCAACATTATATCATGTGAGACAACAGGATATATATAAGAGAACGAGAACTAATGTACAACTCAAACGGTGTGGTTGAAATATTACTGCTCCATTTTCAAATAACAATCCAAACTGTCAGTATAAACGAATACAATAATATCAGCCCATTCAGGGGCATACTAGGTTGTAATTTCTCCCTGAAATTTTGAGAACTCCAACATTTGACACTTGATTATGACAAAAGAGGACTGATAAAGCACTGACCTAATTTGGGTGAAATATTACCATAGCTTTTTCAAATAATCTCAAATATTTTTTCAAATAATTGAATACAGGCCAACTGAAAAAAGTGAAAAATAAATTTGGATTGTAATTTCTCCCCTAATTTAAGTGGTCTCAAACGTCTGACACTTGGGCAGGACAGAGCAGGTCCTGATATAGCTTTAATCTGAGTTGAGTAAAATATTACTGTAGCATTTTCATGGAAAGTCAGTCAGGAAAACTGACACAAAGCTTCAATTTCCTGAATTCAATATCCTGAATGAGTCACACGAGGACACAGAAAGTTTGCCATCCTGGAAGAAGCCCTTTTTATAATTTATGATGGAAATGTGACCCTCTCTCTGTTAGATCGGGGTGCAGAGGCGTGTCTACGGGTGGGCTGGGGTGGGCGTTGTCCACCCAGAGGAATCATCTGCCCATCCAATGAAAACTCTGAAAAAATCACCATTATAGCTTTTTTTTTTTTTTGAACGCTCATAGTTTTCTGTAATTTTCTCATTGGTCATCAAAAAATGCACTGCTTTCCTATTGGCCATTTTGAAGGTGTGGGTGTGCTTAGTCAGTGCTTTTCCTTTACTTTATCGCCAAACCACGACACTTCTTACACATGCGGTACAGACATGGTTAAGTGAACTGCTAAAACTGTTTGTAGCTAGCTGCTCTCAGCCTCTCAGCAATCCAATTAAAACTGTTAATTCTTGTTCATTCTTTTCTCTGGTTCTTACGAGTTACATTAGTAGCCTTGTATAGTTTCACAGTTGAGTTTGCACGTTTTGCAAGCTGTGTGTTTCTTTTAAGTTACCAGCTCACTTGGTGGCCATTGGGTTAATGATTAGCCAGCTCCAGGCTAGCTATAGCGGATTTGTTGCTAGTCACTGGAGTTGGCTTGTTGGGTATAAAATAATTTTACAGAAGGCTAACACGATTAGTTTTATTTAAAACTTTCATGTAAATCTTTCAGCATGGATAGGTGTCTCATTAAAAAACAGGCACCCTCAACTCCAGTGCATGCTGCCTCCACTGTCGAGCCCAGCACATCTACCAACACCCAGCAAAGCGTTAATGCCTCGCTCTCGGGGGCAGCAAACTTCCGTCCTCCACAAAATCCAGACACACCATGCTCCAGCTCTGCCGTGTCCGCTCCTGACTTAAATATGGATAGCCCATCCCAGCCAATTTTAAGTAGTTAACCCAAGTGCCCAATTGGACAAACTGTGAGAAGCTTTAGTGCAGGCTGGTACCAGTCTCAACCATGGCTAGAATATTCTATCTCGCGTGATGCCTGCTTTTGCTTTGTCTGTCGCAAATTTTCTAATTCCAAACGAGAGGACATATTCATGAAACATGGATACACTAATTGGAAGACAGCGCTTGAACGAGATGGTGGTACCCTTAAACATGCCTCTAGTATTCCTCACGTTAGAGCGATGTTTGTATGGCAGGAATACCAGTGTCGTTCAGAGACAGGTGAAAGTATCGTGCAGCAATTTCTACATAGAAATTACTGCATTGAGCTATATTTTTACTGTTCTAGCTCCCCCATTGTCATCATATGTTATATGTGGTGATCCAATCATTTACTTAACATCATCTTAGAGCTGAAACAGAAAATTTCTTTATACTGTCTCCATTCTAGCTTACTCACCTTTGTCTTCTTTTACCTTTATTGATGTTTACCCTAGCTAGCATTCTAGGAGTTCTATATTCCTTTTCACACACTAACAAAAACTAAATAATACAAAATAGTTAAAAAAATATATATATATACAAATGAAAAATAATTTTAAAAAAAGTTTAATTGCATTTGCTAGTCATATTGGGCCTAGACATTGTTCTATCCTAGGCAGAACATACAAATGTTCTATCCTAGTTCATCATACAAATGTTCATCATACAGGCACTGCTGCCTGACCCTGTGTATTCTATTCTATTGTAGCCTACTGAATATGCAAAACAAAATTTGCTCTAGTTCATCATACTTTGCTCATCATAAAATCTAAATCTAAATTTTACAGTTTAATTCTTTTTTTTTTTTCACGGGGTAATGGCCCCAGACCCCCCTACAAAAATTGGATTCTGTAATTGTATTCCTTCCCCCCCACCCCATACCCTATTTAGGAAAAGCAACATTTTTGTTGTTGCCCACCCAAATAATCCAAATACCCATCCAAAGATGACATCCTAGTAACACCTCTGTCAGGGTGACTAGACTAGATTGGAGTCTTTAATTTTAGGAGTTTTCGGGAGCTGAGGGTCTCTGAATTCAGTGTATACACAGGGATGCAGTGTATTTGTCTAATGTGTGGACGGCGTGGTGAGTCTGGTAAGTGGCTGCAAACATCAGAGCAGTGCCGCAGAAACATATTTTTGATATTTATGATCATCATGATATTCTTTGCGTCTGCAGACCATGAGAGAAGTGAGCACTTTGGCTGATTACAGGTTTGCTTTCATAATCAGTATTATTTATGCATTTGCTATCTGGGTGTTTTTACATGTTACCATAAAACCCTTGGAACAACATATGAAAATGGTTGCGGTAGATGTATAATAAAATTCCAGGCAGTCCATGTAGTTATACAATATGTACTTCAACTTTGTGTTCCACCATAGTTATTTGTATTAAGACCACGATGCACTTAGATATAAGATAATTATTTAGTAGTTACAGTGTCATTACTTAAGTTATGTCATATGTATTGTAACTTTGAAATGATACCTGCTGAATGCCAAGTCATGCACAACAGCAAGTATGCTAAATTTGGACTAAGGGGCAATAGTATTTTATATTTTCATTCTTTCCCTCTAATCAGGAACTGATTTAGACCTGTGACACCAGTTGAGTGGGATCTCTGCCCAATTACTGTAAACAGTCGTTTAACTATCCGGATGAAAGAACACCCTACAGTATCTCTACAGCCCCCTGCTGCAAGGGGTTAAATAGCTTTGCAAAGAATACTATCTTTTGAGGTCAATTTTCTCTTTCTTGTTTAAACAGGTTAATTATGTGCCTGAGAAACACCTGAAGTAGAACATATAAATAAATACTTGATCTGAAGAGTTGTAATATGATTTGTAAAAGTCAATTAAACTCTCTGACTGCTGTGTCTCGGTATTGGAAATTATTTGTTGTTTTTAAATGAAAATTCAGTTAAGAACAAAAAGAATGTTTGATGAATATAAATGGTAAACCCACATTGCCCAATAGTGAAATAGCTGAAATACTGCATTTTTTTTAAATTAATGGATGCTCTTACTCGCGTTTTTTTTATTTATTTTTTTTTATTTTTAATTTAATTAACTGCTCTTCCTGCTGAAGGCATTTCTGTAGTGATCAGACAATTTCAATGCGACTGTCATGCTACCCTGTACCCTCCTCCTGTTGATCTGCTGAAGCTGAACAGGGGTGGGCAAGGTTAATCACCTCCTAGGAAAAACATATTGCTGTTGGTACAGGTTTTGATGGGCCTATATGGGGCCTTCTTCTCTCTTGATCAAAAGATGAATCCTGCACCCTGCCATGGAGAATCAAAGGAGAATCTGATTCTCAGTTGACCTACCTGGTTACATTATGGCAAAATTAAATAAATCAAATAAATTAATTTTGGTGGCCCGGTGTTGCAGTGAATAGCACTGTCATCTCACAGCAAGAATGTTTGACACTGCATATGTAAGATGTATTATTTTTTTTATTTCAGACCCTTCCCCTCGGAGGACACGGTAGTGGATAAGGATGATGTGTACCAGCGCCTGAAGGAGCTTGCTGAGTGAGTGACTACCCTATCCTGTCTTGTCCCACCCTACCCCATAACCCGCTCCAACCTCACTTCGGAGAGCCAAACACGTCCTCTAACACACTGATAGGCCTGTAATCTCAAACAAGAACATGTATTCAAAAAGAGCAGGAAAGCAGTGTGGAGCAGTGGTCAGAGCAGCATTGTGAAGCAGTGGTCAGAGCAGTATTATGGATCAGTAGTCAAAGCTTCGAAATGTTTTTTCAGTGATGGATGAAATGCTTTCAGTTTTCCACTGGTCTCCATCACTGCATCACCATCGCTCTCTATTTTTGTGCTTAATTCAGGCTGAAAGCGGTTCTCAGGGTAAATGCCTCAAGCTCTTCTCTGTGCTTTCCTGGTTGATGCAGGTTGATTTGATGAGTTTTGCTTGTTCAGGGTGTTGGGAATCTTCTCCCGTGTGGAACCAAGTTGAGAAGGGTAAAGTAACACACTGAGGACCACTTTCCAATGAACAGGCGTTCCATATGAATCTCAACAAGACAGCCACAAGTGAGGGTTTAAGTATACTGTTGAGAGGTGTGGTTATTGCCTAGTGTGAATGTTCCCAGGGAGGAATATACAGTGGTCACTGGTTTCAGATGACGCTTCTGCCGGGAGAGATCTTCCCGGCAGCGGCAAATTTGCATATATTTTCTTTGTATTTGTACATGAACTACTTTTGTTTGCAAAACCACCACCAGGTGGCAAATGTGAGCACTCAAAACCATATCTGACCATTAACACTCCAACCATATGACGCAGGAGCAAAGTAGAACAGTGTTACCACTGCTTTTATATTAACGAGAATGGAGAGGAAAATACATTATGAAGACAAGCTGAAAATAGGGACATGCTTGTTATCCATTACTCTTTGTGTGTATTTCAGTGAAATGTACATCTATCAACAGTTATTCAACTAACTTTGTGGTCAGACTGTGAAACTTAACAATAGTCAGATAGTTTTGAGCACAGTCTAATGTCATCCATGTTAGTTTCACTTAGGATATCATAACTGAGGATTGTATACGCACAATTCTGTCCTATACACAATAACTAATGGAAAAGAAACTGCATTTATCACATGCATGTATTATAAGCAAAGGCCAGATTGGTCTGTATAGTAGGCTTTTGCTATTTGGTTTCAACGTGAAATGAATTGTTTTAAATTAGAATTTATTCAAGGCAAATAGAGTGTTACAGTCTTTTTGTAGACCAACTCTGGAGTTACTTCCGCCATGGGTTCCTTCAGCAAATATCCCATTCATTTTTCCCATAGGCATTTTGTTTTCTGTCGAAAATAAGGTCTGTGGTTAACATCTGTCAAAGAGAGTCACGTTTTGTTGTACGAGATAAATTACACCCATTAATATCTCAACCGTGAATTTAGAAGCAGTTTCAAAAAATAAGTTACTAAGAAGTTGCTATGTCGAAACTACAACGTTTGTCACGTACAGGTGGTCTAGTATGGAAACTTGAGTGTCGGTTGCCAGAAAGCACCACTGTTGTAGTTTCAATATAGCAACTTGTTAGCAACTTACTTTTTAAAAGCACGTAATAGCTTCAAAATCCACAGTGGTGATATTAATGTGTATAATTTATCTCGTAGTAAAAAACGTGGAGCTCTCTTAGGCTTACGTTCACAACAGACCTTATTTTCGGCAAAAAACGAAATCCTTATGGGAAAAATACATTGGAAATCTGACGAGGGAACCCGGGACTCCCTGAAAACTTGGTATTTCACCCGGGGGCGGTGCCTTACGTCCTGTGAGTGTTGTGTGCCTGATGCGCGTTGGGACTCCCTGAAAACTTGGTATTTCACCCAGATGGGCGTGGTTTTTCAGGACGTAGCAGTGCACACTTCGGCGAGCTCCGTGATCGTCTCAGGCTCAGCCCGTGCTGTGATGTGGCCTATATCATCTGCAATGAAAATATTGGATGAAATTTACTGTCTAGCTAACGTTAGCTAACTGTTAACAAGCCAACTTTACGTTAACAGGTTTCCTTTGTACGTTAAACAAGCCTCACGTGCGGAGCTTAGTAACGTTTACCCCATGGAGCTATAAAGAATGAAGTCACCCTAGTCTATCGTTAACGTTAAATTGGTTAACCCTAACGTTATATTATATAACCCTAACGTCACCAGTTTGTCAACAAATTTAAAGTGAATCGCACCTTATCATTAGCTTCTCAATTTACAATCGGCAAGTGAGTGTATGAGAGTTGAGTTATGTGTGTGAGAGTGAGAGTGAGTCAAGTAAAATCACAGAGTGATCAGACAGTAATGTTAATCTTTGCTCTTTGCGTTAACGTTTTAGTTGTACATATTTTCCAGTATAACGTTATGATGGTCAATTTGAGAATATATCAAGAGTCAGATAAAAGTCATTTGAAAATCTGCTGGGAAGTCTAGTTGCGGTTGCAGCTGTGCCAGCAGTACAAGGAGAAGGAGTAAAAATGTAAGTGTATCTTCATAAAACGATGATCACAAAAAAATAAAAAATCATCTCTGTTTAAAGTTATAATTAGTCGTGAGGTCTCCTGTAGGTTTAACCTTGGGGTTAAGGCAAAGATTAGGTTAATAAACAACTTTTTAGTTTACGGTTTTGCTGGCTTATCCAAAAAGTGACGAGACGACCCAAATGCGAGCCGACGAGAACGCGCATAGGGACTACTTGAAAACTTTCACCTGGGGGCAGTGCCTTACGTTAGTTCCAAGTTTTCAGGGAGTCCCAAGGGAACCCATAGCTCAAAAAAGCGAACTTTTACTTCCGGGTAGCACTCTATTGCCCATAGTCGTGAGAGAGGCCAGACTGGCCAGAAACAAGCAAGCGAGGGGAACGTGAAGCCTGACACATGTTATTGTACAAATGCTAAAATATGCAGAGGAGAGATAGACACATTTGCACATCCACATTCCGATTCAACACCTGGCTATTGTCAGGCAGTGGGGGTGTGAAGACAAGCCAAACTCCAGCAAACTGTCCTAAATTTTAAGACATTCTATCAGACTTGGCCTATATTTATTGCGTTTGTTTGTTCACCCAAAAAATGACAAATGTTTTTATTAGTAAGCTAGCTGGCAAGTATTAACTATCACAAACAAGTAGGATAGGATTGGATTGAATTAACTATCAAGTCTCATTTTTCAACGTAATTAAGAAAGCGTGGTCACAGGACGTTGCTGGTTGTAGCATACTATTCTAGCAGCTCGGGAGAACCTCCTTGTGGTGTTTGTCATTTCTGTCGCAAATGAGCAGTTTTGGCTGCATCTTTTTGCTAACAGGTTGGCGGCTGGGTCAGACCAACGTTACCAGTTCCAATTAATTAGGGGTCCAAGCAGCGAAGCTGGTGGAACCCTATTGTATCTGTTAGGATTATTTGTCATGGTTCTGTGTTTCTGTGTCTGTTTTTCCTTGTTGGGCCGCCAGATGGCGGCACTTCAGTGTTGTGTTTCAGTTCGTTCTCCCTCCCCGTGTTAATTGTATTATTGGTTTTAATTATTCTATCATTGTTCCCACCTGTGTCTTGTTATCCCCTTCTTTTTCTGGTTTGATTGTTCTTTGAGTTCACCTGTGTCTTGTTACAAGGGTAACAAGACACAGGTGAACTCAAAGAACAATCAATTAAAATTAATTGTATTAATTAAAACCAATAATACAATTAACACAGGGAGGGAGAACGAACTGAAACACAAAGTTCTTTGTTTCCTGACTTGGGTGCTGGTTCCTTGCGTGTCATGTGTGTTTCTGCCTGCCTGTGTTTTGACCTGCTTGTATTCTGCCTGCCTGTTTCTGTTCAATGTTTCTGTTTACGTCGTTTGTTTTCTTGTTCCAAGTTTTTTTTTTAGTGTTTGAGTTTTTTTGGTTTTGCCCATCGTGGCCTCTTTTTGGTTCCCTGTTTTGTTTATTGTTATAAGTAGTAAAGTCTTTGTTTTATATACCTTTTGAGTCTTTTTTCATTTTTTACTCGCTTGGCGCCTGGGTCAAACCCACCAAAACCCTGACATTATTATTAGGGGTCCAAGCAGCGAAGCTGGTGGAACCCTATTGTATCTGTTAGGATTATTAGGGGTCCAAGCAGCAAAGCTGGTGGAACCCTATTGTATCTGTTAGGATTACATTACATTACTTTCATTTAGCAGACGCTTTTATCCAAAGCGACGTACAAAAAGTGCATTTTCATGATCGTAGACAACTGCTGAACACGGGTTCAGTAAGGTACGATTACTTATTTTGTAAAGCTATTTCTAGCCGAATTATTATTAGGGATCCATTATTAGGATTATTATTAGGATTATTATTAGGGGTCCAAGCAGTGAAGCTGGTGGAACCCTATTGTATCTGTTAGGATTATTATTATTCTTATTTTTCTCCGCTAAAAGTGTCTGAGGCTCAGCAACCATAAATCCTAGAGCAACCAAATTTGGTAGGTTGGTTCCTATGGCCCCCACTACTCAGGCACTACAAATCACCTATGTCGGCCAGATGGTGGCACTATAACAAAGGGTCAAGCATAAAAGGCCATAACTCCCACACCATTAAGTCAGATCAACATAAAACTTAATCGACCTATGCATCTGAACATGCTCTACAACTTTGCTATTGGGAACACCTATGTCCGCCATATTGTTTGCCCACGATTTTGACTTTTTAGTTGAGGTGTGGAAGCTTTCTCCGCTAAAAGTGTCTGAGGCTCAGCAACCATAAGTTGTAGACTAACCAAATTTGGTAGGTGGGTTCCTATGGCCCCCCATTACTCGGGCACTAAAAATCACCTATGTCAGCCAGCTGGTGGCGCTATAACAAACGGTCATGTTTAAAAGGTCATACCTCCCACACCATAAGTCAGATCAACACAAAACTTCATCGACCATTGCATCTGAATGTGCTCTACAACTGCTATTGGGACCACCTATGTCCGCCATATTGTTTTCCTGCCATTTGGACTTTTGTATTAGTTGGGGTGCAGGAGAGCTGTAGCTCCACATCTAAAGTGTTACGACATCTAGTAAACTCCTTTACAGCAAGTGGCTAGAAGACATCCATGGCAACGCAACTAAGTAATCCGACTCGCGTCTAGTTTTTATCAGTGAGGGCAGGGTCTGAACTTCATAATGGACAATATTATCTATCTGGGCATTCCTAAAAATATTCTTTCACCATTTCAAAAATCGTATTCCGTCATAGCAACAAGATAAACCCCACAATAGCCCTAAGATATGCCAATAAGGCAGTAAAAACGCTGCTCACTGAGTAACGAAATAAACGAGACGTTTTAAAAAATGATACCATGTCATTCGACAGTCAATATCTGGGACTAAGTATTGAATAAATATACAACCTTACCATTGGTTTTATGCGTAGAGATGTCGCTTTTGAGACTGAGTGGTCATATATTGTCTTGGACAATCCATTTGGGAAATATACACGCATCTGTGATGCCTGGATACCTTCAAAAATAGCTGTGCGTAATACCACACCTGTTGTTTACGGCGTTGTCGCCCTTTTTAGTACAGCCTGGCTTGATTGACAATTCATTTATTCAGTAGGTGAGAGTATAAGCTTTCTAACCATGTATAACATGTCTGATTTTGCTTTTGGAATAGCGTTTTATCGGTCAGCATAACAGAACATTTTCTTATCGCAATCACTTGCGCATTCACTCTGGGGTAACAGTAAAAGACGCTGTACCTAACGAGACGTTGTCAACGATTTTTCATAATTTCTTGGAAAGTACTATTATTATTGAGGACTTTGGGGCATAGCTAAGCCATATCTTTTCTGATAGAGTTATCTGACATCGTTTTCTGGAGCAAAACAGAACCGGATGGGACTTAGTCATTGATTTCCTGTCTCTGTCTCTATCTACTGAACACAGATAAAATTTCATATTGCTATGTAAGTATTACTGCTCAAAATATTTCGGTTATATACGTTATTTTTTAAATTGAGTGTCTTTAAATAGGTTAGTGGTATTATAGAATGTGGATATTTCACACTGTAATGTAAGCATTAGTGTAATAGCTTTTGTGATGCATGCAACAGTGATGACGAAAGTGTTGGAACATTGCTAAAAAATGAAAATTCTTTTCATTTCGTCCCATCCCCATCCATCATTATGCTGAGAAATAGCTAAACCATTTTTATTGATAGTCTTTGAGTTTCTCTGCAAACCCGAGAAAACACGCTGGTATAATAAAACAATGACGGTAAATATATACATATATATATATATATAGTCCGCTTCGTTCCGTTGCTACCATAATATAACAAACTTTCTTGTGTCTACAGCTGCAGTTTCTTGCAGCAATTACTAATATTGAATATAAACAAAAGTGCAATTTATGCTGTAGTCTGCCAATGTCGAAATAAATAGGCTAATAAGGCACTCTGCATGCAGCATGCAGGTAGCAGGGATGGCGAGTTGATATTTCGTTTTTTGTTTCGTTTTTTATTTTCAATGTCGTATTTATTATTTGAAATATGTATTATTATTATATTTGTCTCTGAGGCGCTCTGAAATGTGCAATCTCTGCTAAGCTGAGCAATGGATTGGAATATGTGTCTGACGTAATGTTACACGGTATACCGAAACTCTACACTTTTTCGGTACTTAAAAAAGAAAAGAAAAAAAAGAAACGGTTGGGTATTAGAATTTTTCGACGTTCGGTAGTTTTGTGTCAAATGTAAAAGCCAGGGAAATGTGTCTCCCCCATTACTGATTGAGAGGATGAAAAGTGTAATTTGTCAAAATCTTCGCTAGATGGCAGTAGCAACTAAGGTTGCCAAGTGAGGTGACGTGCGCTTGTGCGTTCCTCCTTGTTGATACAGCGTAAGCTTCAACTCAGTTCACTTCAGTAGCAATAGAGCTTGTAAGTGAAAATGTCACCAAGCCACTCCCCTCCTTTTCCCGCAAATTTGTCAATGGGAAAATGAATGGGGCTATTTTCAATAAGCAATATTTTTAGTTACAAGTTGGAACCAGTTAGCTATTGGTATGCGGTACTCATGACATATATGACTCATGAAATATAATATCAGCAGCACGATTGACCCATGACAAGTACAAGGTACAACATTGTCTACATTTAGTACGCTTAGGAACTACACATACCGGTACTGTGCTCACAACGCACACTTATATCGTCACGGCTCAGCTGGAACACGCTTGCGCCCTTCTACTTCTAGTGTCACTTTGATATCGTATTTCAATCTAAAATTACTGGAAATAACAGATTTGTTACTATTAAGTTATATTGTTTATTTCACATCATAATTGTACGGTCGTGATGACAACAGGATTTCCTTTCAGGGATCTATAGAGTACAACCATAGACCATACAAAAAAGTACAACCTAACCTAACTAACTTAAGACGTGATTTAAAATGGAGTCATATATATTTTTTATCACAACACAACAACAATATAGCTAGCCAGCATGGTTTTCAATAAATTACCGACAATATGTTTACTACTTACTATGTTTTAATAAAACTGTTTATTAGAAATGGTCTATTTCTTGCCTACCGTAACTTCTGCACCTGTCTTGTCTAAGTACAACTGCACTGTCATTCTAATTTTCACAATGTGTGTATTCAGTGTGTGCTCAGTGCTGTGAGCAGACTGAAAGTCTATGTTACACCCCTATATGGTCTATGGTTACATCTAAGCCTTGTGAAACAAAGTTTCGTTACATTGTGTACTGTAGGCTACAGCATATACGTTTGTAATGACAAATAAACCTGACTTTGGCAGCTAGCCAGCTGCCTGCTGATCCAGCCCTTCCTAACGTTAACGTTAGCTAACCAAAACTTTATAAACGATATCTTTCATGCTGGCACTGGCAGACCCGCTAATCTACCCTGGCTGTATATGATCAACTCTACATGGTTGGACTTGGAATGATTTTCTCCCTTCTTAACTATTATTGTCCTGACCATTGAAAAAATGCATTAAGCTAACCAATGACACCGCGTTTGTCGTGGGTATAGCTAGCTAGCCACCGGTGTTGGGTGAAGTTGGCCCTAGCTGCTGGTCCAGCGTCAGTTATTTTCTTCCCCTACTAATGGTTAAAGTTAGGATCTGGGAAGGGAAATCTGATCCCAGACCAGCAGTTAGGGGCAGCCTAGGCACCGCACTTGGTGGGTAGACTTACAAGCACACGTGGTTGTGACGTGTATCCGTGCGACTTTGATTTAGTGTAGTTCAGGACCACCAACAGATCGTAAATCGACATAAATCCATTTTTTTCCCCTCCAGAGATTGAAATAAATATAACCAAGCACCTGCTACGGCAGAGAATGATGGTCCCAAAAAAACGTGAGAAATCCTTTATTTTTAATCGCTATAGATATTTTACAATCAATGATTTTTAAAAAGCCAATAGGATTTTAACATTGGGCTGTGACGTCACGAACCAGATGCCCCCTGGAGGCAATTTGACTTACAAGCTCAAGAGATTCGACTCAGTTCACTTCAGTAGCAATAGGTGTTCTAATTTATAAATATTTTATTATAGGAAGATGCTGTATTGTTATTAAAATATGCTGTTTTTAGATCTATTTTAAAGTGCAAGACCTGTTTAAAGATTAGTTTACAATTGTTTAATTTTTGAAATATGTTTAATATATTTTTCTATTGTTTAGTGTTGTAACTCTGTAGGCCTATGCTTATTAATATGTTGAACAGGCTTCAACTTAAAGGTTGTTAATAAACCAGGTTTTTAATTTAATTAACCGTGAATTCGAAAATGAGGTCCACCCTTGTGGACATTATGTTTCTTATCTATTAAGGTAATTTCAGTATCGTTAGGTACCGAGTATTGAAGGGTATCGTTTAACTTTCAAGTATCGTTTCAGTATCAAGTATCATGATACTAAACCTGGTATCAGTATCAAAGTCAAGATTTTGGTATCCTGACAACACTAGTCTGTCGCCTTTTATAGTTGCGGCGCAGAAGCACTGCAGCTCTACATACACACCGGGCCATCTAAAACCGGACACCCACCGCACGCGTAGCGGCCGCGAGCGCACAACGCGCGTTAGTGAGGCGTAGTTGAAGTACTGTTATTACAACGGCAGCGGGCGACGTCCTCTACACCAGATGCGAACGTGTCGCGAACCGGCTGCAAAACTTGTGTGACACAAGCGAACTGAAGCGTAGTTTTTCGCTTCTGTTCTATTTTTCTGCTTGCCACGCGTCATGATGACCTGTTTATACACAGAAATATGCTCTAAAATGCTAGGTATACATGCTCTGATTTATATTTCATCCTTATATTAGGCTAATGGGGGTGTGGTCCCTAGTTCCCTACCCTATATTTTATAAGCAGCTAAAAAATACAAGCCTTTTCGTTTTTGTATTGTCCTTGCAGGGAAGAAAAAAAAAACTGGAACCTGGGAAAAATGCAAACTTAGTTTCGCTATCTTATTTTGCGGAGGGGGTGGGGTAAATTTGAAAATACACCACAGAAAGACGTAGCCTATTGAATGATGTAGAAGTGAATGCACCGAGCAGCGGTTTGTTAGCTTGAGTGTTGGAAGGTAGTTTTTAACCAACCATTGCTCAGCCTATTTGACTTCTCCGATGTCTTTGTTCGCCGTGCTTCCAAAAAGGGCTTGTTAATAAAAATCAGATAATCCACAGAGCTTTAAAAAATCTGATTCAGTGGTCTTGCTGATGAAAATGCACCTATTTTACAAATGAAGTTGTAAGCAAGCCTTTATTGCACTTGTAGCCTACTTCAAAGCTTCCGGTGTTCATATCCCTTCAAGTTTAAACTGTTACGCTATCTTTATGACGATTAACTGATTTTACTAAATCTGATCATATAAATGTTTTGACGTGAATAACAAGACACGGGAATTCCCAATGGTTGATTATGGATTATTTATTATTATTATGATCATTACATATTCTTCATAAAGTTGGCACGCTTGTTAACCAAGCAAATAAATGAATACAGTTTGAGATTGATTATTATGTAGGCTACGTTGCGATTTAAGCTTATGGTAATTCTTTAAAGCGTTTAGTTTCTCACGTATTTCCATGAGTTAACAAAATATTACCAAATTAACAAACTGAAAAAGGTCTCTCACCAAGTGTTCAGTTAACCCATAATCAACAGTCATGAACAAACGTGAAATACACGATGTAATCCCACTGCAGACTGCGAGAGCTACTAGGAATATAGAGCTTTAAGCAAGCCTTTGCGCGACACAGACGGAACCCGTATAGACACACGACCCGCTGTGCCGTGCTGCTTCGCCGTTCTGCTTACGCGCCGCTTACGCTTGCGGTGGGTGCCCGGCATAATGGCGTAACGGTGAAGCCACACTGTACGTGACCCTGCCGTGCGGCGGCGCCGCTTCCATTCATTTTGAATGAGAGGTGGCAGCGGATGGCGGCCAGACCCCACAAGGCATGTTGGGATTGCCGGCGGCACGGTGAGGCCGCAGGGAGATGGCCAAAGTTCAACTTTGACCCACTCGCTGCGTCGCGGTAACCAATCTGATTTGATCTAATGATCCGTCAAGTAAACTGTCCCTATTTTTTTCTCATTTTAGTTTTCCACATTCTATTGTTCCACAATGGAGGACCTAACTTGTAATTGCCGTATAGGGTTTCCCAACATAATAAAATCTCCTACAGAGACACTGATAAAAAGGAACGCGGCGTGGAGAAAAGTCTCTGAAATTGTCGGTGGCTCTGCTGTGTAGCCTAGTTATCGCCATTACTATTAGTTATCACTGTTAGTTATTAGTTATACTGTAAAAATCATTTTTTCAGTAACCTAGCTCTGAAAAATGTTAATAGGCTGCCTAGCTAGGCTGTCTAATGTCTAGCTAGTGAGTAACAACCAACAATAACAAAAAAAAATAAAAATCTTCCTAATGTATTAGTTGCTAGTTTTTCGTTTCTACCAGCCACCTAGCTAGCTAACCAGATATATAACTTCAAAGGCATTAGCTGGCTAATTAGCCAGACAATGTTTTTGTTGTTGGTTGTTACTCACTAGCTAGACATTAGACAGCATAGCTAGGCAGCTGACTAACATCTTTCAGATCTAGGTTACTGCAAAAATTATTTTTATTCAGACAGGACAATGAATATGAAACATGACATTAAACCCGGTCAACATTTAACGAACACAACTGTCTGTCAAAAATATGTGACACGCCCATAAACAGCCGATTGTGGGGATGCGGCGCAGCGACAGGCGGCCGTCGCCGCGTATAGTGTGGCTTCACCGTAACGGTGCATGTCCACCGCAGCGTCGAAAGCAGCGCGATTTGACGCGTCCCATTCATTTCCTATGGGACAACCGTCCAGCGGCTCCGCAATGCATTCTGGTAGCGGCGCGACGAAAAAGTTGAGCAGAGCTCAACTTTATGCAAATTAATCCGTCGAGCGCGTTCCATTGAGCCAATCAGGTGCAGGCTGTGCTGCTGTTTCTTCAGCCGGCTAGCCAAAAACGTGTTCGTTAACAAAAGTTCCGCGCATTTTGAGGATGGCGGAAAAACTGATAGTTTCTGTAGCTGCATTCCCGGTGTTATACGAGGTAGAGAGCTATTACTAGCTTCTTGTCGCGGTCCATGGCGGGTTTGTAATATATTGGGATGTTATCTGGATTTAAAATCGGCGGCAAATTATCTGGTTTGATATACGATAGATAGGTAGCTTGTTAACTTGGCACTAACTTCGCTACCCCTAACCCAAAAACTTAATTAAAAAAAAAATTAAGTCAATTATACTTGGAGAGTAATGTTAATTTTATTCTGGTTATTCCGCTCCTTTGCAAGCTTATTAGACAAAGTATATTGTGATGCTCCTATATTTATACACGTTGCATGAACGGAAACACATTTTCAGCAGGACTTTGCAACCCCCACCACATTGTTTTGACACGCCCCCAAGCAGCCAGGCGACCTGAAGCGACGCGTCGACACCAGAGACTGTAAAAAATATGGACAAGGCTACTGTGACGTCACCCATTGACTCTCCGTGGGTCTCTAAAACACGTTTTGAAGCTCAATGGCGGGCGCGGCCATGTTGTCGATTTGGAGCCAAAACCATAGAGTTAAGCGGCTCTGTGATTTTTACAATGTGATTGACAGTCCGGTGTGGAAAGGCCCATCAACCTGAACGAACGATTGCAGAACGAACTTGAGGCTAGCTGCCGTTATGTTTTATAATATATTATTAGATGTTTACGGGGTTTAATTTCCATCCGTTACTGTACTGTGTCATGTAATCACGTTATATGTATGACATTAAAAATACAATTATGTTCATTTATCTTCAATTTATGTTTCTCAGCAAAACGAATATGCTTAGCTAGCATATCAGCTTGCTAGTGAGCTAGGTAGGCTATCCGTGGTTAGCTCACGCATTAGCAATATGATCCACAGGGGAAGAACATTGACTACAAAAAGTTAGGAGCACCCACCAAAATGTAAGGAGCACCAACAATATATGCAATAGTTTTTTTATTGATAAAAAACGACAATATAAGTACAGTACGGTTTACAAGTAACAGTTAAACTGTCACGCCTAAAATGTGTCGACTCTTCAAGGAATTGCGTGTTATGCATTCAAACGACAAGGCGCTTCGCGTCACATAATTAAATCAACCGCCAGTAAACTGCATCGGAGAAATTAGCTGTTTCAACCGGGTCGCTACACAAAACACTACGTTAACGTTTAAAAAAAAATGTTTGATTCAAGTTTTCAGCCTTCGATAACGCTAATAAATTGAACATAAACTTTTGTCATCAGGTAACATTAGTTTAACACGTTAGCTCTCTGTGTCGCGTGACAGTGGAGTGCAGCGAAAGGGAGTGATTGAAGGCTAATATTAACCAATTTAAAATCAGCATTCAAGGTAAGAATGTCAAGCTCACGATTGGTTAGAAGGGTCACTGTCAGCTCACAAGGCACATACTGAGTGTACTAACTAGTGAATGTACAGAGAAAGAGACGTTTGACTGGAAAAAGAAAAAAGAAAAAAAAAGGTCGCACCAGAACAATTATTTGCACTTGCACAAATGCTCCCAATTATATTTCGAGGTCGCACAGATTAAATTTCTGGAGCATATGCGACCAAAATTGGCTTGCCTGTAAGCCAGCGGCGCAAACTATGGGTCTCGAGTTATCCATGGGTTTACGGGGCGTGGAAATGGGAGTGGTTACTGTATTCGTGACGCACCAAGTTGACAACTTTCTCAACCGGTTGAAAATAGGACGATAAATTTAAAACGCATATTTCTCCAAAAATACAGAATGGACATATTTAATACTTTACTCATTGTGTTTCTTCAATGCCTCTTGTGCAAATAGCACATAAAACCGAGAAAGTGTGAAAATCACCATGGTACTCCTTTAAGGCTGTCAAAAGTGTGGGGAAATTGAGTTCGAATATTAGCTTTTGTAATTAGTTAGAGTTGGAATATATTCGAATATCATTTGCCTATAATTCACAAAAATAAGCTGCTTATTGTCGGGCGCAATATGCACGTGACGCTCCTTATAAACTGGCCTGCCAGGAACTACTTTTCAAGGAACTAAAAGGTTCCTTCAGCCCATTGTTGTCTGCGTTTCCACCGCGGTCTAAAGTCCTGCAAAGATTAGGCAAATTAGCCCACTGACGTATGAAAAAGCGACGTTGTCGTCGGTCCATCTGTCCTATGATTTCTTCTGTAACCCCATACTAGCACCGAAGTAGCCAACATTATTTTCTAATAACCCGGACAGCCCGGAGGGGTTTATTCCACTTATATACAGCGGGTTACCAACAATGACTATGTATGGTTATGTTTGTATTTATTGATTTTTATCGATTTAATCACCTGAAATTGAAATATTCTTCCACGGCTGTTTAGGCATATTTTACCGTTGTCAAGCAAAACTGTCGTTGGTAGTTGGACTTGGACCGTTGTTATGCAACAAATAGGATATAACAGGCCAATAGTCAGATTGTAACTGTTTTATATATCCTCTCAAACACATTCATTATGTTTTTATGCGAACATTCGCTTTCATGTCTTGACATCCGAGGCGACAGAATGCATTCACATTCCACAAATAATTTGCAACAACAGCAGAAAACATGCACACGTCGTAAACAATTTGCTGTTGAATTGATTACTTTCTCATCGTCAATTCCATATGGGCTAATCGCAAAATGACAAGAATAGAACGAAAACTCGGACTTGCGTGAAAATTTAAATTAGCAGTGGTACAGCCACCGTTTGCTTTCCTTCAAAGTTACTGCTAGCCGAGCAGCGAAGTGTGCCCTCCAGATGCGAACCATGCACCATAAATTAGTCCATAGTCTTCCTGGTCTTTTTGTGGAATTGAAGAATGGCAGAGTAAAATTACGGCAGTCTGAAAAAGCAAAAGGGACGATTACTAGTATTAACCTGTTATTTTACCCTGACAAAAAGTGCGGAAGGTGATTTCCAGTTTGCTTTTACTGTATCACCAATGTAAATTACGTAGAACTACCGCATACCTCACATAACTGTATCAAACGTTTTGAGTCAGTTACAACGGGCTAACAAAGAAAATACGGAAGAAAATATTCAGCAACCGAATTAAACCGTTTGAATGTTTTGGTACGTAATATGCTGTCCCAGCACGAATGCTTAGCATTTTATAAAACGAATACTAAAGCAAGAAAAGAACAGAAGAGCACACGTTATAATTCCAAGACGTTGGCAGGCTATAACCAAAAGTAGGCTACTGCGCCGCATAACATACAAGTTTGATTTCAAGTTATTATGAAAATAAATCGGTTTGCGGCTGCAGATTTTTTTAAATGGCGGTTGAAATAAAACACTGCAAGTAGTCGACCAATCATAAATTTTCAGCGATTGCGCCCCACCCCAAAGGTTCCGGTACTTTTGGAAAGTACTACCCCCCGAGCAGGGACTTTTTTGGGGGTAAAATAAAGTCCCCGGAACGTAATTTAGACCCTAGTTCCTGCGGTTGAAACGCACTGAGTTCCTCAAAAGGTTCCTAGTTCCGGGGTAAAGTTCCTGCGGTGGAAACGCGGCTTAAGTCTTCCTCCCCTTCTTGGCACAGGACATGTATTCACCTCATTTAACTCCTGCTGGATTTTATCATTCACAACACGTTTGTATGAAAGGCCTAGTTTGCATGCAGAAGCTTTGCTTACATTGTATATGGACTTTTACAACTTGTGTTTTATACTTAGTGCAAACATCTACAGATTATTACTGTTTTGACCAAGATCTGGCTGTTGTTAGTTCTATATGTACCTCTTTTGTTAATAATATACTCCATCTTGGTGGTGATGGCTGGTGATCTTAAATGCACTTCCTTCCCACACTTGCGTAGCTTTTTCATAAGTACGTATCTAGCTAGCTAGCTAATGTCATGTACAGTCTTGCTGAATGCTTCTATAAAAATATCGACTACCTTATTTATTATTTGCAGAAATATTATTAACCACATTAGAAATGAACAATGAGTCCTGTAGCTAGTCAGCAAAGCCCCAGTTCGTCAGAGGATTTGAAAGCTTTTTCGGAGCGCACCCCCACGGGTTAACGTAATTTCTCTGCGTTTACCATGATCCTTCACATTTAGGTACCCAGTGTGCACACTCTGGTGCTAAAAGCCCTTGGTTAGACATGGCTGCGTTCATGAATTGGCTTCATGCACCATTGAGCAGCTTCCATAGGAATCCATGGAACCGATAAACAGAAGCTGGTTTCCAGTTCTTGTATCTCCATGTACACAACTGAGCATGTCTGTTGAGTGAAAAAATTGTACTTCCTGGTTCTGATGCACTCCCCATAGGTTTCTATTGGCGTTGCTGTCTGTACATTGGGCTGGCAGGTATGCCATCCTGCCAGGTTACACTATGGCAGGGCGGCATGTCCCATACCTATGCAGCACGAAGACTTTTCAGGGTTTTCGTCACAAATAACCACAATGACCACAGACTCTCAGCTCTTAAAAACATTAATTTCTGTACCTTCTGGCAGGCAGAATTCACAAACAACTTCACATGTCTGCACAATAGAGCCCCAAACCTAGGGGATTTTGCATTATTTCCTGCCTGTCTACATCATCACAGTGCTGCAAGCCCACAAACAATACCTCTCCCCATTGGACATTTAGTAACACTAGCCAATAAAAAATTCACATACACCCACAAAATTGAATTATATCTTTTTACCCAAGAAAATTCCCAGTCAGTACAGCTTGTTAGTTGGTGGCTCACTGGTAACATTGTGGCCTTAGGACCGCTGAGCCACAGGATTGAATCCCACCTAAGGCTCAGGCACAAATCTTTAATTTGTTACACACACTTATTTGCTACCTAATAATTGTCTATTGCTTTTAAACTATTGCTTTTGCAACTGTATAAATATTGTGCATCCTTGTGGACTTAGTGTATCTAGCCAGTCTTTCACTGAACATATAGATGGTATGTGATAATACAGTCTATCTACACGTTTGGTTAACCAGCTATGCAACTGCAATGTGAAAGTTTTCTAGCCAGCTAGAATATAGCCAGAGCTGAAACCGGAGCTGACTTGTGCTTACTGGGCTGCCTTCTTTAAAAGCACGAGCACATCACGGCATTAAACAACGTGTTTTTATTGCAGAGGCCGTTCATGGCCATTTCACTAGGTAGGTCTTTATAACTTCACTTATGCAATATTGACATTAAAATTACATCAGAATGTTCAATGCATAGGTTTAGCAAAAGTAACGCACAGGGAGCCGTATGCTTTTCATGATGGCAGGTTGATTGATTTTCTTCGAAAGTTACAACAGCTGACCGCCGTGGTGTTTCTACTAACAACTTTTTTTTACTTGGCTACTGTAGAAAACATTATTATCTCCAAATGCCACATTTCTAAATGAATGTTACCTCGCCCTGTTCTTTGTCTACCGACATACAAACAATTAGTACGTCCTGTAGTGTCTACAACACTCCTTTAAATTAAAAAAACATGACTCATTCATAATTATAATTAGTAGTACTCTCTGTGAAAGAAATACATTTATATACCAATTATTAAACACAATTAAATAATTCCTCGAACAACTTCACATTATCCTTCACTGGTACCATCTGGTTTATATACCGTTTAATAAAAAAACTTATCTCAGTCATGGTTAGTATATTTTCTTTGTTCAATAGTCTGTGATCATGTCAAACATAACCTAAATGGCCATTCTGCATAGAAAATATTGTTTAAACTGTTGAATTCAATCCTTTGTGGTCATTTCTTTGGCACTACTGTTATTTTCTGATATGCAAAGTTTACTGGGAAATATGTCTGTGCATGCTATCGTCCAATGTCAAGTGTTCTATTTGTCAGAGCTGTTATCTAGTTTTGCTTCTCAAATTGTCACGTAAGGTCAGTGATCTAGCTCAGAACGAGAGCAAAGAGGGGTCCAAGCTACAGCTAAACATATCAAGTAAACGTTATAAACACAAAAAGTTGACCTCAGAAGACAAAACTTAAAACGGAGCAGGAGAGAAGGGTACACAAATTGCAAGCTCAGGAGCTAAAGTTTAAGATTGCTGTTAATTTGTCAATGAAGGCACGTTGGATGGCCGTCAAATCAGTGATTACATAAAGTGGGGGGATTTCTGTTGCATTCCTGATGATGCCAGCCTCTTATACTTTGAATTGCGCCACGGCACCATTTGTCACAACCATTGTTTCATATGTATAGCAAAGCACTAGTGCTAAATGGTCAACGTTGGTCAGACTGTCAGAATTCACACAAGAATAACTGTAATCCACAAGTGTTTCTTAAAGGGTTACTTCGCATTATTACTCCCAGATCCTCTGTGCTACTCATCAGGAATTATATATTATGTGATAAAGTTGGCCACCCCAGTTACTTGAAATAATTTATGAAACATTAGGTAGCTGCATTGCTCTGGAATACAGCCTGTTTAATTTCTGTTAGCTAAGCCAATATTGTTTATTGTAACTTGGCCTAATTTTGATATTGGTACTTTTAATGGCAGGCCTAAATTTTACGAGTCTTAATGACTTATAGTGCTTTGTATGTGTGAGTAACTTGGTATTTTTGTATGTTGAAAACTTATTTTTCTTTAGGTTAGTATATACTCTAAGGGCTTACTGAACTAGCTATAATTTTAACATGCAGATCGATATTTACAGTGCTGCTGCTTTTGCCTGAATGCGTGAGCAACCAATGGCCGTGAGTGATCACTCCCTGCTCGTGTTGATCGACAGGAGGTCTTACCATTTTGCAACGTCTCATTATGAAATGAAAAAGAGAGTTTGGAAATAAATATACCATTCCGAAATACGTTATTTGGAAAAGTGTGATTATGAAATTTAAAAAGCCATTTGGAAACATGTTATTATGAAATAACATATAATCATGTTATTGTGAAAAAGGACAATCATGAAGTGACAATTATTTAATTAATTAAAAATAAAATGAAGCATTTAATCAATGGCCAATTTAATTATTTATTTATATGCTTCTTTATATGACTCCATATTTATTTATTTAATTATTTCATTTTGGCATGTTTAGTCCTCATATATATAAATGGGATGCGGTAAATGTCAAAAAGTTTGATGGATTGAAACCCCGCCCCTTGTCCCGCCCCCTGTGGTTTTAAATTTTTTATAGTCATCGTTTAATTTTTTATTTTTTTAAATTTATTTTAAAAAAATTTTTATAGTCATTGTTTTTATTTTCGGGGGGAGTCGTTTTTATTTAGGTTTGTTGGTTTTTATCGTAGCACATACGTTGATTTGGCTTATATTTTATTTTAATGGAAATGTTCGTTTTTAAAAGTAAAATAATCCATGAGGGAAAGTGTTGAATATCTTTGTGCTTTATAAACATGTTTGAAAAGGGTAGTTTTGTGTAAAAATGCTTTAGCAACTTAAAACATGTTATTGTTTTGAAACACCATCCACCAAATACCCGAAAAGGCAAATAAATGTGTTAATAGGGTTACATGCGTTAAAATGTTTAAAACAAGTAGAAATTATGTTAGAAAATTTGGTAGTTGGTTTGTAAAGTAAATTAGTTTATTAGTTAGATGAGGAGACAGCGTTGTGTTTATGAGTGTTAGTTTTGCATCAAATAGAATTTAAGAAAAGCAAAGCGTGTTAAAATTGTAAAACAATTGAAAATAGCAAATAGTTACATCTTAGAATTGTTTGTAAAGCAAATGCAAAGCGTGGCAGTTGTAAGTTATCAGGCTTAAGTTATCATGTGTGAAAAGAGAGTTTCTTTTTTTTAAAACTATGACAGCAGACACATTTAGAGACAGAAGACATTTAGAGAAAGAAGACATTTAGAGACAGAAACGAGCAAAACTTAGGTTATTTTCTCTGCAGAAAGCCTTCTTCGGATTGATGTCCGTAATTGTCGAGAGAGAGCGCAAAAAGTACCTTAACGTTTTTTGAAGGTTTCTAAGGTATACCTTTCAAAGGGAAACCGCTTTTTTACGACTGTTTCCCAGACTATACCTTAACAGTTGCCTTAAGGGACACTTTCAAAGGTACGTAGTAAGTTGTAGCTGGCCTTCACTGTGGTGCTGAAAAGTTTATCAATTGATGCCAAGCGAATCAATTGTCTCACTTGTAAAGGCTTATGAATGACGTTTTAATATAACAAGTGTTGTCATAATCATTTTACATCAATCTAATATTGCAGAAGAGGAAGCTATGCCTACTAAAGATAATCTGCTAATCTCTTTAAGAGTCAAGATGAGACCTTGTGATAGTTTCAATAAATACGTACATATAGGCTACAAAAGATAAAATAAAGAGCATCAATCGGGACATATAAGCCATAGTCTGGGACTCCTTGGAAGCCCAGGAAAAAGGATATAGGCTACATATGGGTGAATTATTTTGTTCTTATTGAAACAAAGGTCTAATGTTAATTTGTTTTTGTCACACAATATATAGGCAACTGTAGCAGCATATCAATATTAATTCTATACCGGGTATGCCTTATGAATAGGCCTACCTGTTAAAGTGATATGTTCATCCACCTTGATTTGCTGTTGGATAATCTTAAGTTTAACCAAGAATATCATTATTGGGTTGTTTACCGTAAAACAACATGGTGAGAAAGAAATGTTCTGTAATGTTGATATTTACCCAGTGCTATTTTGTTTTATATTGGCGGTGTGAGCTAAAGGAAGGGGATGTAGATCATTTGGCTATGTTTGTTCATTATGAGCCACCGTACCTGTATGTGTGTTTATGGCTAGGCCAATCAACGTGCTCTAGTTCCCTCTAGTTCGGTCATGCAATTAGATTCACTCAACGTTGGCTTTGCTCACACTGGTTTTATATTCTTAATAAACCGGCAGTTTATTCGAAGTCAGTGTGATCATTGACTCACACACAAACAAACTAATTTCAATTATTGTGTCAGGAAGGCTCACCAGCCTTCTTGACACGATAATTGAAAATCAGCTGAAGAACGACTGTCTGGGGTGTGAATATGACCACCCCAGCCAGCTGCAACACAGCTGTCTCTTCGAACCAGAGACATTCTACTTTCAGGCCAACTTTGACAAGCTGGTCGCCAAAGTGAAGGCATCGTGGCTGGGGTGCCTAATCTCCGAGGCGCTCAGAGTGTTTGGTCTGAAACCAAATCCTGTGCGTATAGAGGGCGCTGTTGACACAATTGTTTCAGAGCTCAAGGACGAGCCGTACATCCAGGAGAAGCTGCAGGAAATCAAATGGACAGACCTGGGGGCTTTCAGCGACCAGATTGTTGCTGAGGTTCGGAGGGATTTCTGGGAGATTGAGGGTGCCACGCAGGAAGACCTGTGGGGTGACGTGTCTGAAGACGGACGACTGTTTAGCAATGCTTCAAAGCTATGCCAAATAGTCACATGCATATGTATTTTGTGGCTTTTTTAGTTTTTAAATAATAATAATGATAATAAATGCTTTGGCTTTTTATATCTTGTGTCATTATTGCATTAGCTGTAAGGATGGATGCAGAGAAGTGTCTGAAGTCTGCTTATTATTCACCAGAAAACCCTGGTTCTTATGGCGGTAAAGAAGAAAGAAAGGGGTTTGCTGGAAACAGCAGGACATAGGATGTCTAACAAGAAAGTTACAGATTGGTTGTCTGGGGAAGATGTCTACACTTTACACAAACCCATCAGACTTAATTTCAAAAGAAACAGGGTTTTTGTGTGCAACATTGATTTACAATGGCAGGCTGGTTTAGTAGACATGTCAGGTTTATCTGTATATAACAACAATATGAAATTTATGATAGACATGTATAGATATATTTTCTGTCATGGTTCTGTGTTTCTGTTTCTGTTTTCCCTTTTTTGGGCTGCCAGATGGCGGCACTTCAGTTTTGTAGTTCAGTTCGTTTTCCCTTATTGCTTTTCCCTGTGTTTAATTTTATTATTGTTTTCAATTATTCTATTATTGTTTTTTGGGTTTGTCTCGTTATCCCTTCCCTCTCTGGTTTGATTGTGTTTTGAGTTCACCTGTGTCTTGTTATCTTCATGTCTATTTAAGTTCTTGGTTTACCTGACTCGGGTGCTGGTTCCTTGTATGTTTCCGCCTGCGTGTATGTATCTGCCTACTTGTGTGTGTTTTGCTTATGTTTCCTGCCTGTGTTCCGCCTGCCTGTATTCTGCCCTAGCTGTTTGTTCCTTGTGTCTTTAGTATTTTAGTCTAGTTTTTTTTCTGTTTTAAGAATTTGAGTTTTCTTTTGGAATTGCCCCTTGTGGCCTTTTGGTTGTTCTCTGTTTGTTTTGTAGTAAGGTCTTTATTTGAATCTATCCTTTTGAGTTTTGTGCGATTTCACTATGCGCCTGGGTCCTAACCCCCCGAAACCTGACATTGTCAAGGTTTGCTTGGGTTTCTGTTTTAAAGAACAAAAGCGGTACTGAGGTGGCTCGGGCCTTCTGAGAGATTCTTGCACAGGGGCGCAGGCCTAAAAAATTACAAACTGACAAAGGTACAGAATTTTTCAACAAAGGATTCCAAACGCTGCTGAAACAACACAACATAATGCATTTTGCCACGGGTAATGATGTGAAAGCTTCTGTGGTTGAACGTTTTAATAGGACCCTAAAAACGAGGATGTGACATTACTTCACAGCGCAACACTAGACGGTACATAGACGTTGTACAAGATTTGGTTCGGTTGTACAATAACAGCTACCACAGTACGATTAAGATGAAGCCTGTTGAAGTGAATGATGCTAACGCTTTAAAAGTGTTTAAACATTTGTACGGTCTCTTTCCAAAAAGGCCTAAAAAGCTAAAGTTTAAGTTTGAGGAGGGTGATACAGTCAGAGTTTCCAAAGTGCGTGGAAAGTTTGCAAAAGGCTATGAGCAAATGTATACAGATGAATATTTCACAGTTGCTGAAAGGGTCCACAGGATACCTCCAGTATACAGGTTGAAGGATTATGATGGTGAAAACATCGATGGTACATTTTATGAGCAGGAATTACAGAAGGTTATTGTGAGAAAAGACAAAACATTTAAGCTTGAAAAGATAGTGATGGAGAAGAAGCAGAAGGGTAAAAAGCTGGTTTTCGTCAAATGGGTCGGCTGGCCTGAAAAGTTCAACAGTTGGATACCGGCAAGCCATGTGGTTGACATCTAGGCCATATTGGCTGTAAGTGAGTCGAAAAGCTTACATGACCCTACAAACGCATTAGGTAACCATGGAGGCTACAGGTTTCTATGTTACTCTCCCGAGTAATGCATCTATGAGCATTTACCCTGACAACAAAATTTCAAACTATACAACCAAGTTTGCCAGACCTATTGAACTGTGCGGGACATGGGAGGTTGGCTTAGCCGAAATACAGTACCCACCTACAGTTCAATAACGTGATGACAACACTTTTTTTATACATACGATCATATTTAAAAAATCAGAAGAGCTCATGCAATTAGTACCGGGTATTACAAGAGTATCAGTAGTCTACTAAATGAAATGAACCACAATGTGGTACCCATGCTGGAAGGCCTTGAAATTGCATACGGGCATATAAAAAACAAAATTTACATCGTAAGCGAGCCACACATCACAATGGTGGCTGAAGGAAAACTAGCTAGGATGCTTGGTCTTGAACCAGGAGTCGACTTGACAGCTGTGAAATCGGTGGCGCCACACCCTGTTGATATCAGCGCCGGCTTCTACACAATGTACGTCTACACAGACGTTATCGATACCAACATGTTGGTGACAGCTTTGTACCCCTGCTACGAAATGTACATATATCTGGAGCAAACAACGAAATCATCACAATCTCGTATGAGAAGCCACACTACGTACCTGTGAGCAAGAAGCACATTGAAACATTACAATTGAACTGAAAACATAAGTACCAGAATGTAAATTTCCGTTACGGGAAAGTCATAGCAAAGCTGCACTTCAGACCGGTGAAACAGCATTATCACAAGTAAAAGATGGCTAGGTCTGGCCTGCATATAGATCCACACAGATACGTTGATTATTATACGGCGCAAGCGGGTAATGGGTTGCCGGGATTTAGTGGTGGGAGTGTTATGTATGGTGGGGGTCTTGGCGGTATTTTTCGAGGCTTATTCCGAATGGCTTTACCGCTACTAAAGAAAGGATTCAATATAGCCAAGCCCCATTTGGCCTCAGCAGCTAAGAACATAGCCAAGTATGTGATCACTAATGTTGTGTCAAGTCGTTTGAGCGCGGACGGTCTGTAAGGATCAGGGCTCATGGTGATGACGTGACGTAGACAGAAAAGACCTCCGGGGGGGCGTGTCTCAAACAGACCTAAGGTTAAAAAACAGAGAATGTCAAGCATTCGGCGCACAGTTGGTAAAAGCAAGAGGAAGGTGAAAAAGCACACAAAGAAGAAGAAGGTTACAAGGAAAAGTATATAAATTTTAAAAAAATGGCCTACATACACAACATGTCAGAGGAATGCATGAAGTCGGAACTGGATCTTTTTGCAGTTCCGTATACACAAACTAGCATTGAGAAGAACGTCTATGTGGAGGTGCCCCCACTGTCAGCCATTTCAGACACAGGTCCTCTAGAGTTCTTTATGGCGGGTAATGGTGAAGATTACATTGACTTGAACGATACACTTTTATACCTTCACTGTAAGATCACCCGTGCAGGTGGTAGTAACTTCGCGCATGCTGACAATGTCGTGCTTATTACCCCCTAGCAACCATTTTTTCCCAAGTGGAAGTTTCACTGGGGGACCGACTGGTGAGTCAGTATAGCAATACTTACCCCTACCGAGCTGTTATGGAATGTCTACTGAATTATGGGAATGAGACACTGTCTAACCAGTTCACAGCCGGCCTCTTTTATAAAGATACCAGTGGACAAATGGAGGATACAAACACAGGGGGACACAACAAGGGTCTGAAAAACAGAGCCCTATACACCGCAGAGAACAAAACTTTTGAAATGCTCGGGCACATACACGTGGACATGTTTTTTCAGGCGAGGTTGCTGGGGTTTACAACAACAACCCGTTTAATTTCCGACACTATAATGCAGAGTTTGTGGCAATGTATGTTGATGGGCAGAAGTTTCTGGCTAAGCCATTTCAACCTGATTATCACAACAGTAGCGCTATTCGAGAGTATAATAGCCTGATCCTCGCTACCGGTAGACATTTGAAGGACCAGCCCTTGTTAATAAATCGTCAAGAATATACAAGCAGTTACATGCTTTATGCATTCAGTCTGTCCCCTGATGAAGGCTGCAGTCAGCATCATCCCTGATCAAGACGGGAAACATGCGACTGGAAATGAGATTCAGAAACGCGCTACCCAGAACCTTAAATTTGGTTGTTTATGCATGTTTCGACAATATCACTGAAGTGAACCAAAGGAGGAACGTGTTTTATGACTATTATTAATCATGAACTCCAGAGAACTTGCTGCGGTTTTGAGTAAAACCCATATACAGGAAAAGACTTTAAAGGGGTGGTGGCCTGCGATGACCTACCGGATAATAAACTGCATAATTTCCCCGCTTTGTACATTGTGAATACACACCCCCGAAATAAACCTGGAGAACACTGGCTAGCTCTGTATATGTGTGCGGATAAAACGGGTGAATTCTTTGACTCCTATGGAAACCCTCCAGACTATGGTTATTTCCCAGACAGTATCAATGCGTTTCTGCAAAAGAACTGCGATCGGATTGTTTACAACACTGTACAAGTGCAAGACCCGCTCAGCGCGACGTGTGGCCAGCATTGTGTATTTTACTTACACCACAGGGCCGAAGGAATCCCTTTTAGCATAATTATGTCATTATACTCGGATAATTTAATAATGAATGATGCAATGGTTTCAAAATATGTTGATAAAATATACCTGGATAAATGTGTGAAAAATATGCTATCATGTATACAGACTGTAAACTCCTTTAAAACCTTTAAAAAATGTAAGTAAGTAAGTAAAGAGACAAAAGATCCAATGTAAAATTTAATGTAATTTTATTAAAACAAATAAACATGAATCACAATTACATTTTTGTCACAGCATATCATTTATACTAAACGTTAAAAATCTAACCATGTTGAACGGTCTAAAACTGGGGATGAAAAAACAGGCTCTGGGATTTCATAGTCTTCTAGACTGTGTCTTCTTTCTTGAGCTTTCAGCGGCTTCCTGCTCGCTATGGAGGCCTTTGGTAATTTTTTGTGCGAGCTTATCATGCAGCGTACACCATGATTAGGTATGACAGAAAGAGGCATATCAATTGTAGCTAAAGCCTCAATAACTTTTTGCCACCCCAGGGGTCGTCTATCATCAGCAACCTTGTGAGGCGCTGTAATGTTCTTTATTAGATCCAACATATGCAAACTGCTTACAGCTTTACCCTTGAAAACAAACTCTCCTTTGTCGGTCCAAGTTGTAACATTTCCAGATTTAGACATTTTGTCTAAGACGTAGGTCGCGTTTTTTTTTCTTCTAGATGGAACACTTTCTATAACATCTTGAACCAGTGTGGTATCTTCAGTACTGGTGACACCACTAGAGGGTGTTTCACCATCTTTGGCTTCTGATTCTGAACCCCCATCAGTGGGAAATGATAATGTTAATTGATTTGTTTTCACCTTGCTTGACAAGAGCTATGAATCTTTGTAAAACAGCCGTGTACAGCTTTGCCTTCTCATGAGGCCCTACATCAGTCCTTGCTAAGATGTTGCGTATGGTTTGATCCAATTCATTTTCAACAGTTTGACGGATTGGCTCTGGGGTATAAGTGAGATTCTTTAATTTATCCAGAAGGAATCTCCCCTTTTGATTAATGACTTTCTTCTTCTTTTTGATTGAGTTTTTTTGTTAGCAAGTAGTTTAATCCCCGATCATTGTTTCCTTAATTTTTTCAGCTGTGTATCCGTTAGGGGTATATTACCGCATAAAACATTGAGAGCTATTTCACAAATTGTGTTTATGAGTTCCGGAGAAGCAGACTGTAAAATGGCACGTCTTTGCTGTGCATTGCCTTCAAATAGAGCTTTTAAGAGCTGCCAGTACCGTTTAATACTTTTTCTTTAGCACATAAGCCACAGGCCACTCTGGAGGGTACAAACCACTTCTGAGGCGAAACTGTTCTGGTGTCTGTGCTTTTAAGTCCACCAAAAGATAACCGTAAGGGTTTCTGGTCGCATCTTCAAAAGCTTCAAGGAAAAACTTTGAATGCCTAGGATACATTTGCCGAGCTAAAACGTTAACTTGCATTTTATCTTGAGGGTTTTTTAATGAAACAATATAGTTTTCATTAAGATTTATTGTGCGACTCTTTTTACCCTGAAAAAAAAGGTTTTGTACTAAATATATAATGCTCAAATTTATGTGGTGCGTATACTTGGTAAAAGCTTTTTCCACCTCTGGGCTCTCACTGGCTGCTTCCATTAGGTTGTCAACGATGATCAAATTAGTTTTGTGTAAAGGAAGCAACGCTTCATCGGCCAAAGATTCAGGAAGTCCTTCTACAAATTGTACATTCTTTATTTTACAAAGCAGTTCATCGTACATTGGTTGCCAGCATGAATAAAACCAGACAATACTCTGTGGTACGGTGGACAAAGCATGAGATGCGTTTTCTAATATCATTTTCACAAAGACAATTTTACCACAATTTGATGGTCTTGAGATGATGCATAAAAACAGATGTTGAAGACAGCTGTCAAAACCCTCATCCCCAAACACTGATTTAGAAGCCATATGGTAAGGTTGTGAAATCGGGGAGCAGGACCCTTTTGTTGTACACTATTCTGAATTTTTTAGAAGCTGAACGGTTGCTGAGTGAGAAGCCTTTCTTACACCTAACAATTTGCTGTGTGCTTGTGACAGTTTCGCGGGGTGGAGCTTTTGGGTTACGTACATGATGACGCACCAAATCTGTGAGGGTCCCCCTCGACACAAATTTAACAGTGTGGTCATCTGGATCCAGTTCGCTTGTCAGCTCCCCCAAAAAGTCCCCGAGAGGAGGTACCCAGTCTCCCAGCCGACTCACAAAGATGACAGAATCTGTATCGTGCTACAGAACCCTGTCAGGCAACACGTTGCTGTATTTGGGCGGTTTTGGGAAAACCTTTGCATGTTTCCACTGGACCAGAGCCACGTCTTCTGTAAGAACTGAAAAATGTGAGACATCATACTCATTTGAAAACATGTATTGCAGAAACTGTTCGGGATCCTGGATCAAGGTCGTGTTTGGCTGATTGGTTCTCTGCTCGAATTTACCCCAAAGACTATTTAAAAACAGTTTTGATATCTGTCTTTTGGCTTTGTTGATCGAAATATTGTTTGGGTCTAAGTGGATGCCCTCCTTCTCTCTGGACATATTCCGCCTTGTCAGTGTCATTGGACACCTAAGAGGGGTACCCAGAAGCTTCTTGTTTCCCCTTTAAATGCGTCTTAATGTAGTCACTAAAGAGAGAATCAGACCTCTCTGCCAATGCCAAACTTCAAAAATTTTGTGAATTTTGTAGCCTTTCTCAACAGCCTTAGCCAATTCGACGGTACACCATACACCTGTGAGAGAACGCAACTCATCAGAATGTTCACACCTACCTTGATGCTCAGATTCCGCACAAGTCCTGCAAAGTGGAAACATTAATTTCCCCAAAACCCTGTACGGTAACACTGGTAGGTAAAGCTGACCCTGACTTTGACCAGACCAAAATAGTCTTCGATTTGGTCAAAGTCCCGGAAGATTATGGTGGGGTGACCTGTAGGGTAAACTTTAATCTTGTTCACAAAAGGGTATAGACTAGTGAAATCAAAATAATATATTTGCTCATCTTCTTGAGCTTTGTAATGAAGGTTTAATGCATTAGTTTGACCGCCAAACAGCATCACACGTTCCAGACAATTTTGCATAATTTTTTTATTATTCAGTCATTTAAATGTATTTTAAAACGTATTTTTCTAAGCCTAAATTTCCCACTATAAAAGTTCACCCGAACTGTCTGGGCGTAGTAATGAGAACTGTCAGTTAGCCAGGGGTTAAATTGGGGGTGGACCAGGGTGGACGCGGGTGGACAATGTCCACCCATTTTTGGTAAATAAATAATTTTGACCGGCAGTTTTACAAATAACTATGACAATCCAGTCCATTTGTCGCAGACTCCAGTCCATGTGTTCCCTCTAGCCAGTCACTTGCTCAACCAATCAAAAATCTGAAGAAAAAAAACTCAGGAGGAACAATCGTTTATATAGACAGGCACAGAAAGAAAAATGTAAAAGAAATGAAAAATGTTTGGAAGCAGGCGCGGTAGGTAATTTCATTAACATGTAATTTAATCTATGCAACATTTTAACGAGAGATGAATAAACAGCCCCCACGAATGCCGGTTATTATTAACGGCAACTTTAATTGCTTGAGCAAAATCAGCAGGTTGCTGGTCAGCAGCTAAGCTAATGTTGAATATTTCCCACATAGCCTACACAGGGGCGCAACAACCTACTTCTCAGGGTGGGTGCAAGACGAAACTTGGCGCCCCCCCCCCCCCCCGAAAAAAACTGTTGATCAATATAAAACAGATTTATTAACTTTTTTATTTTTAATACATCACCGTTGATCGCCCCGTTGCTTGCCTCTCTGCTCTCTGCTCCCTCCCTAAAATCGATTATGTAATCAGCTTTTTAGGTAACAGCCATAGGTGTCATTTACACTAGGGACGCTGGGTACATGTCCCCACCACTTTTTGAAATGGCCGATTTTGTCCCCAAAAATGGCATATGTTGACGACTGTTTAAAATTTTTTTTTTTTTTTTCATCTGAGCCCTTATGTCCCTGGTACCAGCCTACCTGCCAGCCTCGCCCGAGTTCCCACTAGCATTACTTGTCACTCCGTCACTGTTAATGCTGGCATCAGCACCCTCTCTGCTCTGTTCCTCGCTGGGGATATTGATAAATTAAGCGAATTAACACCTCTTTAAAAGCACGCAATGCAACCTATGTGTCATCATGTGATACACTAACGTTAGTTAGTAATCGCTGGTTTGTTATCAGCAGAGCATTATTTACATTTAGCTGTCGATAACTAACGTTAGCTAGCCATGTGATAAACAGGCTAAAGTCAACTGAATGCAGGACTGGAGGAAAGAGTGGGTTACGTTAGCTAGCTAACATTAGCTAACGAGCAAGCTAACGGTAGCTAACTTCTTTCCACCAGTCCTGCATTCAGTTAGCCTGTTTATCACCGCCAGATGTTAACGTTACTTGAGCTATATCCACAGCAACCTATTATTTATTAACTTTCTTTCAAACTATCTTTCAGTTGCTAGCTAACCTTAGCTAACTTTAGTCAGCTTGCTTACCTAACGTTAGTATTCCCGCCTCCATTTGCTAAGCTCTGACTGGACTCTGAACTGCTCTGATCACCCTGCTCCTGCTGTGATTTTGGTTTGGTTATCCAGTTTGACAGTGATGTTCTCATCTTTCTTTCTGTATCCTGTCTAGTCATTTTTATTTTTCGGTTTTGGGCACCCAAAGGCTTCTTTCTCCCATCCATGATGGTAACATTCGTTAACTATCGTTATTCTCCTAACGTTAGTCCTGTCCTGAATCAGTCAGTTTTTTCATATGCTCTTTGGTGCCCCCGCTGATGTGGCGCCCGGGTGCACTGCACCATCTGCACCCCCTCTCGCTGCGCCGCTGAGCCTACATAACGTTTTATTCAGCGGCGACTGGTGAGCTGAAAATCGGTGGGGCTCAAAACTTTCCTTTAAACTAATCATTGATCTCAACCTGTTTTCATTAGTAATTTTCCTTCAAGCGTGCCAACGATCGGATTAAATGGCTAGTAGCCTAACATACAGCGTCTTCATACCATGTTAGAGGGATTAAATCATAAATTCAATTTATCCGTTAAAAATCCGTTTTAATCATGAAGTAGTCTACACTTAATAAACAAGACCAGTCTGTTATCTACCGTGTTAGTTTTCAGAATAACCCAGCAAAAATAAAACCTGCACTTCAATTTTGTTTACAATCTACACATTGCAGATATTTGCCATGAATACAAGTGCGGAGAAAGAAGTGCATGTATCCGCAAACAAGGTTGATTAAAAATGTGCACAATTTTGTACTGCAAATGAGAATAAATGTAGGCTATAAGACCTAGGCTAGTCACTAAGACTGCCTATTTGGGGAGCGCTGGCTATATATGATAGTATTGAGTAGCCTATTTTGTGGATTAATGGTATTGATACTCAAGGAAAATCGGCGAAAGATTCCACCACTGCTTTGATTAAAACTGATTTTTCTAAATCGCATTTATCTTTTAATCTCCCTGACACAATGCGAAGAAGCTGTGTCCCTTTCCAATTGATTAATCAAATGTTTGCATGCTTGTTAATCACTGAAAATTAATTAAAATAGTTTGAGATCAATGATTAGTTTAAAGGAAAGTTTTGCGCATCACCAATTATCAGCTCACCAGTCACCGCTGGTTTCATTTTGTTTCAATTCGACAGTTTAAGAAAGATGGATAAAGGAGGAAGAAAGGGAGGACAAAAGAGGAGGATGACCGATTATTTTTGTGGGTAAAAAAATTCTCAGCATTAATGACACTCAATAAACTTTAGCCTAAATATTTTATGTAAAAGCTTGCATCTAGTATACATTTTTTTCAAAACATTGTTTTCCTTAATTACAATTATGTGCACAATACAAGATACAACTATTTTGAGCTGAGACATTCATTGGTTTATACCTTTTTTCTCCCACCTCCCACCGGATCTCAGGGTCCACCCACCTCCCAAATCCCAATTTAACCCCTGCAGTTAGCTATGATTGACAGACCGTGCCCCGTTACCATAGCTACCTCCATGATACGCGCTCATCTTGGGAGACTGAATTTTCACAAGCTAGCTAACTTAGTATATCAAGTATCAATAGCTAAGGATGTTGACTTATATCCAATAATAATTTTGCTAGCTAGCTAGCCAAGTTAAGGTAAAACCACAACTATAACGTCCTTATGAAAGCAAATAAGCTAACTAACATTATCGATAACAATATAGCTTGCTGATGTTAGCTAGCTAGCTATAAATGAATATAACCAACCAGAGATAGTCTAATAGTCCTTAAAAGGCACTCTAATAAGTGAACCTAACGTTAGTCAAATATTTGCATTATCTTGCATGTAAGCCAGCGGCACAAACTATGGGTCACAAGTTATCCATGGGTCCCCAAATATGATTTAGAATCACGGTCTATGTTTAGAATGAGCTATCACAGCAATCTGACTGACAGTAGGGAGGGCAAAACGGAGCTTTAGAATGTCGCCAGCAGTTTATGCGCGTGAGCTCGACAATACATTTCTCACAGAAAAGGTAATTTGTCGCCTTTTTTATTTCATTACAGTAGTGATAGTAGTGACAATAATTAAGTGGTGCTGTTGTGTTAGCCTTTACTGATCACCATACAAGGTTAATGTGAAGTAGCTAGCACAATCGGACAGCACTAACCCATAAAAATGTACTTTGAATGATACTTGCTCAATCGAACGGTAAATCTGAAAAACATTTGATTATAGTCAGCGGCACTGAAATTTTCTTTCACACCCTCAATAAACAGAAAAAGTCCCAGTAGAAGATTGAATTAAACCTTTTAAAGTTATATATTTTCTGAAACGTTATCGATTCCGCTTGGCCACAGTTAGTGAAATTAGATGATAGTTTCTATGTAAATTACGTCAGAAGGATTCAGCCTTGTTGTTTGCTACCTAAACTTCACAGCACACTTGTGGCAGGATGGTGTGTCCAGTCAGATTTCTTTACGGGGCGTGGAAAGGGGAGAGGTTACTGTACTTGTGACGCACTAAGTCGATAACATTCTCAACCGGTTGAAAATATGACGATACATTTTAAACGCATATTTCTCCAAAAATAAAGAACGGACATATTTAATACTTTACTCATCGTGTTTCGTCAATGCCTCTTGTGCAAATAGCACATAAAACCGAGAAAGTGTGAAAACCACCATGTTATTCCTTTAAGACTTTGCATACTTGCATGGGCAAGTTCTTTAAACTAACGTACAAACCGCAGCTTTAAAGCTTAGTTACTTACATATTCTCACATATTGCTTGATTTACTGGTAGGCCTAAATATTGAATAAAATGTTTCATGTTGCACAAGCACTGATGTCTGTAGGTAATCATAACCTTTATAGAACAAACTTATTTTGTAATGTCTATTTGATCTAGTGATCAGTAAGCTCGTTAGTTCGGCTCTATCTTAGCTTAGTCGTGTTTTTAAAACAAAGTGTTTATTACGGATGTAGGTTAGCTAAATATTAGACAAAAGCTTACCGACGTAAAAGGCGTCTTAAAACGTTCATTTTGAAACTTATGTGTATATGTATATATACACTCACCGGCCACTTCATTAGGTGACAGGAATGGCACCCGGTGTGGCCTTCTGCTGCTGTAGCCCATCTGCTTCAAGGTTTGATGTGGTATGCGTTCAGAGATGCTCTTCTGCATACCTCTCAGTTCTAACGAGAGGTTATTTGAGTTACTGTTGCCTTTATATCAGCTCGAACCAGTCTGGCCATTCTCCTCTGACCTCTGCCATCAACAGAGCTCACTGGATATTTTCTCTTTTTCGGACCATTCTCTGTAAACCCTAGAGATGGTTGTGCATGAAAATCCCAGTAGATCAGCAGTTTCTGAAATACTCTCAAACCGTCTGGCACCAACAACAATGCCACGTTCAAAGTCACTTAAATAACCTTTCTTCCCCATTCTGATGCTTGGTTTGAACTTTGGCAGATTGTCTTGACCATATCTACATGCCTAAATGCATTGAGTTGCTGCTACATGATTGGTTGATTAGATATTTGCGTTAACAGGTACAGTTTGCAGTTGAACAGGTGTACCCAATGAAGTGGCCGGTGAGTGTGTATATATGTGTGTGTGTGTGTAAGGAATAAACCACAATGGGCTGTCCCATTATTGGAAAATAATGTACGATGGGGGCGGTAACCAGCCCCGAAGTACATTATTTTCCAATAACGGGACAGCCCGGAGGGATTTATTCCACTTATACGGTGGGTTACCAACAATGACTATGTATAGTTACTTTAATATTAATTGATTTTTTTTTTCTTAATCAGCTGAAATCGCATGCGTCCCATAGCCATGAGTTAAATACGGAATGCCTATTCTACTGTCCAAATAAGGGATGATTCTGTATTTTGTTGGATGATTGGCAACCCTAAATAGAGCTAGCAACAGTAACTAGAAATGTGATTCATCGTTGCCATTAATTGTGAAATTGATCAATTAAAAGGGATGGCGATGTAACAACAATTGAAAATGTAAAGAATATTGCTGTTTTAACAGCTTTAGAATGCTGGATTTTGTAGCGCATTGATTTTAGAATTGTTAAAAGGCCGAGGTGTCCCTTTACTGAGAATGAATTCCCACCCTTGGACCAATGAGCCGTTGTATAAATCTGCATATATACATACTTACATACATATATATATATATATATATATATATATATATATATATATATACACACACACACACACACACATATATATATATATATATATATATATATATCCTTCCAGGCCTGTTTCTGAGTCTCTCACTCACATTAAGTGTGTTAGCACTGTGTACTTAGTCATCTGCACGTCCTTAATGCACGTCCTCTATGACCCTGGAATTAAAATGATGTTATGCTACTCTTTTCATGATTACATTACTTCTGTCACACAGTACGGGCTGTACCATGTTTTGTTGAAATATGGGATGTCCCAGAAAATACAGGACTGTTGGTACCCCTAGTACTACAGTACTACAGCTTGTAAAATGCAAATGAGTAGAGCTGAAGTGCCATGTGTACCACCGATCAGAAGTTTTAGTACACTTTCCTCATGTTTTAGTACTGTGTGTTTTGAACTTTAAACAGTTTACCTTCTGTCAATGACCTCAAATGGCATAAGGTAAGAAATGAATCATCATCATCATCATCATCGGCGATCACTCGGGGTCGAGTATGACTGTCCTCCTTCAGGGTCCTTGTGGATCTTCAGGTAGGCGAAGAGGCCGATCCTGGAACCACATATTTTGGTGCAGTGTGGGCAGGGGTGAGTGGTAGTAGCGTTTTTGGTGGAAGCTCTCTCCTTTCTGAGTCTGCGCTTGTCTTGTGCAGCACAGCGGAGGTCGTTGTCATAGAGTGCAGCTCCTTTACAGACTATGTTTCTCCAGGTCTCCCAGGTGCTAAGATCTATGTGGCACTTTTTGATGTTTGCTTTGATGTTATCCGTGTACCTTTTCTTCTGACCTCCTGGGGCACATCGTCCTACAAGGAGCTGGGAGTATAGGACTTGTTTTGGCAGGCACGAGTCAGGCATACGGATAACATGGCCAGTCCATCTCAGCTGGTGTTGGGCGATGGTGGCAGTGATGGTGGGGATGTTGGCCTCCTCCAGGATGCTGGTGTTGGTGCGTCTGTCCTCCCAGCTGATCTTAAGAAATGAATAGCCAGAAGTTAAAAAGTAACTTTTACTTCACAGGATAGTGACATAAATAAGTACAATCAAGCTAGTTTTGGAGGAATTGGACACAAAGCTCAAACAAAAGCAACTCGCAAGAGCAGCACATCTGTGGAGACTTCTACAGGACTGTTGGTGTGAACTTTCTGAACCATATGGCTGCCTTTTAGAAAAAATTTAATGAATATGCTCGGCAGTTATTACTGATAAAGGTGGCTATTTTGATGAAACTAAGATTTAGATAATTTTTTTGTCAAATAAAAGATGTTTATTTCTTTTTTAACTCTCATTGCTTGAACATTGTGGGTGTACTAAAACTTTGGATGGGTAGTGCAAGATTTTGTGGGGTAGAAGAACGTGAAGAAGCCCTTATGTATGGTGTGTGTCACACGCTAGCATGACACCCCTGGGAGAGAGATACGACAGTTCTGGGAAACACCATTGGCACATAGAGAGAGAGAGTGCACCCACACAAATATGAAATTTAATAAATAGACACCTTCACCGTTCCCCTTCATGGGTTCCAGGCAAAAACAATAAACTAAAACAACAAGCTAATATAACAAAGACAAAAGAAAGTAAAATGACGTGACCACTTTCCTGTGTGCCGCCTGTAGCTGGCCCGCTTCCTAGCTGGACCAGCTTCTCCTACTTTCCAGTAGTGGATTACTTTCTTTTTCTTGTATGCTCGAGAACTCCAAAATAAAACGAAATTAAAATTAGAAACACGCTCTCAGTGTGAGCTCCCAGCCACTGCCCCAAATTGTGGAGAGCAGCACACCTTAATCGCCTGGGCTGATTAGCTAACGCAACCCGGGTGCATGTGCTTTCTCCACCAGCCAGCGCAGCCGAGACCAATTCGGTTCACCACCAGACTGAATGCCACAGTGTGTTACAGCCTGCTTTCTTCTGGTTCAAACACACGTCCCAACACATAAAGAATAAAGTGTCCACACCCACAAACACACAGCCTGTTTCTTTATGTGTCCTCCAGAGAGCATGATGTCGGGGACGATGACATCTATGACTGCGTGCCATGTGAGGAAGATGGCATCTACGAGGACATCATCAGTGTGGAGGTTCGACAGCCCATGGTGAGAGTCCCTCACATTTCACTGCTACAGTCAAACGTACAATATGCTCAAGATGTGTTTGCGTGTGTGTGTGTGATTTAAGCAATTCTGACATTAAAATACAGGAAGCGTGTCTTTCTTTAGCTGTCTAAATTACAAAAGTTTGGTTTTATGCTATGAAATACCCTACATGGCCAAAAGTATGTGGACACCTGACATCCAACAGCTCATTGAAAATTATGCACTTTAATATGGAGTTGGTCCACCCTTTGCTGCTATAACAATCTCCACTCTTCTGGGAAGGCGTTATACTGGATTTTGGAGCATTGCTGCAGGGTTTTGCTTCCATTCAGCCAGAAGAGCATTAGTGAGGTCAGGCACTGATTTTGGGCGATTAGGTCTGGCTCTCAGTTGGCTTTCCAAAACATATACCCAGCCTCCTGATGAGTGTCAGCTTGGTCTCTTAACGCTGCAGATCAGGTACATGCAGGTAAGTGGAATACGTTAAATTTGTGTATCTGCTCACCTACCACTACTCCCTCATTTGGACATGCACATCTACCGTTGCTCCCTCATTCAGACCTACTCACCCACAACTGTTCTCTGTTTGAGACCTGCTCATCTAATCTGATCTGTTATTCTTACCTACTCGCTCCAATCTCCAGGCCCTGTATATGGAGGATTGGAGTGCACTAACATATGTCCATATGGTTTTTGAAAGCTTTAAAATACATTCCTCTAAGGAATTGAAATGTGTCAACCGGGAATAACTGATTGCAGGAAAACGTGGATTGGATTTAATGACACTAATGCTCAGCTATAGAACTAGTTGTCATTTTCTGATCCATCTCTTACATGTTTTCCAATGAGAGTGGTTCTGTTTCATTGGCATCCTTCATTTTCATAGAGAAATAAGTAAATTAAGAAAAAATACATATATACAGTATGATAAATAAATGTTTAAATAAATTAATACACAGATAAATACATCAATGTTGAAAACAAAATGTTATGTATTTTTTCATACAGTATATGTATTACATTTATGCATTTTCTCCACTCATTTATTTGTTAATTTATTGTTGTTTGTTTATAATTGCAAAAATATATGTTTGAACAAATGTTTATTTTCTGTAAATGGCTACTCAGTACTGTTTTTGACACATTGCTAGGCTTATTCACTTGCTTGGCTAATGGTCTTGAATGAAAGCATTACTGGCACTAAGTGGTGTCACACAAACACAGGTGGCTTGACTAACTCTTGAAAGTGACACTTCAAAATGTTTTCAGAAGTTCACGCTGTGTGAACTGTGTTATTTGTACTTTATATTTTTCTAAAGCAGCATTGATGGATAAATGTCTCTAATCTCAGTCTAGCCAACTAGTATGTAGCCAGGCTATACAGTATCTGGGTAAAAACCTGAGCTACATTGGGGTAGGCTTAGTCCATTTATGTCTAAATTTCGCTCAACCTAGATTTTGACCCTTCAAGATGTTTAGAATCCAGAATTTCCTCGCTGGGCTATTGACATTGAACAGGTATTTTGTTCTGTCTTAGTGGTTTTCATACATGCGTCCTCATTTAAAACTCTGCATATTTTGCTCATTGAAATATGTTGAACCCATGGAACAGAAGATGGGCATGACAGAGGACGATAAGAGGAACTGCTGCCTGCTGGAGATCCAGGAGACAGAGGCCAAGTACTACAAGACCCTGGAGGACATCGAGAAAGTGGGTCTGATGCACAATGGGAGGGGACTCCTGTTCTTCTATAGGGTCGAAGGTCAATTGTGTGGCAGGAAGAACATGCTACTCACTGAAGAATTTATTGCTTAGAAAGACACATAGAGATTACCTGCAACCCAAAGGGACTGGTGACACAATTATGGCATGATACATTAAGGAGGATTAGAAGGATTGCTGTGTCTGTGTCTGTGTGTGTGTGTGTGTGTGTGTGTGTGTGCGTGCACCTCAGGGGAACATTTCTTATGTGTGTGACTCTTTCCACAGAGTTATATGATTCCACTGAAGCAGGTCCTGAGTCCACAGGATATGGAAGCCGTTTTTGTTAATCTTGAGGTAGTGATGTTTTATAATTTTGTGTTTTGGAAAATAATAGCATTTTCTTTCTGAAGTTAGGTCATATTGTGTTCCCTGTGTCACTGTACTTTCTTGACAATCAGTTGACCATTACTTTTTAGAAATGTGTTTTAGTTTACAGTTAGGTGTTTATGGTCCTGTGTTTGTGATCCCGTTTTTGTCCTGCAGGAGGTGATCAAGGTGCACTTAGCTTTGCTGAAGGCCATTGACATGAACATGATGAGCGGGGGCAATGGCCTGGGAAAAATCTTCCTGGACTTCAAGGAGCAGTCAGTACCTGTTACCCACACACAAACACACACTGTTTCTTTGACTTTTTACAGTTCTTTCCTTAGTAGCATAGAGACTTACACCGTGTCACCATAGATCAGCGTCATCTTCCCATGAGGTCTCCACAGTGCACAATTAACATAGATGTTCAGATGTTTCAATTAAAATCTAAATCAATTATAATAAACTATAGCCAACAGTCTTAATTAATTAAGAGCTGTTCTGCAGAAATAGTTCTATAAACAAATGATAGCCATAAATGGTCATTTGCTATAAACTTTGTATGCAAAATAAGTGAGTGTGTGTGTCCATCTGTGCTTCAGTTTTCTGTCCATATCCCAGATGTCAGTTCAAGCTTCACTCGTACCTCAGACGCTGTCTGTACCTCCTTGTCTGTGTCTGTGTGTCTCCAGCCTGCTGATCTATGGTCAATACTGCAGTCACATGGAAGGTGCCCAGAAGACCCTGTACACTCTCATCAACTCACGGGAAGACCTCAGGATGAAAGTGGAGGTGAAGTACAGCCCACTAATTGTACCATAGCTTACTCACGTACAGAGAAACATCCTATGGGTTGCCAAATCACTACAAATAATCAAATTGCTGCGGTGATCATACACCGCAGAGCCCCGTCCTTAGGGTTGACAGATTAAAGTGAGTAATCTGATCAGTGTACTAATTATAGACTGCAGAGTGGCAACATGCGGGCTCCCAGATTAAAGTATCTGGTTTCTTTGAACATGTGCCTTTGAAATAGACCTGTGGTTGCAATACCACTCCTTTTTGTGATGTAAGAAAAAAATGAAGTGTGTGTGTGTGCATGTGTGTGTGTGTGTGTGTGTAGGAATGCACAATGAGGGTGCAGGAGGGGAAGTTTAAGCTACAGGATCTACTAGTCGTGCCCATGCAGAGGGTTCTGAAGTACCATCTCCTGCTGAAGGTAAAAGACTTGCCAGCTCAAACAGACTCGGCCCTTCCTGTGTGCCAGCTCAAACAGACACGCCCCTTCCTGTGTGCCAGTTCAAACAGACACACCTCCTCCTATGGTCCAGCTCTCACAGACACGCACTCCTTGTGGACCAGCTCAAGTAGGCTGCCACCATTCTTATCTAAAATAAATGTCCCGTGTAACATAGTAATCATTGATTAAACACCACATATAAATAATTAAGGGAGGGAGTAATTTGTTAATGGGTGGTTGCAGGTTCCCAGGGAGGCAGCAGAGACTGTGTGTGTCCCTCTCCTGCGTGGTGGGACCAAGGAATGCTTTCACTGTAGCTCGAGGTGTTGTACTTAGGCTGCAGGCTCGCCCTCATTGGCATGTTTTGAGTTTAGACCCTGTTGTGAACTCAGCTGTTCATGGTCCAATGAGCAATAACTCAATCGTTGCCTACGAGAGGTGAACACCACAGATGTTCTCTGCAGGTGCTCATAAACATGACACCAGGGACGCGCTGAAGTAGCAAGGAAATTATGACCGCATGCTGTGGCTACTGGGACAAAAGAGGGGTGGATGTATAATCAGGGCTTAAATTGGGGGTGGACGCAGGTGGACGACGTCCACCCACCTATGGTAAATAAATAAATCATTTTGACCGGCAGTTTTACAAATAACTATGACAATCCAGTCCATTTTTTGTATCCTCCAGTCCACATGTTCCCTCTAGCCAGTTACTCGCTCAACCAATCAAAAATCCGAAGAAAAAAAACTCAGAGGAACAGTCGTTTATAGGCAGGCAAGGAAAGAAAAATATTGTTGATTGTCTTGATTGTTTGGAAGCGGACGCGGTAGGTAACTCATTTCATTAACATGTAATTTCAACTATGCAACATTTTAAAGAGAGATGAATAAACAGCCCCCACGAACGCCAGCTACTATTAATGGGAACTTTGATTGCTACAGCAAAATCAGCAGGTTGCTGGTCAGCAGCTAAGCTAGGATTGAATATTTCCGACATAGCCTACATAACGTTTTATTCAGCGGCGACTGGTGAGCTGAAAATTGGTGGGGCACAAAACTTTCCTTTAAACTAATCATTGATATCAACCTGTTTTCATTAGTAATTTTTCCTTTATTATCAAGCGTGCCAATCGGACTAATCAAATGGCAAGTAGCCTAACACACAGCGTCTTCATACCGTGTTAGGGGGATTAAATCATAAATTCAATTTATCCGTTAAAAAACAGTTTTAATCACCAAGTAATCTACACTTAACAAACAAGATACACCAATCTGTTATCTACCATGTTAGCTTCAGAATAACCAGCAAAAACAAAACCTGCACTTCAATTTTGTTTACAATCTACGCATTTCAGATATTTACCATGAATTTGAGGCCGGAGAAAGAAGTGCATGTATCCACAAATAATGTTGATTAAAAATGTGCACAATTTCGTACTGCAAATGAAAATAAATGTAGGCTATAAGGCCTAGGCTACTCACTAAAACTGCCTATTTGGGGAGAGCTGGCTATATATGATAGTATTGCTATTGAGTAGCCTATTTTGTGGATTAATTGCATAGATACTCAAGGAAAATCAGGGGAAGATTCCGCCACTGCTTAGTGATTAAAACTGATTTTTCTAAATTGCATTTATCATTTAATCTCCCAAACACAATGCGAAGAAGCTGTGTGTCCCTTTCCAATTGCTTAGTCAGATCGTTTGTATGCTCGCTAATTACTGAAGATTAATTAAAACAGTTTGAGATCAATGATTAGTTTAAAGGAAGGTTTTGTGCATCACCAATTATCAGCTCACCAGTTGCCGCTGGTTTTATTTTGTTTCAATTTGACAGTTTAAGAAAGATGGATAAAGGAGGAAGAAAGGGAGGACAAAAGAGGAGGATGACCGATTATTTTTGTGGGTAAAAAAATTCTCAGCATTGATGACACTCAATAAACTTTAAATATTTTATGTAAAAGCTTGCATCAATAGTATACATTCTTTTCATAACATTGTTTTCCTTAATTACAATTATGTGCACGATACATTAAAGATACAACTATTTTGAGCTGAGACATTCATTGGTTTATATCCTTGTCAGGGTCCACCCACCTCCCAAATCCCAATTTAACCCCTGTGTATAATCACTGTGAGTGTAACGCTGGGTGTGTGTGAGTTTAACACTGCAAGTGCTGTTTTGTGTCCTTGTTTCAGGAGCTACTAAGTCACTCAGTTAATAGGCCAGAACAACAGGAGCTGAAGGAGGCCTTGGAGGCCATGCAGGTAATTAGGTTGTCCAGCTGTCCATGAGATCAGGGTGGAGCCAAGTGGTTTTGAATATTTAACGGTTGTAGTACAATAGCCTGTAGGTTCAATTGCTCTCCTCACCTGAAGGAATTTTTTAACTGACTAAAGAGTTAAATGATGAGACTTAATTATAGAGTGACATTTAGTTTAATATTTGTATTCCTCTTGTTTTCTTTGGAAGGACTTGGCTATGTATATAAATGAGGTGAAAAGAGACAACGAAACCTTGAAGAAAATAAATGAATTTCAGGACTCAATTGAAAACCTGGTAAGTCTGGAGTTAACTAGTCCCCCAGCAGCCAGTTTGCCCCCAACTTCATTAACACCATTTACTGCTGCCAGGTTGTTCTTTCGCCACTTACCGGTTGTGTTGAAAAGATCTTTGTGTCTGTTGTATGTACAGATTATCTCAGGGGAGACTTCTAAATTTTTACTCTCTCTCTGACTCCCTCCACTCCCCTGCTGTTTCACTCTTTTGCAGTTTTCTGGGCCTAATGAATAATTTACACCAGCAGAGCAGTGAAATGCCCAGAGAGAGGACAAGATTTAAATTGGTGTGAATTGAAAATTGTAGCTGTGTTTGTCAGTTTCCCTCCATGAGAGCAATTAGCCCCACAACACAGGTTTAAATATGTTTATTTACACCCAGGCTGTGTGTTGAACGACTGTGCAGGTACTGAATATTCGCTGTGCCCTGCGTGGTATCATTAAAGGAACACTGGCATGGTGTCTTAATGCGGAGTGGTGAGAGGACAGTTTAACTGCACTGATATTAACTGTGCTCTTACAAGCCTTTGCCTGTTACATCATGGATGGTTTGTGCTAAAATTCTAACTGAGCTCATAACTGTAGTGTTACTGATTAGCAAAGTAACAAAGGCATCAATAAGGGGTGCCAGGCAATCATTACTCCTTCCAAAATATAAAAAGTCATAATCAAATGGAATTTCAGAACACTGGTGCCAGTGAATACAGAGCACCATCTACTCTGTACCCTGATATAATACGGGAATCAAAGTGACAGAATATAAGCCAGTATTAGGCAATCATATAGGAAACAGGAATGTAGAAATATTTGTGTCGTTTATTAGTTAATCAACAGAGGGAAACAGAGAAAAACATCAAATGCTTTGTACGACCCTATCCCAAATTAGGGGGTCTACAGTAACCAAAAACCATAAATGTGTGAGAAAAATAAAAAATAACAGTATAACCAAATATCCTTTGTCCTGTCAAAAAACAGGGCTCATTCCATAGCCAAACTATATATAGAAAGTACAAGTAGACTCAGGTAAGTAGAATTTAGTGCAGTTAGTTATATTAGAATACTGGCAGTCCCTGTGCTATTGCACATCTAACAGTGTCTGTCCTATAACAACTGACAGTCTTTGGTTTTACAGAACTGACTATCTCTGTGCCTTTACAGCACTGACAATCCATGTGCTATTACATTGCATTATAATCACTTAGCAAATGCTGTTATCCAGATTGACATATAAAAGTGGAGAATATTAGCGTTAGTTTCAGCAATCCGAAACAACACTGACTCTCTCTGATGGTCACTGCCCTTCCAACACTGACAGTCCCTGTGTTCTAAAAGCATTGACAGTCTGTGGCCTTGCAGCACATGAAGCTGGAGGAATATGGAAGACCCAAGATGGACGGAGAGCTGAAGGTGTGCTCTGTCATCAACCGCACCAAGCAGGACAGGTGAGCCAGGGAACCCCGCCCTGACTGTTTTAATCCAGATCACCCTCCCCTGGACGGTGTCTAAAGTGTGGTGATAATTTGTTTGGTGTCCCGACACAGTAGTAACCACAGTTCCAAGAATGTTGTAGTTTAGTATCCTCCTCTCCCCAGTTATTGGCCTGGGCTTGTCACTTGGAGATCAGAATGTGTTTGTCATCTGTGAGCTATCCTACATTTGATGGAGGAAGACAACTGTCTTTTTGATGCTTACTGTTCTGGTATTTCAGGTACATTTTCCTGTTTGATAAGGTAGTGGTTGTCTGCAAGCGGAAAGGGTATAACTATGAGCTGAAGGAGATCATTGAGCTCCAGGCATATAAAATGACAGATGACCCCACGAGCAACAGAGACATGAAGAAGGTAAATCTGCTTCCCCTCAACACACGGTGCACAGAAAACACACTGAAAACTCATCACACATGCATACACATGCGCACACCCACAAACACACCCTCAAACATGTTTGAGTTTCATAAAGCATCATATATTTTCCTGCTCAACTCATATTGTCAGTTGCCTTTCTCTGTTAAGACCTATTTATAATGGGATGTCTCTTTCCTTGGTTTTTTCAGTCGAGTGGAAAGATGGTAAGCTGATCCATTTTTTTAACTGAATCTATAGAAGACTGTGCATGTCTGTGTGAGATAAATCCTTCCTATTGAATAGTTTACTTTGAGACTATGACTCCGTGGTTCAACTTTTTTCGCACTCTATTGCCAGGATAAATGTCGCTCTCTCTCTCTCTCTCTCTCTCACTTCCTATATCTCTTTCTCTCTCCCATTCTCTTACTTTTTCTCTCTCTCTCTCTCCCTCCAGTGGTCCTATGGTTTTTATCTGATCCAGCTGCAGGGGAAACAGGGGTTCCAGTTCTTCTGTAAGACAGAGGATATGAAGAGGAAGTGGATGGAACAGTTTGAAATGGCCATGTGAGCCATATTAAATTTCTGAATTTCACTGCATCACTGCATGGCCATTATCCATAGCCACTGTACTGCCCCTAGACTGGATAATGAAAGTGTTAAACTGTGGGGGCTTCTGTCTGTATAGTTCCATGGAAGTCAGATTGCTGCTGGAGTGGTATTGTTGGGCCACTCGGGCAGACAAGTAAAATCCAATCATGCACCACAGTGACAGGAACCATGCTATAGGATATGACATCCTTTGTGTGAGACAGTAAACTAGAGTCTGATTCACTGTGGTCATTAAAGATCTGAAGGTATTCTTTGAAAAATATTTGGGCTTGCCCTATGTCTTGGCCAAAATCCCGACCAGGCAATCTACATCACCTGGACACTTAGTCACTTGTAGAGCACCTCTCAAGCACAGAGCACAAAGTGCTTTACAGGGAGTAAAATCAACAATATGCACAATTAAATTAATAATAATAATAATAATAATAATAATAATAACGATAAAAGATAGCAATAAGACATATCCCAGGTTACAAAAAGTATTTAAAAAAGCATTTACGAAACCAATAATATTAAAATGAGTTTTTATGCGGGACGTGAAAGAGGAGACAGAGACTGCAGTTCTTACACTTAACAGAAGGCTGTTCCCGAGTCTAGGAGCTTTGATCAGAAAGGCTAAGTCCCCCTTGGTTTGCAACCTGGATTCTGGAACAATAATGATTGGCAGCACAATGCCTTGTGCTCATTACCTGTTTTGTCTCCTCAAATTATCAATTCAGAAGAGGCTTGTGTTCTCGATTTCCCTTTTGCCGTTTTTTGTTAAAAAAGGAGTGGCCATACTGAAACCTTTGATTGCTGAGACTCTCACATGCAGTCCTCTGACACACTGCTGCCTTTAGAGTCCAGCTCACCACTTCCTTTAGAGTCCTGTAAAACAGGCCTCACATGTGTCTGTCTGTCTGTTTGTTTGTCCCTCAGGTCAAATATAAAGCCTGATAGAGCCACCGCCAACCATCATAATTTCCAGATGCACACATTTGAGAAGAACACCAGCTGCAAGACCTGTAAGATGTTGCTGAGGTGAGCAACCAGGAGACCAATTTACAAACAACCACTAACTACAGTTGATCCATTTATGCAGAACCACTAACTACTGCTGAGCTATGTATGCAGAACCAGTAACTACTGCTGAGCTATGTATGCAGAACCAGTAACTACTGCTGAGCTATGTATGCAGAACCACTAACTACTGCTGAGCTATGTATGCAGAACCACTAACTACTGCGGAGCTATGTATGCAGAACCGCTAACAACTGCTGAGCCATGTATGCAGAACCACTAACTACTGCGGAGCTATGTATGCAGAACCAGTAACTGCTGCTGAGCTATGTATGCAGAACCACTAACTACTGCTGAGCTATGTATGCAGAACCACTAACTACTGCTGAGCTATGTATGCAGAACCACTAACTACTGCTGAGCTATGTATGCAGAACCACTAACTACCACTGAGCTATGTATGCAGGACCACTAACTACAGCTGAGCTATGTATGCAGAACCACTAACTACTGCTGAGGTTTGTATGCAGAACCACTAACTACTGCTGAGCTATGTATGCAGAACCACTATCAGCTGCTGAGCTATGTATGCAGAACTGCTAACAACTGCTGAGCTATGTATGCAGAGCCGCTATCAGCTGCTGAGCTATGTATGCAGAACTGCTAACAACTGCTGACCTATGTATGCAGAACCACTAACTACTGCTGAGCTATGTATGCAGAACTGCTAACTACTGCTGAGCTATGTATGCAGAACCACTAACTACTGCTGAGCTATGTATGCAGAACCGCTAACAACTGCTGAGCCATGTATGCAGAACCACTAACTACTGCGGAGCTATGTATGCAGAACCAGTAACTGCTGCTGAGCTATGTATGCAGAACCACTAACTACTGCTGAGCTATGTATGCAGAACCACTAACTACTGCTGAGCTATGTATGCAGAACCACTAACTACTGCTGAGCTATGTATGCAGAACCACTAACTACTGCTGAGCTATGTATGCAGAACCACTAACTACCACTGAGGTTTGTATGCAGAACCACTAACTACTGCTGAGCTATGTATGCAGAACCACTATCAGCTGCTGAGCTATGTATGCAGAACTGCTAACAACTGCTGAGCTATGTATGCAGAGCCGCTATCAGCTGCTGAGCTATGTATGCAGAACTGCTAACAACTGCTGAGCTATGTATGCAGAACCACTAACTACTGCGGAGCTATGTATGCAGAACCACTAACTACTGCTGAGCTATGTATGCAGAACCACTAACTACTGCTGAGCTATGTATGCAGAACCACTAACTACTGCTAAGCTATGTATGCAGAACCACTAACTACTGCTGAGCTATGTATGCAGAACCGCTAACAACTGCTGAGCCATGTATGCAGAACCACTAACTACTGCGGAGCTATGTATGCAGAACCAGTAACTGCTGCTGAGCTATGTATGCAGAACCACTAACTACTGCTGAGCTATGTATGCAGAACCACTAACTACTGCTGAGCTATGTATGCAGAACCACTAACTACCACTGAGCTATGTATGCAGGACCACTAACTACAGCTGAGCTATGTATGCAGAACCACTAACTACTGCTGAGGTTTGTATGCAGAACCACTAACTACTGCTGAGCTATGTATGCAGAACCACTAACTACTGCTAAGCTATGTATGCAGAACCACTAACTACTGCTGAGCTATGTATGCAGAACCGCTAACAACTGCTGAGCCATGTATGCAGAACCACTAACTACTGCGGAGCTATGTATGCAGAACCAGTAACTGCTGCTGAGCTATGTATGCAGAACCACTAACTACTGCTGAGCTATGTATGCAGAACCACTAACTACTGCTGAGCTATGTATGCAGAACCACTAACTACCACTGAGCTATGTATGCAGGACCACTAACTACAGCTGAGCTATGTATGCAGAACCACTAACTACTGCTGAGGTTTGTATGCAGAACCACTAACTACTGCTGAGCTATGTATGCAGAACCACTATCAGCTGCTGAGCTATGTATGCAGAACTGCTAACAACTGCTGAGCTATGTATGCAGAGCCGCTATCAGCTGCTGAGCTATGTATGCAGAACTGCTAACAACTGCTGAGCTATGTATGCAGAACCACTAACTACTGCGGAGCTATGTATGCAGAACCACTAACTACTGCTGAGCTATGTATGCAGAACCGCTAACTACTGCTAAGCTATGTATTCAGAACCACTAACTACTGCGGAGCTATGTATGCAGAACGAGTAACTGCTGCTGAGCTATGTATGCAGAACCACAAACTACTGCGGAGCTATGTATGCAAAACCACTAACTACTGCTGAGCTATGTATGCAGAACCCCTAACTACTGCTGAGGTTTGTATGCAGAACCACTAACTACTGCTGAGCTATGTATGCAGAACCCCTAACTACTGCTGAGGTTTGTATGCAGAACCACTAACTACTGCTGAGCTATGTATGCAGAACCACTAACTACTGCTGACCTATGTATGCAGAACCACTAACTACTGCTGATCTATGTGTGCAGAACTGCTAACAACTGCTGAGCTATGTATGCAGAACTGCTATCAACTGCTGAGCTATGTATGCAGAACCGCTAACAACTGCTGAGCCATGTATGCAGAACCACTAACTACTGCGGAGCTATGTATGCAGAACCAGTAACTGCTGCGGAGCTATGTATGCAGAACCACGAACTACTGCGGAGCTATGTATGCAAAACCACTAACTACTGCTGAGCTATGTATGCAGAACCACTAACTACTGCTGAGCTATGTATGCAGAACCACTAACTACTGCGGAGCTATGTATGCAGAACCACTAACTACTGCTGAGCTATTTATGCAGAACCACAAACTACTGCGGAGCTATGTATGCAGAACCACTAACTACTGCTGAGGTTTGTATGCAGAACCACTAACTACTGCTGAGCTATGTATGCAGAACCACTAACTACTGCTGACCTATGTATGCAGAACCACTAACTACTGCTGAGCTATGTGTGCAGAACCGCTAACAACTGCTTAGCTATGTGTGCAGAACCGCTATCAACTGCTGAGCTATGTATGCAGAACCGCTATCAACTGCTGAGCTATGTATGCAGAACCGCTAACAACTGCTGAGCTATGTATGCAGAACCGCTATCAACTGCTGACCCATTTACGCAGGACCACTAAATACCGCTGAGCTATGTATGCAGATCTGCAAATTACAGCTGGCTCATTTACACAGAAGCACTGACAAACTAAATCCATTTAAGTAGGCAGTATACTTTGTAAGAAGTAGAACTTTTTGAGCAAAAAGACGCAATGAGAACAACTGAAGAACAAAAAGACGCAATGTTGTGTGTTCTCACGGTGCAGTGTGCGACGGCCTCCAGGGAGAACTTTTAGAAAATGTTCTCCGACCTCCCCTTCTCAGCTATTGGTCCAAATATCACATGGTTGGTTACGTCACGGTTGAGAGTTCAGAGGGCAGACTTCACATGCTAATGTATGGAGAGTCAACGCCAATCTCTCTTCTGTAGAGATGGGAATTCTGTGAGTTCTCGCATGTTTGATGAATGGTGCTACTCGTTTCAGCAAGTCATTAAAATGCCTAGCATACGTTCGGAAATAAGAGAAAGTGGACCCCCTCGTCTAAACTCCGCAATTGCCGAATGTACAGACAAAACTCTCCATTCTCCATCCTACTCTGATTTAGAGGGTGAACGTACCATCTCATTCACCTTTTTTTCTTCTTTTGATTAGCTAGATAAACTAAAGCCACTTTAAACACTTCAAACTTTTTGTTTTGTGTTGTGATCTCGCGTAGCCCTTCTCTTTATACATTCATGGTGTAGCCGCGAGACGGAGGTCTGGGCGAAATTCCAGCCCTGGTTAATAGCTGCCTCGTAATTATTCACGGCTCAGCGGCGTGGAGCGACTTTAAACGGTGCGGTGTTCTCACTGAGTATACCGACAACAGTGCTCGTGGACATGTTCGTCAGTGGTTTTCAATCCTGAAGTTCCTTCTTCTTACTGGGCATACTGCCAGCTTTAGTTTACAAAGAACCACTAACTACAAATAGCCCAGTTATGCCAATGATAGCACCTTACAGAACCAGCAACCCCCGGTGTATTTACAGACCTCTGACAGCAGTCCAGACGGATTGAACTGAACTGCTTACTCTGCAGACCCCAAATTGTCAATGAATACCTCACTTTCCATAATTATCCCTCACTTCCCACAACCCCCAAATGCTCATTTTGAAACCACAAGCCTGCATGCATGCAATGTTGAATCAATATGGGGCTTCATTAAGAGGCAATTGTCAAATCAACATTTACTTATGCAAATTATTACCTCTGTGTGCGGTAAATTTGTAGTGGTTCCATTTTTTGTGTTATTCTGCTCATTTGTGAAATCGACAGCGAGAATTAGATGAGGGTACAAAATGCAGATACAAGGAAAATGTATTGGGACGCAGCCACGGGCTTGCACATGCTCAAACGCCCATCACTAAACAAATGAAATGGGTACTATTTGACCACTAGAGGGAGAGATACTTGAATGTCCAACCTCAGAATCATGGCAAATTTTGTTTTACCTTTTGTATTTTGCTTCCTTTTTTGTTTAATTGTTGGTTGTGATTAGTGTGTCCCATGTGTATACTTGAATGAATGAATGAGTGTTGGAATGTTTGAATGTGTCAATATAGATGGGGCATGGGATTAGGGTTTAAGATAAAAGATGAGTGATGAAATTATAAATGTGACTCAACGTATTAAAATTTTGTTTGGATTATGACTTGTAGGCATTGACTAAATATGACTGGTAGTGGTGATATTGGAAATTTGTGTTGTATTATAATAGTACTTGTTGTGTTATAAACGTTATGTTAGCTGCATTTGTGTCATTGAAATAAATTATACAAAAACATTTTTTTAAATCATGGCAGCCCTCCTGTCTCCTCAGGGGCATCTTCTATCAGGGGTACTACTGCCCCAAGTGTGGGACCAGTGCCCATAAGGAATGCCTGGAGGCTGTGTCCATCTGCAAAATAAGTAAGTCTCACCACTTTACCTCTGATAACAATACAGTCAAGGTCAAATGTAACTTCCTTTATTTGCAGTAGTACCTATCTTATATGGACTGATTCCTCCACCTATTTCTTTCTCTCTTTCACTTTCTGCCTTCAGGTCCTCACCATACAGTAAGTTCAAATATTAAAATCTCAATGCATATTAAAATATTTTGTTGTGTTCAGTGTCACACATTGAGTTTTGAGTGCTGTTTTATGTTTTGTTTTTAAACTTATCCCATCTCTGAACTGTGAATCAATTCAAAACTTTGTTGTATTGTTATTGTGATATTTAACATTTTTAATGACATGTATCCTAACAGGAGTGTGGACTGACAACATCAGGTAAGATCCTCATCCCCATGTTACCCTAAAGTGGCTTTCTTTTGTTATGAATATTTAAATGTTTTGGCACCGTCAGCAAAATTTTCAGTTAGCAGGCAGAGGTCAGGTTTCAGGTCACAGACAGCTCTCTGGTGCTGCACTGTGGAGAAGTGGCAGGACTGCAAGCTGGATTTAAATATTGTGGTTAAGCTACTCAATTGGTAGTTTAAAAATGAAAACATTCCCCAAGATCAAATCCAAAACAAAAAAGGGCAGTGTATCTATTTTCTCAGATATACAAATGTATGTTCAATGGAAGGGCCAGGATTTTGCCTAAAGAATTTGAAATGTTTTCTACACATGGGTTTTGGTTGAGCATGAGCATGTCCCTTCACTGTAAAGAACTTTGAGATTATGAAAGGTGCTTTATAAATGGCATCTATCTGTAACAAGGTCCAAAGATGGTGGCAATACAGAATTATCACGGCAGCCCCACTCCTCCAGGGACACCTGTGCTCACCTTCCACACTGGTGACATCATCGAGTTGCTGAAGGGGGACCCTGACACCTTGTGGTGGGAGGTGAGTTTATGCATGTACACACACACACACACCTGAAATATACTGTATATATACCATCTCTCCGAGCTGATGACAGTGTTCGTCCATTTTCATGAATTACACCTTTTTTTCTGTTATTCAGTGGCCATTGTTATGTTAAACTCTGTGTGTGAGGAGTGCTGTGGAAGCAGGTTCAGTCAGCACAGAACTCAGTGCTTCAGGTTCTTTTGTTGTGTCAATCAAGTCAAGAGAAGTAAAGAGTCCTGATACTGAACTCAGGCTTGTTTGCACACTTTCATATGCAGTTATCATGGAAACAGAGCCAATGCGTGTTTCCTTTATTTCTTCCAGGGGAAGCTCTTCCAGTCCCAGAAGACTGGCTTCTTCCCCAGCTCCTACGTCAAGCCCTGTTTGGATCCAAAGGCACGCCCACCAATCTCAATACAGTGTCTGATTGGTCAGGGGATTAAAATGGCAAATTACATCTCCTATCTGCAAACTATGAGATGTTTACTGTTACACACTGTAGGGCTGGATTCAAGCAATTCATTGATTATATGCAAGTACAGGAATATGCATTGTTTGAACATTTTAATTAATTCATTGCTTGTCATTAATTTCATAAATCTGCTCTTATCATCTGAATACTTGTGATGGCATATGTTGAAAAACACTCAAACTCATCACTCTAAGTCAAGGGAATGCACGTTGAAGTTAGTCTGAATCTCCTCTAGGATGAAGTCATAGCAAAGTATTAGTTGTCATAGCAGGGTATAGGGTTCTGGACGTTTGTCATTAGTTTCCACAGTGGTTTTAATACTGATTTTACGACTCTGCCCAATGCTGATTATAATTTCTTTATTGCTTTTTCTTATCTCCAGCCATCGCCCAGTCGTCAGTCATCCAGAGAGATGGATTATAATGCATATCTGTGGTACACCACTTTATGTTTGTGTATAGAACATTTGATTGGTCTAATAAACTGATGGAATAGAGAAGTGCCGTTAAATGCATCTAACAGTTTCATAGTATTTCTAAAAACTTTTCTTCCTTTAACATTTTCTAATTTTTTTTACATCACTTTGAGGAGGAAGGAGGACTTTTCTAGTTGAAGTAACAAATAAAATATTCCAATCGTTTCTCCTTTTTATGCTCAAGTATTTAGCCACTATTAGAAAATATGAATGATTCTATATAACTTAATGAATATATAAAAATGCCTAGTTCATTTGTTACACATTTTTAATTGTTCGTTGATGTACATCAGTTTCGTATATGATGAGCATTGCGCTGTTGTGATGCTGCTGTTCACTGGAGCTGTCTCTGACTATCTCTTCTTCTGAATCTGTTTTATGTTCCTTGTTTGGTTCAGGTTTGCGGGGAACATGGAAAGGCAGCAAGCTGATAACCTGCTGAAGTCCCACAGCAGTGGGACCTACCTGATCCGTGAGAGAACGGCAGAGGCAGAGAGATTCGCCATCAGCATCAAGTGAGAGCGCTGCCTGCAAGAAGTACCATAACACTGCTGTTTCACTGCAAAGTGGTGTCTGAGTATGCAGCTTGGGCATGGGATTAGAATTTGGGGCGGGTTGTTTAGGGTTGGGATGATGGTCAGGAGCCTGGGTTGGGATGGCAGTTAAGAATAAGGATTTAAGGTTGTTGGTTCTGACATTAATGTGGGGATTAAGGTTAGATAGTAGCTTTAGGGTGGGGTTGGGGTTTCACTTTTATTAATAATAAAATTAGTTAATTTATAATGATGTCAGTGTTAACAAAGGTATCACACAACACTTTTGTTACAATTTGGCAGCAAATGCAAAAAGTGCAGTGTTGGCCAGTAGAAGTGTGACCCACTGCTACTCGAGGCAAAATACTTAAGCAATACAATACAAATACTTACACAGTTAGAGTGGGCAGCTTGGAACCCATATAAGAGAGAAGAACAGTCTGGTACCTAAGGACAGTAAAATACGTATCACAAGGATATTCTGTCATTTTATTTATATCCAAACCTGAGAGGCGATTTTGACCAATCAGTGAATATGTTGATAACAACAAATGGACCAACACCACAGGTAATCGGTGATGGGTACCTTCTGGTTATACTGCCTGGATACCATAATATATTCTGGACATATAGCCAGAAAGTATCCATCAGTCACCATTAGCATTGCTCTGTTACTTATTAGCAAGTACTCTGTGATTCATGGAGCTCCTCTATCCTATCCATATTTTATAATGCCTAATGTCCTTTTGTACATTATGTATACACGCCCTGAAGCTCAGGGGTTCTACAGTCACAGTGGTCTGTTTTCTGCAGGTTTAATGATGAGGTGAAGCACATTAAAGTTGTAGAGAAAGACAACTGGATCCACATAACTGAGGCTAAGAAGTTTGAAAGCCTTTTGGTGAGAATTCACGTGTTGACTTATTCTTAGAAAAAACAGAGAACATTGCTGGTAGCTGTTATAATGGTATGATTTAAATTCACCGATAAGTACACCGTCTTCCATAGCCCTTCAAAAAAGAAGCATCTGAATATTTGTAATATTGAATGTAGCATACTGTATCTCTATTAGTCTTCTAGCTCCTGACTGTGCTTTACTGTTACTCAATCCTTGACCAAGGCCAGTTACGTACAAAGATTTAATGTAGGAGGTAACTTTTAGATAGTTGTTTGGCAAGAGTATTTGTATATATTGGTACTGCCCTACCTCTGGCACCTACTAGCTATTTTAGGGTTTACTGTGTTAGAGCTTGTTTCTGCCGACTGTGAACCTCAGCATGTCCTCCATTGACTTTACTCATATTTGTAAATTAGATTCATCAAGTTTGCACCAGTAAAGTCTGAGCCATATTTCCAACTTAATACACTGGGTTTTATTACATTATATGAAGATGTTTTGCTGACTCTTAAAAATCTAGTTCTAGGATAAATTCTTTTTTAAATCAGAGGAACGAGGGGAAAAACACTGATTATAAATGCTTACAGTTTGTCACTTGCAGTGTACAAATCCTTGGATTAGCAAGGATTGTAGTGGTTATAATTTCATTGTGCGCTTTCCCGTATGGCTGTAGGAGCTGGTTGAGTACTACCAGGCACACTCTTTAAAAGAGAGCTTCAAGCTGTTGGACACAACGTTACAGTACCCCTACAAATCCCAAGAGCAGTCAAACTCTCGCTCCAGTATGCGGTCTCCAGGTAAGACCCCCCCCCCCCCCCCCCCATTAGCTGCTGTTTGACCACAGGGGTTGGGAGTTAGTTGTTTGTAACTGGAATGCAGGGTATAGAAGAGTATGGGGTACAGGAGAAGTGTGGACACAGTGCTAAGTAGGAAACGCTGTTGCTCAAGGTTTTATTCATTCGTCTCTGAAGAGTTGCGGAATGATTCTTGTATTTTAACTCTTCCAGCTCTGCTTCTTTTCTTTCTCTCACTCTGTAGCCTCCAGTGCCTCCTATAGCTTCTCTTTCCACAGTCCACAGGGCTACTCCTCACAAGGCTCCACCCCTTTCTGGTCAGGTACTTCTCTCTCCTCTGCTCTTTTGTCTGGCTCTCTTTCCCTCTATTGCTCAAATTTTCCCATTTTTGTAGGATTGATAATCCTCACCCTTACAATTTAACTGGTCAGGTAGCTAGGTTCATACACAATCATAGGGCAAAGGCAAAAATAGGAAAATTCAATGGTGTGTGTGTGTGTAGTGTGGTGAGAGTGTATTTGTGTATTTGTATGCATGCATGCATGCTGAAAAATGTGCTCTTCTCTAAGAGCATTGTTCTCAGTGTGGCAATTCAATAACAGACTGTCTGTTCAACATTGTCTGCAGTGTTTTCCCCTCGGCCCATTGGCACGGCGATCGCCAGGTACAACTTTGCGGTGCGTGACCTGCGGGAGCTGTCCCTCAGAGAGGGTGACATAGTCAAGATCTACAGCAAAATTGGTGGTGACCAGGGCTGGTGGAAAGGCGAAGCCAGTGGCAGGGTGAGATTGGCTGCAGACCGTGTGGGCCTGTTCTAATGCAGACAAGAAACTACTGAATCTCACTAATGCAGACAGGAAACTGCAGGTTCTGTCTTATTCAGACAGGAAACCCTACACCTACTATCTAATACAGACCGGAAACTCTACCCATTTTCACTAATACATACAGGAACCTACACATTCTCACTAATGCAGACAGGAAACTGCACATCATTCTCAGTAATGCAGACAGGAAACTGAAGGTTCTGTCTTATGCATATGGGAAACAACATGGGCCATTTTTGTAAAAAAAAAAAAAAAAAATGAGAGGGACAGTCCATCCTCCTACTTCATTTTTTAACTTCATTCAGATGGGGGAAAGCATAGAGGGTTACAGATAGAGATGGGATCACAGTACAGAAAGTAGCTGGGAATGGGACCCCCGACCTCACAGGGGGGATTTGTACGTGGGTTGAGAGATGGCTGCCCTACGGACTTCACCGCAGGGTCTCACCTCCAAGGTTCTATAATACCGACATAAAACTGCAAAGTTTCTCTTTAATGCAGACTGGAAACTGCAGGAGTCCTCTTTAAATGCAGACAGAAAGCTGTGGGTCCATTCTCAAGCAGGCAGCCAATTTAGACCATGGGTTCCTTCCCTGTTGAAAGCCTGTATGCAGTAATTCACTGGAACAGCCTTGCTGTCAATGCCTGTTTCTGTCATAGAATTGCATGCCGCTTTTCAGGGTTTTAATCTGCAAAGCAGAAGTAATTAATTGTCTGTTTTTATTGTTATTAGTCACAGGTGTCTCTGCAGGAAACCCCAGCGGTTAGCCAAGCGTCTAGTTCAATCTGAGGAGTTTATCAAATAATGAGTGGATAGATAACATATGCTGTTATTATATGTGTATATTGTTTAGGTTGGCTGGTTCCCCTCAACATATGTGGATGAAGAAGGAGTGCAGTGATTGAAATCGTACGCTCCTATCCAATCAGAAGATGATCCTTTCACTGCCCTTTGAGAGGACTGTTTGGTTTCTATGAAAACTCTTGTGGACTATTTTCTATTGTTCTTATTTCTTTGTTTCAGCAAAAAACCCAGTTTACTTTGGTGGTATATGAATTAGCTTCCTTTCGTTTTCATTTGTTGTAAAAGGTGTTTTAAATGAGAAGTTCATAACTGTGTAGTTCAACAGCTCCTGGGTTGAATTGATCTCAGGCCAGTCTTTACAATAATGAGAAGAGATCTCAGATCAGTTCTGGTAACGCTGATCAGTTTTGGGGATGATCGGTTTTTTGCAATGTTGACAAAATGCATTTACCTGTTCCTTTGCTTTTTCTCAGTTTTTAGAAAGGGTGGTACTGCAATCTGCTACGCCACTTGCACTCAGTCAAGGTGCGCTGCATCCTACATACACAGTTCTCTATTACGCACCATGCTGTTACACTCACTTTACAGGTGACTCTTCTACAGTAAAGCCCTACAGTAAAGATCTCACTGAGTAATGGTATGATATTTATTCTGTATTTAACATTCTCGGGGACACATTGACGGTGGAAACCTCATTTGCAATGGTGCCGACATACAATAAAACCAAAAAATAATTAAAAATTAAAGAAGGAAAGAGAAGAAATGTCACGCTGGTGTGACACCCCTGGGAGGTAGATGCAGCAGTTCCGGGTGTGTGCTGTTGTTTACTGCATGGAGAGAGAGAGAGTGCCCCCACACCAACACGAAAACAAATTAACTTAACACCTTCACACTTCCCCCTCACAGATTTCAGGCAAAAACAATAAACTAACACAACACAAAGACACAAAGATCACATTGCCTACCCATGTCAAGTGCTGATCAATGTCAATTAACTGATCATAAACAGATACAGTATGTACAGCTTTTAACATACATTTTTTCTGCAGCAGATCACCTATTTGATAATTTATGCAAGGTCACTTTTCAGGTCGCCGCTCCTAACTAACTTTTTCTTTAAACAGTTAGACTGATTAGTTAACACAACCCAGGTGTGTGTGCTCTCTCCACCAGTCAGCGGGATCGCAACAAATCCGCTTCTCCAGCGGACCGAGTATGAAAACATAACAAGCATCAGTTGAAACAGTTACAATACAAATTAACAAGATTTCCCTGTGTTACAAAGGAATTCAATTTCAGTATTTTTGTTCATTCCAGGTATGAGGGGCACAGAATGTCTCCATAATCAAGAGAAGAAAGAAAAATTGACTCAACGATCCTTTGTTTAGTTGTACAGGCATTTTGCAGATGCTCTTATCCAGAGCGACTTACATTGTATCCAATTATACAGCTGGATATACACTCATCGGCCACTTCATTAGGTACACCTGTTCAACTGCAAACTGTACCCGTTAACGCAAATACCTAATCAGCCAATCGCGTGGCAGCAACTCAATGCATTTAGGCATGTAGACATGGTCAAGATGATCTGCTAAAGTTCAAACCAAGCATCAGAATGGGGAAGAAAGGTGATTTTAGTGACTTTGAACGTGGCATGGTTGTTGGCGCCAGACGGGCTGGTTTGAGAATTTCAGAAATTGCTGATCTACTGGGATTTTCACGCACAACCATCTCTAGGGTTTACAGAGAATGGCCCGAAAAAGAGAAGATATCCAGTGAGCGGCAGTTCTCTGGGCGAAAATGCCTTGTTAATGGCAGAGGTCAGAGGAGAATGACCAGACTGGTTCAAGCTGATAGAAAGGCAACAGTAACTCAAATAACCACTCGTTACAACCGAGATATGCAGAAGAGCATCTCTGAATGCACACCACGTCAAACCTTGAAGCAGATGGGCTACAGCAGCAGAAGACCACACCGGGTGCTACTCCTGTCACCTAATGAAGTGGCCAGTGAGTGTATACTGGGGCAATGCAGGTTAAGTACCTTGCTCAACGGTACAATGGCAGTGTCCTACCGGGGAATCGAACCTGTGACCTTTAGGCTACAAGACCAACTACTTAGCCATTATACTACACTGCCGCCTGCCTTGTAAATGTTTGAATGTGCCAGTTGTACTACATTTCACCTACCCAGATGACAAAATATTTATAGTGGGGGACTCCATCTTTTTGAATACTATTAAGAGTATGAATCTGAATGTTGTTGTAGTCAATTTACTCGGTTCTGGAGAATAGCAGTTCTGTTTTATTGGCATTTAGTACAATTTTAAGATTTACAGGTGCATTTTTCTGAGTGTCAAAGGTGGGTTTTAGCTTTTCAACACCCAGTTGTAAAGAATGTGAACTACAGTAAAGAATTGTGTAATCTGCATGCATAAAAATAAGCCTTACAGTTTAAAAAAAATAGCAATGCCATTAATATAGATGGAAAGTAAGACAGAAGCCAGTACTGAACCTTGAGGGGCACCCCTTATTATGTGTAGAAACTCAGATTTTGTATCCCCCGCCTCTATACACAGGTATCTGTCAGGTAGTTTTTAAACAGAACACAAACAGCAGAATCTAGGCCAATGGATGGTGATCTACAGTGTATAATAGCAAGGAATGATATACAGCATCGACGGCCTTGGCAAGGTCAGAAAAAGTTTTGAAATAGAGCAATAGTTGTTGAAATCACTTGTCTCCACCTTTGTGGTGCTACATGAGCAGTTTTCCAGACTTTGGGAATTGTAGCGAAAACAACAAATAGTTTAAAAATATGCTCTGTGTTGAAAGAAGCAGAGAGTTTAAGAAAGAGGGGATCTAATTTATCCTCTCCTGTTGACTTCTTGATGTTAATAGCTAAAAGGACATCAGCTACTTCTCTAGAAAGGAGAAAAGGTAAAATAAGGAGAATTGCTGTAACTCGAACAGACATGGAGCTATCAATAATCAGAGGAGAAAGCTTCAGGGTGCCTGCAGCAGTAGACTGTCCCTTGCACAAGTTATCAAATAGGCGATCTTCTGCAGCAAAATGCATGTTAAAAAGCTGCACATACTGTATCTCTTTTTGATCAGTTAATTGACATTGACCAGCACTGACACTGACAATGTGATTTTGAACATTTTGTGGTATTAACAATTTTCCAGAACTTCTCTGGATTTACATTCAAGCTTGAAATTTAATTAAAAATAATAATGGGATTTGGCTTTCCTTACTGAGGAAGTACATTTATTTCTTAACTGTCTAAAAGCAAGCCAGTGAGATGGGCAACCTGAACATCTTGCCAAGGCCCATACATTATTTTAGATTTTGATTTTGTTTTATGCTTCATTTAGGTGTACCAAATAAAATGCGGTACACCTAAGAAGTGAGATTAATTCAGCTTCTGATTTTTTTCAATGTACATTGTTTGCATGACAATGTATTGTGAACCAAGTCGAAAGCATTTGTTCTACATCACTAGGTAGTAACTTCCATACATAATTATGTTGCATATTATGTTGCATTAATGAGCACACTTTGTAAATACATAGGCGTAAAAAGTTTGGAAATACGTAGGCAAATTAATATGTTGAGGTCTTAAATCTACATAAGAATTAGAAATCTATTTTATTTGGAAATATATACATTGGGATGGCAGGTATGCCATCCCGCCAAGTTACGCCTTGGCGGTGCAGCATGCCCCATACCTATACAGCACCAAGAGTTCAGCATTTTTCAGGGTTCCCCACAGAAATAACTACAAAAACCACAGACACTCAGCCCTTAAAAACATTAAATTTTGTACATTCTAACCTCATTTCAACAGACAGAATTCATAAAAAACTTCACATGTCCACACAGTAAAGCCCCAAACACAGTAAAGCCCCAGGGGATTTTGTGTTTTTCCTGCCGCCTATGACCTATCCCACAAACAAAATGTCTCCCCATTGGACATTTTACTGAAAACAGCCAATCCTTCACCTTCAGGAGCCAATCAAAAACTCACATACATATGCAAAATAGCCCTATCTTTTTACTCTAAAACAATTCCACTCTGAATAGCTAACTAGTTTGTGGCTGAGTGGTCAATGTCACAGTCTATGGATGGCTCCCAGGTTCAAGCCCTGCCTGGAGCAAGTTTCTTTAACCTGCTTTTTTCCTCACTAATAATTTCTATTACTTCTCAATTATTGCTTTTGCACCACATCTACCCGATGTTCACCAAACGTATACACTGCATTATGATGTACCATCTACGCGTTCACTTAACTGGCTACAATATTGCAAAGCCATATGGATTTGTAAAACCCTACACCAGAACCATGAACGGTGTTGTGCTTAGTGGTAAGGCACCGCGTGTTTTCCTTTTGCTGGTGTGAGTCAAAACGGAGATGTTAGTTAGTTTTCATCTGTTCGCAAGAACAGGGCACAATTAGAATTAAGAATGCACTGGTTCCATTGCCACGGGTTAGATATGAAGGAGTTGCTTCATATCCCGCTTAAAACTGGCCTGAAACGGATCAGTAGCATTCTGGTTACTCTCCGTTTGTAAACGGGGCTATGCTGTCATCAGAGATATATCCGATCTGTCGCCGGACTGTAAATATTCCAATGAGAGCATCAGAATATTCACATATGCGCGGAACAACATACCAGATATATCCCTGACCACAGCAAGGAAGCGTAACGGTTATTATGTTTTACTCTCGTGTTAAATCTGACTCCATTTTATATGAAAAATTTAAAATTAGGGTTTAACTATACGTGGAACTTGGGAGTGGTTACACTCGACTCTATCTTGTGCCATCATTCCTCAATATATGCTCCCGGGCTTTAGCATTATTGTTAAATCTCAGTTCGGCGAGGAATCCAGAGGGTAGGAGGCTGACCACCATAATACATGCCTTCCATGCCTGGCTTACATGGATAGGTCATCGACAGTTATGAGCCCAGGACGGTGCGTATCTATCGGGCTCCTTCAGGCGAATTTGACAAGAACCGGCGTATTACGCCCATGGGTTCTCTTAAGCCAAAACACCAGAACCAATACCACCAATCCCTTAACAGGCAGATCGTGGTCACCTATCTAACTTGAAGACCCCACTAAAGACGTTTTACTGTACTAGACCCCTGATCAGGAGGCCCCCGTCCGAACTGCCCCCCTGAGTATTTAAACGGAATTTCGGCTGAAAAGAAGATAAAATGAATTAGAGTCATGAAGACCACGCAAGTTAAAAATAAGAATTTATTGAACAGGCAGGTAGGTTATTATCTTCAATTTCCAAAATCAATTATAAAGGTTAAAAACAGAAATGCAGAGTAAAAGAGTTCTTACCAGCCTGTTTAGCTACACACAGAACATCAAGTATGCGCAGTGCGGGAAGTCGATTGCGATCTTCCTCGACAGGATTGTCTCCCTTCCTTTTAGGCCAAATCCCGCGTTTGATCTAGGCGGCATTACCATAAATTAACCTGGCCGAATCATAAATCTCAAATTTCGGCCCCCACCATTTGGGGCTGCTGTTAAAACAATCAGTGGGGAAATCGGGAAAAGGAGATGATTACCAGAGAGGACATTCCATTGTGTTAGGTTTTTCCTGAGTTGCTGAAACTATGTTTTTTCAAATTCTATCTGGTATGAAACATATTTCATTCAATGGCTTGAACCATGGAGAAAATGTACATACCAAACATGCCAAGTGGATGTAATATTATGGTGCAGTTGTCATGAAAATACCCTTTTGTTTAACCATTGTACATGCAATCCATGTTATTATTACATAATGCAGAATACAATAATACAATGAAAACATTTGTAAATAAGATATACAGATGGTTTATAGATGGTTTATAGTCCAGATCCAGAAAATAAATACAAAGTGTAATATCCGAGGGGCCCAAATGAGGGCACTGTGGTACTGTCCCGTGCAGTGGCCCCCACCAGGTGCCGGTCGTTTCACCCTTTACGACCCCAAAACACCCACACCCACAACCACAGACAAGGAGACTAGTTCCCCTTATCTTGGTTGTGTCCAGGTGGTAACATTCCAGAGAACCAAATGGCCTGCCCATTCAGAGGAAATCCGAGTGACTGATTGTTTTACCACCAGGCTCTCGGGTCCTTTGAATTACACGCTGCGTCCCAGCATGCTGGCTCGGTCAAATGTCAGCCTTTCCTGGGTCCCAGTTTGACTTCCCTCTTACAGATTCAACGAGAGCTCTTCTATTATCACCCAAGAAATATCCTAGTTTGAACAGCTAGTCTGTTTGTGGCTTAGTGGTAAATGTCACAGACTACAGATCATGAAGTCACAGGCTCGAACCCCACCTGGAACAAGTTTCTTTAACCTGTTTTTTTCCTCACTAATGATTGTCTATTACTTCTCAACAATTGCCTTTGCACCACATCTACCCAGCGTTCACCGAACGTACTTACTGCATTATGACATACCATCTGCATGTTCACTTAACTGGCTACAATATCGCCAGTCCATATGGATTCAACCAGAGCTCAGCTGTGCTTACTGGCCTGTGTTCCTCTTTAAAACCATGGACAGGTTTGACCATGACATTTCACATATTGAATAGTTATGTCATGGTGGCGCACTGCCAAAGTTACTGAAAAGCTAGACGTCGAAGTATCCAACCCCGGCTCGCCCTCAGGCAGATATTTTCATATGTTACACTAATGTTTTCTTACACTTATATTTGCTTTATCAAAAGCCACTCATGGCCAACCATATGCATTTCATGGCGGCAAATTTTTTATTTTTTTTATTTAACCTTTATTTACCCAGGGTAGGTTCGCTAAGCACGGATGCTCTTTTGCAGCCTGCTTCACACTCATACACATTCACACCTGGGAGCTGCCCACTACAACCACAATCCTCTATTGTTGGCCACTGAGCGGCTCCAATGGAGGGAGAGAACATTTTTTAGCCAATTAAATCAGGGGATGATTAGGTGGCAAGTTTTTGGAGAGCCAGATCTGGGATTTTAGCCAGGACACCGGGGAACCCCCTACTCTTTGTGAATAGTGTCATGGGATCTTTAATGACCACAGTGAGTCAGGACCTCGGTTTAACGTCTCATCCGAAAGACGGCATCTCCTACAGCACAGTGTCCCCATCACTGCACTGGGGCATTGGGGTTTATTTTACCAGAGGGAAGATTGCCCCCTGCTGGCCCAACAACACCACTCCCAGCAGCAACTCAGTATTCCCTGGTGGTCTCCCATCCAAGTACTAACCAAGCCCACAGTTGCTTAGCTTCAGCCATTCGGCAGGAGCAGAGTGCGTGGTGGTATGGCTGCTGGCTAATGTATGTAAAGTACGTAAATGTATAGATTTCTTAAAAAATTACACCAGTTGACCACTGTGCCATTTCTACTAACTATATTTTTTCACTTGGCTACTGTAGAAAACGTTCTTATCAGCAAACGCCACATTTCTACATTCAAGTTACCTCGCCCTGTTCTCTTTCTACCCACATACAAACAATTACTACACATGTACTGTCTGCAACTCCCCATTAAAATATTACATTTAAATTCATGACTCAATCATAATTATAACTATTAGTACTGAACATGAGAAAAGTACATCAATACAATAGATTTCCTACACATATCACACATTACTTCACCCTCCACTTTAACAAGTGATTCCTTATACTGTTTGTTATATATACCGTTCGATAAAGAAACTCATCTCGCTCATGGTCATTTCATTTACTTTGCACTATAGCTTGTGATCATGTCAAACTTCACCTACATGCCCATTCTGCTAAAAACATTGTTTCAAATACTCAGTTTCATACTTTCTCCTTATTTCTCTCGTACTATTGTTATTTTTTACTATTGTTATCATATGCAAAGCTTGCTGGGACATATGCGTCAGCTCCTATTCTCCACTATCAAGTGTTCCGGTTCTACTACCTCCAATTCTCGCGTAAGATCACTGATCTAGCTAAGCGAAACAGCGAAGAGGACTCCTACCTGCAGATAAGCCTATCAAAATGCCTTATAAACCTTACAAACACTAAAAGTGCATCTCGACGAAATAACAGAAAACGGATTTCTTGCTGGTGCAGAAATTGACGCCGCTGGCCATCAGCGCAGCGGTAGTACAACATTATAGACACTAGTTGGTGACTAATGACACACCCAGCACTGGCTCACGTGGCTATAAAATATCTGAGTATTGTCTCCCATTACAGACTACTCCCAGCTCATGTGCAAGAGCTTGTCTTTACAAAATACAATTTGGTGCAGTTTGAGTAAGGCATAATAGTTGACGATGTATTCCACCCAGGGAAGCTTTTACATTTTTTCTTTGATTTATCCCAACTTATACAAATTAAACATACAGGTGAAGTGGGGCTTCAACAATGAGAGAAGAAAAATTATTAACGAACAAAAAACAACAAAACATTTTACATTCTGTAGTTTTTATTTCTGTGAGGTGGTGGCATCTCTCACTCACTGGTTTCTTGGGTTAATTGTCCCTGATGAGGGTCAGGTGTGTGAGTCCTATTGTGAGGTGGTGGCACTTCACATGCTTTGGCTCCTTGTGTTAATTGTCCCTGATGAGGGTCAGGTGTGGCAGTCCTATATCTAGCCCCTGGTTTCCGGGGTTCAGCGCAGACTCATCGTTAGATGTAGGGAGAGCATCGGCCTGTGTCATGCTCTGGGTGTGTAGGGGTGTAAGAGAGATTTGGCCACCATTTAGTTTCTTCTCTGAGCTGATTCACTCTTAGCGCTGTGGAGGAAATTTTGCCCTCGTCTTTAGTTTACCTTTTCCGACCCGCCTGGCTGCAAGTGTCATTTTCTTTAGTAGGTTACTCCACTCTGTCTTCCTATTGGGTTTATACTTTCTAGGTAGCTACAGTACGCTGGGGCCGTGTTCAGTTTTTGGTTTTCTGAGTCCACTGACAGAAGATTCAGTGAGCAGAGGGAGCGATTATTTAGAGCTCTATATTATTTGGTGTTTCCCCTGTCCCTTTCAATCGCTTGGCGATTTTTGTGGTTACCCCTTGGGGTTAACTTTTAGATCCCCTCGGTCTGCAATTGCGTCCCACCCCCCACTACTGAGACAATTTCATTAGGGGTTCTTTACATATAATAGTTCATAATGAAGCTTAGTAACTTTTTGTTTTATTTATTATGAAAGCATTTTTTCAGTTTATAATTGACTTCAGTGTCCCTCAGGTAGGAGTGATGGCGGGGTTCATGTAGTTCATACTTTGTAGTTCAGAGTAAGAATGAGTAACTATGTTTTGATTTATAATTTATTTTGATGTTCTAAAGTTGATTTGACTCTTTACCTCAGCGTTACAAAAGCCTATTATGGCTATATAACATGTCGGTCATTGTTTGTTAATTACCACTTTAAAAAGCAAATTACCTGTTGTTCAACTGGATTATTTTTGATGTCATTGTAAAACCATGACTTTAATGCTTTAATAACAATAGTAAAACCAGTGTTTATAATAGTAAAAATCTGGGATTTTTGACATTTAATACAGCTTCTACTCCACCAACTTCCTGTTTACACCACTCACACTTTCAGTACTTTTCCGAATACAAATACAAATTAAAGCCACAAGTGGCATTGGGAGGGGTCCAAGCATTGGCACTATCGCGCCCCCTATGGAGCGATTTTAAAATGGCTTTGTCGTCATGATCATATACCTTCACCCAACATATCTATGAATATCATGATGATTGTATAAAATATTGATGAGTTATGGCCAATTTCGTGCTAAGAGACGCTGTCGGATGACTTAATTGTGTCGCCATGGTTGTGTACTGGCCGCTTTCCGTAAAGGCCTTTACTATGTCGTAACACTTAGATGGGATGTCGTAACACTTAGATGTGTATGTAGAGCTGTAGCGCTTCCAAGCTAGAAAAGGCGTCACACTAGTGTTGTCACAATTCCAAAATTTTGACTTTCATACCGATACCAGGTTTAGTATCACGATACTCGATACTGAAATGATAATGATTCAATGCTCGGTACCTAACGATACTGAAATTACCTTAATAGATCAGAAACGTAATGTCCACAAGGGTTGACCTCATTTTAGAATTCACAGTTTATTAACAACCTTTAAGTTGAAGCCTGTTCAACATATTAATAAGCATAGGCCTATATTGTTGCAACACTAAACAATAGAAAAATATATTATATTTCATATATTAAACAGTTGTAAACTAAATAATCTTTAAACTGCTCTTTCACTTTTAAATAGATCTAAAAACAGCATATTTTAATAACAATACAGCATCTTCCTATAATAAAATATTTCCAAATTAGAACACCTATTGCTACTGAATCTGAGTCGAAGCTTACGCTGTATCAACGAGTGAGTGCACAAGCGGACAAGCGCACATCACCTCACTTGGCAACCTTAGTTGCTACTGCCATCTAGCGAAGATTCTGACAAATTACACTTTTCATCCTCTCAATCAGTAATGCGGGAGACACATTTCCCTGGCTTTTACATTTGACACAAAACTACCGAACGTCGGAAAACTCTAATACCGAACCGTTTCTTTTTTTTAAGTACCGAAAAAGTGCTGAAGTTTCGGAATACCCTGCAACACTACGTCAGAAACATATTCCAATCCATTGCTCGGTTTAGCAGAGAATGCACATTTCAGAGCGCCTCAGAGACAGACAGAATAATAATAGTCTACATATTTCAAATAATAAGTACGACATTGAAAAAAAAACGAAACAAAAAACAAAATATCAACTCGCCATCCCTGCTACCTGTGTGCTGCGCGCAGAGTAGCCTACCTTATTATTTATTTCAACATTGGCAGACTACAGCATAAATTTCTTCTTTTGTTTATATTCAATAGGCTATTAGTAATTGCAGCGAGAAACTGCAGCTGTAGACCCGAGAAAGTTTGTTATATTATGGTAGCAACGGAATGAAGCGGACTAGGCTATATATTTACCGTCATTGTTTTATTATACCAGCGTGTTTTCGCGCGTTTGTAGAGAAACTCAAATACTATCAATAAAAAATGGTTTATCTAGCCTATATCTCCGCATAATGACGGATGGGGATGGGACAATATGAAAAGAATTTTCAACCGTCCACCACGTTTTAGCAACGTTCCAACACTCTGGTCATCACTGTTGCATGCATCACAAAAACTATTACACTAACGCTTACATTACAGTGCGAAATATCCACATTATGTAATACCACTAACCTATTTAAAGACACTTAATTTAAAAAATAACGTATATAACCGAAATATTTTGAGCAGTAATACTTACGTAGCATTATGACATTGTATCTGTGTTCAGTAGGCTAGTATAAGGCAGAGGCAGTAAATCAATGACAAAGTCCTATCCGCTTCTGTTTTGCTCCAGAAAACAGTGTCAGATAGTTCTATCAGCAAAGATTTGGCTTAGCTATGCCCCGAAGTCCTCAATAATAATAGTACTCCCCAAGAAATTATGAAAATCCTTGATGACGTTTCGTTAGGTGCAGTTTCTTTTAATGCTACCCCAGAGTGAATGGGCAAGTGAATGCGATGATAAGAAAATGTTCTGTTACGCTAACCGATAAAACGCTATTCCAAAAGCAAAATCAGACATGTTATACATCGTTAGAAAGCTTATACTCTCACCTACTGAATAAATGAACTGTCAATCAAGCCAGGCTGCACTAAAAAGGGCGACAATGCCGTAAACAACACGTGTGCTATTACGCACAGCTATTTTTGAAGGTACCCAGGCGTCACAAATGCACGTATATTTCACAAATGGATTGTCCAAGACAATATATGACCACTCAGTCTCAAAAGGGACATCTCTACGTGTAAAACCAATGGTAAGGTTGTATATGTATTCAATATTTAGTCCCATATATTGACTGTAGAATGACATGTTATCATTTTTTAAAACGTTGTCTCGTTTATTTCGTTACTAAGTGAGCATCGTTTTCACTGCCGTATTGGCATATCTTAGGGCTATTGTCGGGTTTATCTTGTTGCTATGACGGAATACGATTTTTTAGTGGTGAAAGAATATTTTTTATGAATGCCAAGATAGACAATGTTGTCCATTATGTCAAGGGTGGGGGGTGTTTTTTAGATGAGACTGCAGGGAGGGGGTGTGTGTTAAATGAACGACGGGAGCGACAATGGTGGGGCTGCGAAACTCCGTTTTCGGCATAGTTGTCATGTATCGTCTACTAATGAAACTGAAACAACGCGTTACTGTTTTCATCTCACACTTTGGTTGCAGTAGCACCGAATGTTTGAGTTTAGTAATTTAGGCACGCGGGCGTGCCCACCACTAGGGGCAATGCGCTAAGAGGTTAAACCCTCATAAGGGGCTCATTTATATGCTTTATAATGGACAAAAAGCATTTTATTCAATTTTGGAGAGATTTTGGATATGTTTCTGGACACCTAGCTATTTTAGACCACTGTACTGACTGAAAGCTTGTAATTCCCATTTGAAAATTATGCAACAGTGATTTTCTTGAGTCAAAACAGTTGATTTGTAGTGAAATACGTGGATATGTAATGTAATGTAATAATGTAATATGTTGTGATTTACCGCAATGCATAATTTAGACATTTTGGATAGATTTGGGGATGCTGGGTACACTGCTTAGTTTTTGCTTCATACATCTATAGTAGTTCTACATATCCACCCTGAGATTTCATGAACTTGTGGTCAAGAAGTTTTTGACCTAGCACATGTATAGTTTAACCTCCTGTATATATGCAATCTCTCAGTATTTCATTGCAAACTTAAAAAGTGCAAATTTATTTTTGTTTTTTTTTCAAAACAATTGCATTTGTGGCACTTTATTTCTTCCAAAAGAATGCATTGCTGTAAACCACAACATATTCATGTATTTCACTACAAATCAACTGTTTTGACTCAAGAAACTCACTGTTGCATATTTTTCAAGTGGGAATTATAAGCTTTCCGTCAGTATAGTGGCCTAAAATAGCCTGACTCGTATCCAAAATCTCTCCAAAAATGAATAAAATGTGTAGGTACACTCGGTCAGTCTGTGCCGATCAATGGAACTGACTTTCTGACGTCATCAGTGCGCGCCACATTCTAGATACTGGTCACACCCCACCAGTGTAAAGATCCCCCCTCCCCCCACCCGGTATAAAAGTTAGGGACAGTAATCACTAGCCGCGTTTCGACCGCAGGAACTAGGGTCTAAATTTAGTTCCAGGGGCTTTATTTTACCCCCCAAAAAGTTCCTGCTCGGGGGGTAGTACTTTTCAAAAGTACCGGAACCTTTGGGGTGGGGCGCAAGCACTGAAAATTTCTGATTGGTCGACTACTTGCTGTGTTATTTGTTTTATTTCAACCGCCATTTTTAAAAATCTGCAGCCGCAAACCGATTTATTTTCATAATAACTTCAAATCAAACTTGTATGTTATGCGGCGCAGTAGCCTAGTTTTGGTTATAGCCTGCCAACGTCTTGGAATTATAACGTGTGCTCTTCTGTTCTTTTCTTGCTTTAGTATTCGTTTTATAAAATGCTAAGAATTCGTGCTGGGACAGCATATTACGTAGGCTACCAAAACATTCAAACGGATTAATTCGGTTGCTGAATATTTTCTTCCGGATTTTCTTTGTTAGCCCGTTGTAATTGACTCAAAACGTTTGATACAGTTATGTGAGGTATGCGGTAGTTCTGCGTAATTAACATTGGTGATACAGTAAAAGCAAACTGGAAATCGCCTTCCGCACTTTTTGTCAGGGTAAAATAACAGGTTAATTCTAGTAATCGTCCCTTCAGCTTTTTCAGATTGCCGTAATTTTACTCCATTTTACTGCCATTCTTCAATTCCACGAAAAGACCAGGAAGACTATGGACTAATTTATGGTGCATGGTTCGCATCTGGAGGGCACACTTCGCTGCTCGGCTAGCAGTAACTTCGAAGGAAAGCAAACGGTGGCTGTACCACTGCTAATTTTAATGTTCACGCCAGTCCGAGTTTTCGTTCTATTCTTGTCATTTTGCGATTAGCCTATATGGAATTGACGATGAGAAAGTAATCAAACAGCAAATTGTTTAAACGTGTGCATGTTTTCTGCTGTTGTTGCCAGTTATATTGGAAATGTGAATGCATTCTGTCGCCTCGGATGTCAAGACATGAAAGTGAATGTTCGCATAAAAACATAATGAATGTGTTTGAGAGGCTATATAAAACAGTTACAATCTGACTATTGGCCTGTTATATCCTATTTGTTGCATAACAACGGTCCAAGTCCAACTACCAACGACAGTTTTGCTTGACAACGGTAAAATATGCCCAAACGGCTGCAGAAGAATATTTCAATTCCAGGTGATTAAATCAATAAGAATCAATAAATACAAAAGTAACCATATATAGTCATTGCTGGTAACCCGTTGTATATAAGTGGAATAAACCCCTCCGGGCTGTCCCGGTTATTAGAAAATAATGTAGGCTACTTCGGTGGTAGTATGGGGTTACAGAAGAAATCATAGGACAGATGGACCGACGACAACGTCGCCTTTTCATACGTCAGTGGGCTAATTTGCCTAATCTTCGCTGGACTTTAGACCGCGGTGGAAACGCGGACAACCATGGGCTGAAGGAACCTTTTAGTTCCTTGAAAAGTAGTTCCTGGGACTAAAAGTTCCGGGTACTTTTGGTGGAAACGCGGCTATTGTCTCTTTTCGCCCTCTCCCTCTTTCTGCACTACCTCTTCCTGCGCCTTCACCCATTGTCCCAAAAATTCGGTTCGCGCGCCTCACATCAGGAAACCTCCACAATTTCACGACGCCAAGACTGTTCCCTCCCGGACCCCACAGCAACCACCGGAGGCCGGTACCCGCGTGGATGGATATACAGTAAGCAAACTTTCCAGGCAATAGTTAGCTTAGTCTGCATTGTGTTTAATGTGACATTGTTTATAGTAATATGCGCTGGCGATGTAATCTTAGGAAAACAATCCTATGCATGGTCTTTCTCTTTCTTTCTCCCTGACTAACTTTACAACCCTAACGACATCACACTCGTTGTATAGTCGGTAGTGGGCGAATAACTAGCTTGGTTGCATGTATTCCTTAACAGCTGAACTTACTCTTCAGTCTCCGGCACTACTACTGGAAGCAATACTCCTTCCTAGCTGAGCTCAGTTATTCAGCCACGCCATAGACAAATATATAGCAAGCAAATAGCAAGAAATCAAGCGTGTTCAAATGAAAAACGTTTCAGCTAATAATACATTCATTACTTTCTAGCCAGCTTGCCAGGTTAAAATTAGTGTGGTTATGTTCAGTTTAATTCGTTCAAAATCAAAACACGACTTGCAAGAAAACATCGGTAGGTAGCTAACAAGCAACGCTAGCTTTACAATCAAGGTTGATGCTTACAATCCTACTCAAGTTAGCTAGCAATGCATTTATTACTTTCTAGCCAGCTTGCCAGGTTAAAATTAACTGTGGTAATTCCTTATGCCAATAATTTTCATGCATGGACCAACTTCTGAACCATCATTAATCAAACCCTGTTTTTGTGGATCCTACACTTCATTCCATGTATCTGTTTTTGAATTAGGAGGTGGATGCCTCTAACTTAGTATATACATATATATGTGTATGTATTTGTATATGAGTATATGCGTGTATCCCTTTCAAAATTTCAAAATATGGTTATTGCTGCAACCTGTGTTTTTCTTATTTTTCTTATTAGCCTGTATAGCCTTCTTGTCATACACATTGGCCTGAGGTTTTGGTCATTATTGATTATATGATTATAAAATTATTCAATCATTTAGAAGCAAATTTACATATATAATTGGCTATTATGATGTCATGTTTATTCTGGTTTTATATTTCCTGTTTGTCAGAAGAACTTCAAGACACTGAGGACGGCTTAGGCCGAAACATGTCTGTCTCTTTGTCCAAATAGGAATAAAAATGAAAATGATTTTGTTGCGTAGACATTCATAATCTATATCTGTTCATTAAGAGTGTGTGCTCCCGTCTTTCCTTTCAATGAATTATTTTCCACCACTTAAAGTAATTCAGTTCATGTAAACCTAACGTTGATACACACTCCTCTCTTGAGCGTCTAGCAACGATTATAGCCTAACTATCGAGATTCTAAGTAACTGGAGATAAAACTTTTTTTTGTACTCCACGTAGATCATAAACCCTTGAATATAAAAACGACTCATTGAAATCGGTTGAGAAATGTAAACGTTATAGTGGTTTTTATCCAGAAAAACCACAGCTCCCCCATTTACTTCTGTTTGTTTTCAGGCCAGTCTTGCCTGGGCCAATAAGGTGGCCACGGTGACGTATCGCAGCAAGGGGCCGAAGCAGCCAATGCGGCATCTATGTATATATATCTATGGGTTACACTTTACCCCACACATACGCGACCACCCGCCGTCTACCCTTCCCCCTTTCGTCCACAGACAAAGGGACACGTGCGCACACGCAACCACACACGCATACGCACTCCTACCTTCCCATATTTAGAAGTCTCCCATTTAGATTAGTTTGTGTATGTTCTGTTTGTACATTTGTTTAATAAATCATTGTATTAAACCCGTGTCTGTTTTGATGTTGCTGGAACGTGAGAGTCAAAATAGCCTATCCAAGAACTACATCCTTCCGGTTATCTCTTAAATCTTTGATTTAATTATTTGATCCTTAATATTTGTATTTTGATTATTAATTGAAGTTCCAAATTTATGGTTGAATAGTCTGGATAACTAATTTTATGAGACTGATTTTTAATTGTGCGGTTATACAGCTTCGCCTACATAAGTGGCGCCCAATGTGAGAATATAGAAATATAATCCCGACATAAGTGTTATCCCGTGTAAGGCTATATTGTCATTTCCCCGACAAATGCTTTCTGTCCATTATAAAGCATATACATGTGCCCCTTAGGAAGGTTTAAGGTGAAACATTGATATCAGATATTTCACCTTAAACATTAAAAAAATAATGCAAAAACATTATCACACTGTGGTACAGTACCTAAATGTGTAACCATTAACTCTCGTATGTTTTTCTGTACTCTACAGTATGTGATGTTTTCTTGTATGGGGATGGGATGACATTAAATCAATATTCAACCGTCAATTTCAAAAATAACATATATAACCAAAATATTTTGAGCAGCAATACTTAGCAATGATGAAATGTAATCTGTGTTCAGTGGAGACAGAATGAATGCTGTCTTTCCCCAGTTCTAACTCAGTCCAGAAAACAGTATATCAGCTGGGTCTATCAGCAAACATATGCCTTAGCCATGCTCAGAATTTCCCAAGAATAATAATATTTTCCAAGAAATGAAAAAAATCATTGATAAAATTTCACCAGGTGCAATATCTTTTACTGCTTCCGCAGACTGCATCTATAATGCAGCTATAATGAGACAAAACTTTTGGTTACGCTGAGCTATAAAATGCTATTCCAAAATAAAATTAGACATATTATACATAATTAGAAAGCTTATTCTGTCACCTATAGGATCAATTAATTGTCGATAAAGCCAGATTGTACTACAAAGGACGACAACACTGTAAACAACGTGTGGTATTATGCACAGCTATTTTGGAAGGTACACAGGCGTCACAAATGAGTGTATATTTCACAAACTAATTGTCCAAGACAATATATGACCACTGACTCGAAAGGGACATCTCTACGCGTAAAACCAATTGTAAGGTTGTATATTTACTCCATATTTAGTCACAGATATTGACAGTAGAATGACATGGTATCATTTTTGAAAGATTCCTGTTTATTTCAGTGTTCAGTGAGCAGCGTCTTTCACAGCTGTACTGGCATGCCTTTGGCTATTCTTGGCTTTATCTTGTTGCTATGACGGAATACAAAATTTTAGTGGTAAAATAATGTTTTCATGTATGCCCAGATAGACACTATTGTCCAGTGTGTCATGCATGGGGGGTGTAGTTACAAATGAGACTGCGGGAAGGGGGTGATTGGTAAATGCACAACCAGCGTAACAATGGTGGCGCTTTAAAAATCTGTATTCTGCATAGTTGTCCTGAATCATCTGCTAATGAAGCTAGAACACCGAGTTTGTGTTTTCAACACATAGTTTGGTAGCAGGAGCACAGAATGTCTGAATTGAACAATCAAGGCATGCTGACCACTAGGGGCATTGTGCGAAGTGGTTAGATCCTGTTTGATTCCACACCGACTTGGAATATTTCCAAAAGTATGTGGACGCCGGAACCTCACATATACACATCACATATACAGTGCCTTCAGAAGGTATTCAGACCCATTCACTTTTTCCACATTTTGCTATACTACAGCCATAATCAAACATTAATTCAATTAATTTTCAATCTACACACAATACCCCATAATGACAAAGTGAAAACAGGTTTTTAAACCATTTTTTGCAAATGTATTAAAAATAAAAAAAACTGATATCACATTTACATAAGTATTCAGACCCTTTGCTATGACACTCAAAGTTGAGCTCAGGTGCAACCTGTTTCCATTGATCATACTTAAGATGTTTCTACAGCTTGATTGGTGTCCACATGTGGTAAATTCAATTGATTGGACATGATTTGGAAAGGCACACACCTGTCTATATAAGGTTGACCATTGATAGTGCATGTCAGAGCAAAAACCAAGCCATGAAGTTGAAGGAATTGTCCGTAGACGCCCACAACATGATTGTGTCGAGGTACAGATTTGGGGAAGGGTACAAAAAATGTCTTCAGCATTGAAGGTCCCGAAGAACACAGTGGCCTTCATCATTCTTAAATGGAAGAAGTTTGGAACCACCAGGACTCTTCCTTGAGCTGGCTGCCTGGCCAAACTGAGCAATTGGGGGAGAAGGGCCTTAGTCAGGGAGGTGGCCAAGAACCTGATGGCCACTCTGATAGAGCTCCAGAGTTCCTCTGTGGAGATGGGAGAATCATCTCTGCAGGACTCCACCAATCATGCCTTTATGGCAGAGTGGCCAGACAAAAGCCACTCCTCAGTAAAAGGTCTATGACACCCTGCTTGGAGTTTGCCAAAAGGCACCTAAAGGACTCTCAGACCATAAGAAACAAGATTCTCTGGTCTGATGAAACCAAGATTGAACTCTTTGGCCGCAAGCCAAGCGTCACATCTGGAGGAAACCAGGCACTGCTCATCACCTGGCCAATACCATCCCTATGGCGAAGCATGGTGGTGGCAGCATTATTTTGTGGGGATGTTTTTCAGTGGCAGGAACTGGGAGACTAGTCAGGATCGAGGGAAATATGATCGGAGCAAAGTACTGAGAGATCCTTGATGAAAACCCGTGCCAGAGTGCTCAGTACCTCAGACTGGGGCGAAGGTTCACCTTCCAACAGGACAGCGACCCTAAGCACACATCCAAGACTAAGCAGGAGTGGCTTCGGGACAAGTCTGTGAATGTCCTTGAGTGGCCCAGCCAAAGCCTGGACTTGAACCTCATCAAATATCTCTGGAGAGACCTGAAAATAGCTGTGCAACAACGCACCCCATCCAACCTGACAGAGCTTAAGAGGATCTGCAGAGAATGGGAGAAATACCTAAAATACAGGTGCGCCAAACTTCTAGCGTCATACCAAAAAAAGACTTGAGGCTGCATTCGCTGCCAACAAAGTATTGAGTAAAGGGTCTGAATACTTATGTAAATGAGTCGTTTCAGTTTTTTATTTTTTAATATATTTGCTAAAATTTCTAAAAACCTGTTTTCGCTTTGTCATTATGGGGTATTGCACGTAGATTGATGAGAATAAAAATGAATATAATCAATTTTATAATAAGGCTGTAACGTAACAATATGTGGAAAAAGTGAAGGGGTCATAATACTTTCCGAAGGCACTGTATGTCCTTGTTGAACATCTCATTCCAAAACTATCGGCATTAATTTGGAGTTGGACTCCCCAGTAATAGCCTCCACTTTGCTGGGAAGGCTTTCCAGTGTTTTGGAACATGGCTGCAGGGATTCACTTCCATTCAGACATAAGAGCATTAGTGAGGTTGGGCACTGATTTTAGCAGAAGGCCTGGCTCACAGTCTGCTTTCCAATTCATCCCAAAGGTATTTGGTGGGGTAGAGGTCAGGGCTCTGTGCAGGCCAGTCAAGTTCTTTCCCACCAAACTCACCAAACCTTTTATTTATAGACCTTGCTTTGTGCACAGGGGCATTGTTATGCTGAAACATCAAACTGTTGCCAAAAAGTTAGCAGCACACAATTGTCTAGTATTGTAATTGTATGTTGTAGTATTAAGATTTCCCTTCACTGGTACTAAGGGGCCTAACCCAAACCATGAAAAACAGCCCCAGACCATTATTGTTCCTCCACCAAACTTTAGTTAGCACTATGCATTCCACCAAACCCAGTTTTTTCTGTCAGACTGCTATATAGGGAAGCGTGATTCATCACTCCAGAGAACACTTTTCCATTTCTCCGGAGTCCAATGGCGGTGTGCTTTACACCACTCCAGCTGATGCTTGGCATTGTGCATTAGGATCTTAGGCTTGTATATGCCTGCTTGGCCATGGAAACCCAATTCATGAAGCTCCTGACAAATAGTGCTTGTGCTGATGTTGTTTCCAGAGGTAGTTTAGAACTCTAGGGAGTGTTGCAACCACTTCATCACGCAGAGGTCCCATTCTGTGAGCTTGTGTGGCTAACCGCTTCGTGGCTGAGCTGATCAATCCATGGATTTGTGCCGAACACCAAATTCTTACCCTAACATCAGCATGTTACAGAAATTGCAATTTGTCATACTAGGTGACATTTTTCCAATCTTCAATCATCCAGTTTTGATGATCCCCTGCTTGCTGTAGCCTCATCTTCCTGGTCATAGCGGAAAAGAGTGGAACCCTCCATGGCCTTCTGCTGCAGTAGCCCATACGTTTCAAGAATCGACATGTGCATTCAGAGATGTCCTTCTGCACACCAATGTTGTAAACAGCTGTTATTTGAGCATTTCTGGTCTTTCTTTTAGCGTGAACTAGTCTGCCGATTCTCCTATGACGTCTCTCATTGACAAGTTGTTTTCGGCCACAGAACTGCCGCTATATGTTTCTGTCTATCACACCATTCTCTGTAAACTGTAAAGACTGTAGTACATGAAAATCCCAGGAGGGCAGCTGTTTCTGAGATTTTGGAATCGCCACTTCTGGCACCAACATTCTTACCAGTCAAGTTGCTTAGATCATGGATCTTACCCATTCTAATGTTTAGTCAAACAAAAAATGTGATCTTATATTTTTTATTTACAGGCATTTAGCAGATGCTCTTATCCAGAGCAACTTACACAACTTTTTTTTGTTTTGTTTTACATATTATTTACATTGCGTCCATTTATACAGCTGGATATATACTGAAGCATTGCAGGTTAGGTACCTTACTCAAGGGTACAACGACAATGTCCTGCCCAGTAATGGACCCGATGACCTTTTGGTTACAAGCCCAGTTCCTTGCCGCCCTGTGTGTGTGTGTGTGTGTATGTGTATATATACCTAAAGATTGCATTCAAACTAAAAGTAATGGGAAATGTTAGGCATGCAGGGTCTCCAACCCCCAATATGGTGTCCTGTGTCATATGGTTTGTCTCTTTTGAGGAGGTGAGACCCATAGATTGTCAGCCTAGATTAGAGTATCAGTGGAATTTAAAACTGCCCCAATCACATTTGCTTTGATGCTTGTGATGGGGAGGCCAGTCCACATTCTTATTCATGTTTCCCTCTCTAAGGCCAAAATGTAAATATATATATATTTTTATATATATATATATATATATATATATATATATATATGTATTAGGGGTACTCTAACTTTATTAAAGGTCCACTTATGAATTTTATACAAGGTCAATGGTCCGACATAAATCAACATCCATAACATATACACACATTCAATAGTACAGAATGGTGGCTTGAACATTTGGCAGTAGAAATGGCACCGCCAAATGTTCCGCTGTGGTTTGCCTGTACCCAATGCCTTGAACCTCGGCACAAAAAGTGTGATTGCCAGGTGGAGGCACTGACCGAAGTGTTCATTTGTCAGACTGCTGCGGTATGAGTTTTTCACAATGTTCATCGTGGAAAATCCAGACTCACAGCGATATGTGAGCGGCAGTGTAGCACAGTGGGTAAGGAACTGGGCTTGTAACCGAAAGGTTGCAGGTTCGATTCCCGGGTAAGGACACTGCCGTTGTACCTTTGAGCAAGGTACTTAACCGAAATTGCTTCAGTATATATCCAGGTGTATAAATGGATACAATGTAAAAATGCTGTGTAAAAGTTGTGTAAGTCGCTCTGGATAAGAGCGTCTGCTAAATGCCTGTAATGTAATGTGGAACCGAACATGGTGAGCACATGAATGGCCACCTTCTTTCTAAGACCCTCTGAAACGGTTATTGAATGCCAGCTAGCTTTATGATAGGTTCGCCGTCACTGGTCACCTAGCCAGTATTAAAATTCTTGGTTTTAGGTCAGAATGGTCTCACGGCATGCTTGCTTTCCCGGCTAGCTAGCTAGCTAGCTAACTATTGAATTGTATTCAAAACAGCGGTTACTAGTATAAACACAATCGTTCACAAACATGGATGAAAATGCATTCCGTAGCCATGAGTTAAATGTGGAACGCCTATTCTACTGTCCAAATAAGGGAGGATTCCGTATTTTGCGGGATGGTTGGAAACCGTAAATAGAGCTAGCAACAGTGACTAGAAATGTGATTCAACGTTGTCAATCAATTGTGAAATTGGACATTGAAAAGGAGAGGGGATGTAACAACAATTCAAAAGCGAAAGAATAATGTTGCTGTTTAAACTGCTTTAGAATGCTGGATTTTGTAATGCATTGATTTTAGAACTGTTAAAACGCTGAGGTGTCCCTTTACTGAGAAATAATCTCTGTCATAAGAAAATAAAATACCATAATTTTTTCCCCTAAAGTCCAGTCTCTTGTTTGATATCTGTTAAATAAATCATGTTTTATCTTTAAAAGAAAAACTTTCCTCAACATTATTGCATGTTTTGTGTCTGTCCCCAATATTGCGTTCCACCCTGTTAGTAGTGTTGGGAAACAGACAGTTTTGTGTATTCTAAATCCCAGTTTGTGTATTCTAAGTCCCAGAGGAAGGGCCACCCCCATGACCATATATGGGCCTCCATTCCTGTCGGTTTCGAGGTTTCCCCTCCTGGGAATTTCCACTGGGGCCCCCCCGGGGGAGGGGGGGGGGGCACGACCATTATGGATTTGAATGGTCCAATCAGAAGGAAGCACGGCCCCTTATCACCAATCAGAGGCAGTGCTCCCTTTCAACAATAGAATTTCACTATATGCAAATATCAATCTACTGAAAACTGTATAAAACTAATTACCTGCCAATACCTTTTTGAACTTTCTCGCTGAGTTGTTCCTGTAGCTGGCTGCGTAATAAATCTTCCTGTTTTTACTACGAACTTCTGATCTGCTTCTTCCTGGGATAACGGTCATTTTACCTGTTTTTGGTAATATCTTGATTAACCTACAGTAGGTACTAATTCTCCTCAACACTCAATTTCAAAAATGATGTATAACCGAAATATTTTGAGCAGTAATACTTACATAGCAATATGACATTTTATCTGTGTTCACTAGTATAGAGACAGAGACAGTAAATCAATGACAAAGTCCTATCCGCTTCTGTTTTGCGTCAGAAAACTATGTCAGATAGGTCTATAAGCAATGCTATGCCCCGAAGTCCTCAATAATAATAGTACTCTCCAAGAAATTATGAAAATCGTTGACAACGTTTCGTTAGGTGCAGCGTCTTTTAATGCTGCCCCAAATGCGCAAGTGAATGCGATGATAAGAAAATTTTCCGTTACGCTGACCATTAAAACGCTATTCCAAAAGAAAAATCAGACATGTTATACATCGTTAGAAAGCTTATTCTCTCACCTACTGAATAAATGAATTGTCAATCAAGCCAGGCTGTACTAAAAAGGGCGACAATGCCGTAAACAACAGGTGTGGTGTTACGCACAGCTATTTTTAAAGGTAGCCTACCCAGGCATCACAGTTGCGCGTATATTTCACAAACGGATTGTCCAAAACAATATATGACCACTCAGCCTCAAAAGGGACACCTCTATGCGTAAAACCAACGGTGAGGTTGTATATTTATTCAATACTTAGTCCCAGATATTGATTGTAGAATGACGTGGTATCATTATTTAAAATGTCTCGTTTATTTCGTTACTCAGTGAGCAGCGTTTTCACTGCCGTATTGGCATATCTTAGGGCTAATGTCGGATTTATCTTGTTGCTACGGAATACGATTTCTCTCAGCATAATGACGGATTCAAAGACTAAACGAACTCACCCGATATTGTCTTCAAATGGATCCGTGCCAAAGAAAAGTAATGATTCAGCCTCTCAAAAAACTTTTACTTACAAACTTTTAGTAGCAAAAAATGAAATACCAACTCGCCATCCATGCTACCTATGTGCAGAGTACCGTATTATTTATTCAGACACTGGTAGACTACAGCATAAATTGCGTCTTTTGTTCATATTCAATATTAGTAATTGCAACGAGAAACTGCAGCTGTAGATACAAGATAGTTTATATTTATGGTAGCAACGGAACGAAGCGGACTACATATGTATTACCGTCATTGTTTTATTATACCAGTGTGTTTTGGCGCGTTTACACAAAACTTAAATACTATCAATAAAATGGTTTAGCTATTTCTCAGCATAACGACAGATTCAAAGACTAAACAAACTCACCAGATATTGTCTTCAAAAGGACCCATGCCAAAGAAAAGTAATTATTCATCCTGTGAAAATGCTTTTACTAACACACTTTTAGTAGCCTAGCATGCACTCTGGCTGGTCTTCCATTGCTTCCCCGACATTCAGACCCTCCCCTCACTGATAAAAACGAGACCCTACGGTGTCTGATTACTTGCGTCGTCATGGATGTCTTCTAGCCGCTTGCCGTAAAGAAGCTTACTAGATGTCGTAACACTTTAGATTTGGAGCTACAGCTCTTCCGCACCCCAACTAATATAAAAGTCCAAATGGCGGGAAAACAATATGGCGGACATAGGTGGTCCCAATAGCAAAGTTGTAGAGCATCGGTCGATGAAGTTTTGTGTTGATCTGACTTATGATGTGGGAGTTATGGCCTTTTAAAGTATGACCCTTTGTTATAGCGCCACCATCTGGCCGACATAGGTGATTTGTAGTGACTGAGTAGTGGGGGGCCATAGGAACCCACCTACCAAATTTGGTTGGTCTACAACTTATGGTTGCTGAGCCTCAGACATTTTAGGGGAGAAAACTTCCACGCCCCAACTAAAAAGTCAAAACGGTGGGCAAACAATATGGCGGACATAGGTGGTCCCAATGGCAAAGTTGTAGAGCACGTTCAGATGCATAGGTCGATGAATTTTGTGTTGATCTAACTTATGGTGTGGGAGTTATGGCCTGTTATGCATGACACTTCCTTATTGCGCCACCATCTGGCCGAAATAAGTGATTTTTAGTGCCTAAGTAGTGGGGGGCCATAGGAACCCACCTGCCAAATTTGGTTGCTCTAGGACTTATGGTTGCTGAGCCTCAGACACTTTTAGTGGAGAAAAATAAGAATAATAATAATAATAATAATCCTAACAGATACAATAGGGTTCCACCAGCTTCACTGCTTGGACCCCTAATAATCCTAACAGATACAATAGGGTTCCACCAGCTTCGCTGCTTGGACCCCTAATAATCCTAACAAATACAATAGGGTTCCACCAGCTTCGCTGCTTGGACCCCTAATAATCCTAACAGATACAATAGGGTTCCACCAGCTTCACTGCTTAGACCCCTAATAATAATCCTAACCAAAACAATAGGGTTCCACCAGCTTCGCTGCTTGGACCCCTAATAATTCTAACAAATACAATAGGGTTCCACCAGCTTTGCTGCTTGGACCCCTAATAATAATCCTAACAAATACAATAGGGTTCCACCAGCTTCGCTGCTTGGACCCCTAATAATAATCCTAACAAATACAATAGGGTTCCACCAGCTTCGCTGCTTGGACCCCTAAATATAGTGGGAGGAGGATAAGAGAGTGTGGGTAACCTACACAGGATGGCCGAAGGGAGTACCGGAGGAACATGAGATAATGAGTGAAGTGCCCATAGATTACGGTGCAGCATTGCTTCCCTGGGGGCAAACACACACGTTTGGAAACCCTCTGTGCAAATGGGGTGTGAAAGGAGGTGCTGGCTGGGAATGCTGGAACGTCCATCCACAAGCCGCCCGCCTGGTGAATGATCCTCGGTTCTGCGAGGCTTACGCTAGATGCATCTATGGAGAAATTCCTGCGTGTGGCGAAGACTGCCAGCGCTGCGAGGAAAAGAGCGACCAGAGTCACTGTGCATGGAATGTGCTAGTAACCTCTCCACAGTGATAACCCTCTGCGGTGCGTAAAGTACCTGGGCTGAAGAAACATACACCGACTGCACAACTCGCGTGATGATAAAGAGGATTGAGAGCAGCAAAAGTATCTGAGTGATGTGCTAGCAACCACTCCTCAGCATACAAAGAGCCAGGCTACGACCCGCAAAGAGCCAAACTGGACGGAAGTAGATGACGGCGCCGAAAACGAAAATATGAGTGAAGCAAAAATAGAGGCTACAATCAAGAAACCAACATAACCAAGTAGAATTGACTGATTGATTTAATAAATAACTAACCAGAATTATGATGTTAGAACTCCATCTAACCATCTCATGTAACTGTATAATCTTGTGCACCTGTAACCCGTGGCTGATCCAATTATTAATGTACTCAGGCTTAAGCATGCAATATGTATACATGAAATTGTATTCGTTAAAAGGAAAATCAGACCACACTGAATCTCGTTGTGAAACAAAGGTCACGGTTCGCCCTGTTGGTGTTATTCAGGAAAATTCAGGCGGCGAAGATATAATCCAATCCATCGCACTTAGAGGACGAATTGTTTTCTTCTCAACGAGTCAATGTGGGCTGAAAACATTTTAGTAGTAAGGAGAATGTGTTATACTGATTGTTATGCAGACTATACTTGTTATACTGCTTTGGATCTCTTTGGCCTGTGTGCAAGGTGAAATGGCAAGAACTGTGAGGGATACAAGTATTGTGTGGCTTTTACCCACTCCCCGCAAAATAGGGAGGGGATGTTTTCCACACGATGCTCTGCTCTGCTGTTTGTCGCCTAGAGGGAGACCGTCATCATTTGGTGATTGCTAAGGTCATGAGATAGCGTTTTGCTGTCTGACTGGATGGAATCTGACAACAGATCTTAGGGAAAGTTTGCCAAATGTGACTGTGGCAAACACGCCTGCCACAAGCCACCGAAGTGGCTTTCCAAGGGGCCCTCCAGCACAGAGACACAGAGAGATGATGTTCAAATAGTCCACATTTATTTGCAAGGGTTTGGCAAGATGTTACTGCCAAGGAGCAGATGTAAAAACACTGTCATGACAGAGGCTCCCTTGTGTGGGTGGGGATGGCAGATTTAACCTGTGCGCACTAATTACCTCACTACGCACAGGTGCAGCCACTCCTGTTCCTGGGCCCAATTAGCCTGGCCAGTTATCTAATTCATAACCAATTATCTAACTAGCCAGGTCTAATCAGCTTGACCCAGGGCAGGTGTGGCTGCTTAAACCAGCCATCCCCACACCACATACCCCCAACACCAAACTGAGGCCAGGGATAATCCCTGCCCGAAGCCTACTCCCCCCCAGCACTCCAACCAAGCAAAAAAAAAAAAACCAAGCGCCCTTAACACTTGAAGGGCCCCGGAACAGTCCAGTACACAGTCGTGACCCTCCCCCGGATGATGAGGCAGCCCTCCCCCCTCCTCCCTCTCGGAGCGCGGGGATTCCTGGGCTGCTCGGCTGGCTGGTGGGGATGTCACCGGCTTGGGCTGTTCCAGGGGCTGTGGTGGGGTGGCTGGGCTGGTGGGCTGGTGGTCTGGCTTCCTTGTGGCGCTGGGGACCAGGAACCCTTGCAGGTGTGGTGGCCGCCAGTCGGCTCTGCTGGAAGGCTGGTGGAGGCTTTCCCCCTCATGGGCTCCAGGCAACCCAACCAGGCCAAAACAACGAACTAAAACAACCAGACAGACAAGAAAGGAAGCAAAACGGCGCGGCCACCGCTTGTGCGCCGCCCGTAGCTGACCCGCCTTCCCGGCCAAGTCCAGCTCACGGAGCGACCACCTCTCGTGCACCGCCCGTAGCTGACCTGCCTTCACGGCCAGCTCCAGCTCCCCAGCGTCCCAGCTGAGGATCGCTTCCTTCCCCTCCGTTGTCATCTCCCGCTCCCCGTTTTTGGCCTGGAGGATCCACCCGAAGCCCTGTCGGGAACACCACAGCTGCCCCTCCTCCAGTGTGCTTCCTGGCTGGCCCTCCTGTGCCTCTTTCCTGTGCCGGAGCGGCCCCACGTTGGGCGCCACTGTGGCAAACACGCCTGCCACAGGCCACCGAAGTGGCTTTCCAAGGGGCCCTCCAGCACAGAGACACAGGGAGATGATGTTCAAATAGTCCACATTTATTTGCAAGGGTTTGGCAAGATGTTACTGCCAAGGAGCAGATGTAAAAACACTGTCATGACAGAGGCTCCCTTGTGTGTGTGGGGATGGCAGATTTAACCTGTGCGCACTGATTACCTCACTACGCACAGGTGCAGCCACCCCTGTTCCTGGGCCCAATTAGCCTGGCCAATTATCTAATTCATAACTAATTATCTAACTAGCCAGGTCTAATTAGCTTGACCCAGGGCAGGTGTGGCTGCTTAAACCAGCCATCCCCACACCACAGTGACCTATACACATAGTAACATGAATACATATTAATCAACGTATACCAAATACATATTAACCTCTTAAGGCACAAGCCAAATTTTGCCAATCCTTGCCCATTTAGGGGGTACCCTATTTAAAGCTTTATAACTCCAGACGTGAACACCACAGAGACTTGAAAAATGGCTTAAATGAAGCAAGACATTTGTACAATTTACAATACTAACACAGATTAGTTTATATTCATAATTTTGGAAGAAATAAAGTGCCACACATGCAATTGTTTTGACAAAAAATCCAAAATAAATTTGCACTTTTTAAGTTCGCAATGAAATACTGCGAGATTGAATATATGCAGGAGGTTAAACTATACATGTGCTAGGTCAAAAACTTCTTGACCACAAGTTCATAAAATCTAAGGGTGGATATGTAGAACTACTATAGATGTATGAAGCCAAAACTAAGCAGTGTACCCAGCATCTCCAAATCTATCCAAAATGTCTAAATTATGCATTGCTGTAAATCATAACATATCCATGTATTTCACTACAAATCAACTGTTTTGACTCAAGAAAATCACTGTTGCATAATTTTCAAATGGGAATTACAAGCTTTCAGTCAGTACAGTGGTCTAAAATAGCTAGGTGTCCAGAAACATATCCAAAATCTCTCCAAAATTGAATAAAATGTTTTTTGTCCATTATAAAGCATATTAAATGAGCCCCTTATGAGGGTTTAAGATGAAACATTGCTATCAGATTAAAAAAATAATGCAAAAACATTGTCACACAATGCGGTACAGTACCTAAATGTGTAATAATTAACTCGTGTGTATTTCTATACTCTGTACTCTCGTATGTTTTATTGTATGGGGATGAGACAACATGAAAACAATTTTCACCCGTCCACCACGTTTTGGCAATGTTCCGGCTCTGACGTCATCACTGTTTCATGCTTCACAAAAACTATTACACTTCCGTCTAACGCTTACATTACAGTGTGAAATATTTACATTATATAACACCACTAACCTATTTAAAAATACTCAATTTCAAAAAGAACGTATATAACCGAAATATTTTGAACGATAATACTTACATAGCAATAGTGAAATCTCCTCTATGTTCAGTAGATAGAGACAGAGAGACAGTATCAATTATATTGTTCTATTCGCTTCTGTTTTGCTCCAGAAAACGATGTCAGCTAGGTCTATCAGCAAACATATGGCTTAGCTATGTTCAGAAGTCCTCAATAATAATAGTATTTTCCAAGAAATTACGAAATATGGTTGAACATGTTTCGTTAGGTGCATCGTATTTGTCTGCTAACAGAGTGATTGCGTAAGTGAATGCTATGCTAAGAATATTTTCTGTTACGCTGACCTATAAAACGCTATTCCGAAAGCAGAATTATACATGTTATACATCGTTAGAAAGCTTATACTCTCGCCTACCGAATAAATGAATTGTAAATCTAGTCAGACTGTACCAAAAAGGGCGACGACGCCGTAAACAACAGGTGTGGTGTTACGCACAGCTATTTTGGAAGATACCCAGGCGTCACAGATGCGCCTATATTTCCCAAACGGATTGTCCAAGACAATATATGACCACGCAGTCTCAAAAGGGACATCTCTACACGTAAAACCAACAGTAAGGTTTTATATTTATTCAATATTTAGTCCCAGATATTGACTGTAGAATGACATGGTATCATTTTTAAAAACTTTTTCTCGTTTATTTCGTTATTCAGTGAGCAGCGTTTTCACTGCTGTATAGGCATATCTTAGGGCTATTGTCGGGTTTATCTTGTTGCTATGACGGAATACGATTTTTTAGTGGTGAAAGAATATTTTTATGAATGCCAAGATAGACAATATTGTCCATTATGTCAAGGGTGGGGGGTGTTTTTTAGATGAGACTGCAGGGAGGGGGTGTGTGTTAAATGAACGACGGGAGCGACAATGGTGGGGCTGCGAAACTCCGTTTTCGGCATAGTTGTCATGTATCGTCTACTAATGAAACTGAAACAACGCGTTTCTGTTTTCATCTCACACGTTGGTTGCAGTAGCACCGAATGTTTGAGTTTAGTAAATTACGCACGCGGGCGTGCCCACCACTAGGGGCAATGCGCTAAGAGGTTAAATGAATGCTAAGAAACGCAAGAGTCCTAGTGCAGGAATATAAAGGTGTGTTAGGATTACACTAGGCATGGAGGCAAGGGCTACCCACATGGGCTGTCGTGAAGGAGGCGGCACAAAAAGAGTGCTCCGCAGTCTCCGCATTGAGGTTAAGGCTATGTACTAGTCATTTTAGTCTGCATATCAAGTTATGTTCCTACACTATGTCAGTGATATCTGCACAGCTTATCCTACAGTTAATCACAATAGACATGGAACTTAGAAGTTCCAAAGGGGGAAATGTGGGAAGGAAATGCATTTAAGATCACCAACCATCACCACCAAGATGGAGTATATTATTAACAAAAGTATATGTAGAACTAACAACGGCCAGATCTTGGTCAAAACAGTAATAATCTGTAGAGGTTTGCATTAAATATAAAACACAAGCTGTAAAAGTCCATATACAATGAAAGCATAGCTTCTGGCACACAAACTAGGCCTTTCATACGAACGTGTTGTGAATGATAAAATCCAGCAGGAGATAAATGAGGTGAATACATGTCTTATGCCAAGAAGGGGAGGAAGACTTAGATAAGAGAAGGGAATGCCTATTTTTTAATTAAAGAAAGGAAGGGGGCTTGGAAATAATGGTGTCTGAAAAATGAGAAACAATGATGTATGGGAAAGAGTCAAGTAAAATGATGTAAACATGTGGGAAAGGCCAAGCTTGAGCTCCACAACAGGAGGAGCTAACAAGACAGGATAAAAGGGAGTGTTCAGCCCCAGGGGAGTTCAGTATGTCTTGTATGTCTTGTGTGTCTTGTCTGTGTGTGTGTGTGTCTTGTCTGTGTATGTGCGTCTTATGTGTTTTCTGTGAAGTGTCTTGTGGAATGCTTTGAGAGTGTTTGTATTGATATGTGCAGATCAGCCCGGGTTCTTGCATGTTATCTTTGAATACCTGCAATAAATCCAGTTGCATCAGGCTCTGTGAAGTGTATATTTTGAAGAAGTATTTAACAGTGTGAGGAGAACACCTCACACCTGGGCTCTTCTGGCCGAGGCTGGGTTCTGTTTTTCCCATAAAAGGCTCCAGTTTGGTGGTAGTGGTTCAAGTGAACTCAGTCCTTGACCTTTGATATAAACCAGGCAAAAATTTCCAGGAACCTATCCAGCAAACAATTTTACGACATTCTAGAGTAGGGCTGCTCAGCCCTGTTCCTAGAGATCTACTGTCGTGGTGTTTTTCAGTTCTAACTTTAAAAAGGCCCACTGCAGACTACTCACAGGTGGAGTGAGAGAACGATATGCAATGGAAAAATTGAACAAAAATAAATAAATACACCTGTGTGCATTTAAGTTCAAATGTCCCGTACTGATCAGGAGCTTAGTAGATAAATATGTCACTAGTCAGATACTGAATGTAGGTTATGTCGTCATGCCTTTATTTTGTTGTGGATTAAATGCAATTAACAAAATGTATATTTTTCATTGAAAATAGCATAGGTGCTATGAAGTTGTTCTGCCAACAGGTTGTTCCTAGAGCAATAAAATAATGGATTGGCTTTAAACAACATAGCTACTGTATTAATATGGCTCCTATTATCTTTGGGGCACGTTCTACTATCCAGAATTGTCTACTTTTCGGCACCACTAATTCCCCAAGTGTGTATCATATCAGAGGTTCTGCTGTAGATATAATGGTCTTCAGTGTGTAGACTTACCCAGAGTGGAATCTGCTGAATAAAGAATGAATCACTTCAAAAGCAACACTGAACTGAAATGCGTAAAATGCCTTTTTAATCACTGAAACCAGGATAGCTTATAGCAGTGGTTCCCAAACTGGTGGGGACGCAGGCACCGCGCAGGATATGTGTCTATGTTGGGAGGGGGAGGACAAATGGGCAACCTGACCAAAACATTTTGGGAACTCTACTGGCTTATGGTGTGTGAGTAAGTATGTATCTAATATATATGTATATATAAATATGCAGGTATATATACTGTATATATGTGTGTGTGTGTGTGTTGTGAAGATCACAACATCATCCAGGTATGCGGCTGAGAAGTCTCTGGTGTCCTGCAACAACTTATCCATCAACCTCTGAAAAGTTGCTGGCGCCCCTGGACACCAAATGGCATCACGGTGAAATGATACAAGCCATAAGGTGTTCTGAATGCGGTCAGCTCCTTTGCCTGCCTGCTGAGTGGCACCTGCCAGTAACCTTTACTGAGGTCAAGGGTGGATATTTATTTGGCGTTTCCCAACCATTAAATCAGATCATCTATGCGGGGCATAGGGATCAAATTTGGAGAGGGCGTTTATCTGACAGAAATCTATGCAAAACTTAATTGTCCCGTCCTTTTTGGGCACTAAAACTATGAGGCTGCACCACTCACTTGTAGAATTCTCAATGACTCCCAGCGACTTCATGATCTCGATCTCCTGCTGAAGAACTGGCAGCAGTCGCTCTGGGATTCGGTAGCACTTCTGCCTCACCAGTGCATCTTCCTTCAAAGGAATGTTGTAGATGACCAGGGTGGTGTAGCCAGGCTTTTCTTGAAAGACTTCAGGATCCAGCAGGCTGCTCAGTTGCTCCCGCTGTGGTAGTTATAGGTGTGAAAGATCCACCGGCTGTGGGCTGCAGTCAGTTGGAAAATACTGCTCTGCCGACTCTCCTCTTCACTCACAGCCCGGACAAACAGCTGGTTCTTCACTGGCTCTGATCTGCGGTGAAACTCTTTAAGCAAATTCACATGAAATGTGAAATGTTTCTTCTTACCCCACTCCGGCATGAAGACCTCGTAGGTCACTGGGCACATCTTCTGGGTAATCTCGTATGGCCCATGCCATTTTGCTAGGAGCTTGCTGTCATGAGTGGGAAGTAACAGCAACACCTGCTGGCCTGGCTCAAAAACTCGGTCTCTGGCCATACCAGGTTTTCTGGCTCTTTTGTGTCCTCTTCATGTTTTCCTGGGCCAGTGATGTCATCTGCTCCAGCCGCTCTCTCATCTGGATGACGTACCGGACCACATTCTTGCCCTCTCCTCTCGGACCCTCCCAGAACTCCTTGAGCAGATCGAGTGGTCCTCTCACCTGCCGGCCGTAGAGGAGCTCAAAAGGAGCGAATCCAGTGGAGGCTTGTGGCAATTCCCTGTACGCAAAGAGTAGGTAGAGCAGCCACTGGTCCCAATTGGTCCCCATCTGCGAGATGAACTTGCGCAGCATACTCTTCAGCGTTCGGTTAAATCTTTCAACTAAGACGTCTGTTTGGGGGTAATAGGGGGTGGTCTTGATGCCCTTAATCCCTAACAATTGATACACCTGCTTAAGCAGTTGTGACAGAAAGTTGGTGCCCTGGTCTGTTAGAATTTCTCTAGGTACCCCTACCCTGAAAAAAAGCTGTATCAGGCAGTTAGCAATGTGTCTGGCTTTGATGTTCCGGAGTGGAAATGCCTCTGGGTACTTAGTGGCGTAATCACAGATGACAAGAATGTACCTATTGCCATTCTTACTCCTGTCTAGTGGTCCCACTATGTCCATGCCTATCCGCTCAAATGGTGTCTCAATGATAGGTAAGGAATGTAAATGGGCATGTGTAACCCCCCTCCCTGAAGTAAGCTGGCACTCAGAGCAAGTTCAACAAAACTCTGTAACATCTGAGTAGAACAAAGGCTAAGTAAAACGGCTACCAATTCTCATCGTGGTTTTATTCTTGCCTAGGTGCCCTGCCCATGGCACAGAATGACCTAGTGTTATCACAGTGTGTCTAAACGATTCTGGCAACACCAAAGACTCCGTCTTTCCCTTCACTTGGTAGAGGATGTCATCCCTCAAATTGTACCTCTCTTCCCCCAAGCAATCTGTGGGCCTTTGCCTCACCCCATCTACCTCAGACACCTTTTCAAACCAGCCTTGCAAAGTGGGGTCCTCTGTCTGTAACTTAGCTACATCCTGGGGAATGTCTAAATCAACACTCAAGGTAGGTTCTGGCAAAGACTGAGTCTCACTATTCTCACCCATGGCAGTAACTTTCTCCCTGCGCTTCTGCTTCTTGGGTTTATGAAACTTTCCTGGCTTTACCTCCAAATCCACCTCATGAAAAGGTAACTCCCTCAAGGTTTGGCTAGCACTCTGAGCACGAGTAACAACATTACAGGCCTTGGACTGTAGCAACAAATCAACAAGAATGGGGAGATCTTGACCTAGCACGACAGGATGTGGCAAGTGGGGTACTACTGCTACAGGCAAGAACAGTGAGAAAAACATCAGCAGTAGGGTATGGCTTGACATCTCCATGTACACAAACAACTCTGACCTGGTCTTGCTCCTTCCATTCCTCAGAAGGCACCAAACTCTCCAACACTAAGGTCTGTGAGCTACCAGTGTCTATCAGAGCTTGTACAGCCTGACCATTCACTAAGACCTGGACCAAATGCTTTGCAATACCATCATTGGAGTGTGGTGTGTGTACAGTGCGTGGCCTTGGGACATAACAGGTGTTATGTCCCAAGGCCAACAGCGCCAAACAGAGGATTTATCTTTTCTCTGTGGACAGTGAGGCTTAGTATGACCTAGCTCCCCACAGTAGTAACACCTAATCTCCTGTCTACCAAACTTATCAGTTTGTCTGCTATCTGAGTTGGATCTGCTGCCTGTGTTAGGTCTACTCTGGGCAAGACCACGACCCCCACCACCCCTATCAGACTTACTTCTGACTGAGCCTTGGTTCCACTGGCTGAAGTTGCCCCGGGCTCCTCTCCAGGCAGAGAGGAAGACTTCAGCAAGCTGAGCTGCCTCTTCACCTGTCTTTGGATCATGCTCCCTGATCCAGACTTCCATGTCAGAGTCCACCATGCGCATGAACTGTTCCAGGATGATGACTTCAGAGATTTCCTTCCCTGAGCGTTGCTCTGGTTTGACCCACTTGGTGAAAAGTTCTTTGAGGCGCACGTACAGCTCACGTGGCGTCTCATCGATTTGGATGCGAGTTGAGCGGAATCTTTGCCTGTAGGTGTCGGCATTGATTTCGAACTTCTTCAGTATCGCCTCCTTTACTTTATCATAGTCATCTGTATGATCTATATCCATAGCCACATATGCACTACGGGCCTTACCGGTCAGGAGTGGCACTAGCTGGATAGCCCAGTCTTCTATTAGCCATTGACATGACGCAGCAATCCTTTCGAATGTTGTCAGGAAGTGCTCAATGTCGTCCTCCTTCGTCAGTGGGTGGAGCTTAGACTGTCTGAACTGTGAGCATCCGGCCTCTGGTAGCGTGGGAGGGTGGGAGGTGGCTGGGCTGTGAGCACCGTCATCCAGCTCCTCCAGGTCATCTCCCTCCGGTTGTCTTTGCCCAACTTGTCCTTGGAGCAGGTAGAACTGGTGTTGCAGATCTTTCCAGCGACGCTCTTGCCGGGCGGACTCCCTCTCCATTTGCTCATCCCGTGCTGCCTGGTCCCGCAGTAGGGTTCTCACCAGCCCTGTCAACTCGGCTACCAGCCCCTCTGTGGAGCTCTACACCACGGCTGCTGGTTGGACCTCTGCTGTGCTTGATGCTGCTGCTCCTTCTACCAGCTCCTGCCCAGGCTTCTCCACTAGCTGGCCTCTTGTCCTTGGCTTCATCATCGGCTGAGGCCTGATACCACTTCTGACACCATATGTGAGAGGACAGACCTTACGGTGGTGGAAAACCAATGATGTTGACCAAAAATTAAGATGCAAAGTGAGATTTATTATCTTCTAGACAGGTGGAGAAAAGGATGCCAGTATTTACAGTGAACAAAAGTGAAATAATAATAAAAATACACAAACAAAAAGACTTGAAAAACAAAAAGAAAGTCACATGTAACAATGTTTGAAAGGTTCAATAATAATAATAATAACTAGACAATTCCTGCACAAATTGTGAAGTGTGGTTGCCGCCAATGCAAAGTCGACTTTCTACTGAACAGAGTGAACAGTAGTAGGTAGTTGCTATGATGTTCGAGGCAGTTGCTGAGGTGTTGCTAGGTGGTTCTATGGAGTTCTAGGTGGTTTCATGGAATTCTAGGTGGTTGATAGGGTGATGCAAGGTGGTTGCTATGGAGTTTCAGGTGGTTGCTATAAAGCTCCAGGTGGTTGCTAGGACATTGCTAGGTGGTTGCTAGGGTATTCTAAGTTGTTGCTAGGATGTTGCTAGGTGGTTGCTATGGAGTTCTAGGCGGTTGCTATGGTGTTGCTAGGTGGTTGCTATGGAGTTCTAGGCGGTTGCTATGGTGTTGCTAGGTGGTTGCTATGGAGTTCTAGGCCGTTGCTAGGGTGTTGCTAGGTGGTTGCTATGGAGTTCTAGGTGGTTGCTAGGGTGTTGCTAGGTGGTTGCTATGGAGTTCTAGGCGGTTGCTATGGTGTTGCTAGGTGGTTGCTATGGAGTTCTAGGCAGTTGCTAGGGTGTTGCTAGGTGGTTGCTATGGAGTTCTAGGCCGTTGCTAGGTTGTTGCTAGGTGGTTGCTATGGAGTTCTAGGTGGTTGCTAGGGTGTTGCTAGGGTGATGCTAGGTGGTTGCTATGGAGTTCGAGGCAGTTGCTAGGGGTTGCTAGGTGGTTGCTATGGAGTTCTAGGTGGTTGCTAGGGTGTTGCTAGGTGGTTGCTATTGGGTTCCAGGTGGTTGCTAGGATGTTGCTAGGTGGTTGCTATGGAGTTCTAGGCGGTTGCTATGGTGTTGCTAGGTGGTTGCTATGGAGTTCTAGGCGGTTGCTAGGGTGTTGCTAGGTGGTTGCTATGGAGTTCTAGGTGGTTGCTAGGGTGTTGCTAGGGGGTTGCTAGGGTGTTGCTAGGTGGTTGCTATGGAGTTCTAGGTGGTTGCTAGGGTGTTGCTAGGTCGTTGCTATGGTGTTCCATGTGGTTGCTAGGGTGTTGATAGGCAGTTGTTATGGTGTTCCAGATTGTTGCTAGGGTGTTGCTAGGTGGTTGCTATGGTGTTCTAGGTGGTTGCTAGGGTGTTGCTAAGTGGTTGCTATGGTGTTCTAGGTGGTTACTATGGTGTTGCTAGTTGGTTGCTATGGCGTTATATCTGGTTGCTAGGGTGTTGCCAGGCATTTGCTATGGTGTTCCAGGTGTTTGCTAGTGTGTTGTTAGGTGGTTGCTATGGAGTTCTAGGCCGTTGCTAGGGTGTTCTAGGTGGTTGCTAGGGTGTTGCTAGGGGGTTGCTATTGAGTTCTAGGCGGTTGCTAGGTCTTTACTGAGTCCAATGACGCGACCCATAGTTGTCTATGACAAACGGTTCAAAAGTTATGAAATATCAAACATCGGCCAATCAGGAAGGGGGGCAAGGCTGATCTACACCAATGGACAGAGGACTCTCTACCATGTCCAATGAGGCATTGCACAATTTGTGGGCAATTTTTCCCCATAGAGATGAATGGCCGAATGTTCAAATCTAGAGAGAGACCAGAGTACTGCTGCTAGAACACAGGGCATTGTGACATCACAAGGTGAACATTCGCCATTCATTCTCTATGGGAAAAATTGCCCACAAAAATTCAAATTTTTCAAAAACCGTGCAACCAATCTTTCCACAAAGTAATAGCACACCATTCCCGATCAAGCCGCTCGATTTGACATATTGCACGTGTATGTGGTGCGAAAACTCTGGGAGGAGTAGCGGTCCAAAAAATAGGCGGAAAGAATAATAATAATATGTGCAACTAGACAATTCCTGCAGAAATTGTGAAGTGTGGTTGCCGCCAACGAAAAAGTCGACTTTGTGCTGAACGGAGTGAACAGTGGTAGGTAGTTGCTATGATGTCTAAGGCAGTTGCTAGGGTGTTGCTAGGTGGTTCTATGGGGTTCTAGGTGGTTTCATGGAATTCTAGGCGGTCGCTAGGGTGGTGCTAGGTGGTTGCTATGGTGTTCCAGGTGGTTGCTAGGGTGTTGCTAGGTAGTTGCTATGGAGTTCTACGTGGTTGCTATGGTGTTGCTAGGTGGTTGCTTTGGAGTTATAGCTGGTTGCTAGGGTGTTGCTAGGCATTTGCTATGGTGTTCCAGGTGGTTTCTAGTGTGTTGTTGGGTGGTTGCTATGGAGTTCCAGGTGGTTGCTTGGGGTTGCTAGGTGTTCTAGGTGGTTGCTATGAGTTTAGGGGTTGCTAGGGTTGCTAGGGTTGTAGGTGTTCAAGTGGTTGCTAGGGTGTTGCTAGGTGGTTGCTATAGGTGTTGCAGGTGGTTGCTAGGTGGTTGCTATGGAGTTCTGAGTGCTAGGGTGTTGCTAGTGGTGCTATGGTTAGGTGGTTGCTAGGGTTTGTTGCTATGGTTTAGGTGGTTGCTATGGTGTTCTAGGTGGTTGTGGTATAGGTGTTCTAGCTAGGTGGTTGGTCTATGGAGTTCTAGGGTTGCTAGGTGTTGCTAGGTGGTTGCTATGGAGTTCTAGGCGTTGCTAGGTGTTGCTAGGGTTCTAGGTGGTTGCTAGGTGTTGCTAGGTGGTTGCTATGGTGGTTCTAGGTGGTTGCTAGGGTCTGGTTGCTATGGTGTGTAGGTGTTGCTATGGAGTTCTAGGTGGTTGCTAGGGTGTTGCTAGGTGGTTGCTATGGTGTTCCTAGTGGTTGCTAGGGTGTTGCTAGGTGTTGCTATGTGTTCCAGTGGTTGCTAGGGTGTTGCTAGGTGGTTGCTATGGGTTCTAGTGGTTGCTAGGTGTTGCTAGGTGGTTGCTATGGAGTTCTAGGCGTTGCTAGGTGTTGCTAGGTGGTTGCTATGGAGTTCTAGGCGTTGCTAGGTGTTGTAGTGGTTGCTAGGAGTTAGGTGCAGGTGTCTAGGTGGTTGCTATGGAGTTCTAGGCGGTTGCTAGGGTGTTGCTAGGTGGTTGCTATGGAGTTCTAGGTGGTTGCTAGGTGCAGTGTGCTATGGGTTATGGCGGTGTGCTAGGTGTTGCTATGGTTTCCAGGTGGTTGCTAGGGTGTTGCTAGGTGGTTGCTATGGAGTTCTAGGTGGTTGCTAGGGTGTTGCTAGGTGGTTGTCTAGGGAGTCTAAGTGGTTGCTAGGGTGTTGCTAGGTGGTTGCTATGGTGTTCTAGGTGGTTGCTAGGTGTTGTAGGTGTGGTGGTTGCTATGGGTTCCAGGTGGTTGCTAGGTGTTGCTAGGCAGTTGTTATGGTGTTCCAGTGGTTGCTAGGGTGTTGCTAGCAGTTTGTATGGTGTTCCAGGTGGTTGCTAGGGTGTTGCTAGTGGTTGCTATGGGTTCTAGGTGGTTGCTATGGTGTTGCTAGGTGGTTGCTATGGAGTTCTAGGGGTTGCTAGGTTATAGGAGTTGCTATGGGTTGCTAGGGTTTGCAGTGTGTGTAGGTGTTGCTATGGTTCTAGGGTTCTAGGGTTGCTAGTGTGTAGGTTGCTAGGTGTTGCTATGGAGTTTAGGCCGTTGCTAGGGTGTTGCTAGGGGTTGCTATGGAGTTCTAGGTGGTTGCTAGGTCTTTACTGAGTCCAATGACGCGACCCATAGTTCTCTATGACAACGGTTCAAAAGTTATGAAATATCAAACATCGGCCAATCAGGAAGGGGGGCGAGGCTGATCTCGGGGCGAGGCTGATCTCCACCAATGGACAAAGGACTCTCTACCATGGCCAATGAGGCATTGCACAATTTGGGCAATTTTTCCCTATAGAGATGAATGGCAGAATGTTCAAATCTAGAGAGAGACCAGAGTACTGCTGCTAGAAGAGACCATTGTGACATCACAAGGGTGAGAAGACAGAGCATTGTGACATCACAAAGGTGAACATTCCGCCATTCATTCTCTATGGGAAAAATTGCCCACAAAAATTCAAATTTTTCCAAAACCGTCACCAATCTTTCCACAAAGTAATAGCACACCATTCCCGATCAAGCCGCTCGATTTGACATATTGCACGTGTATGTGTGCGAAAACTGTGGGAGGAGTAGCGGTCCAAAAATCGTGGAATAAATAAAATAATAATAACTAGACAATTCCTGCAAAATGGAATCTAGTGGGTTGCCGCAAGGCGATTTGTGCTGACGGTGCAGGTAGAACAGTGGTTGGTAGTGTGCTATGATGTCTAGGGACAGGTGTTGCTAGGGTGTTATGGTGTCATGTGCTAGGGGTTCTAGGTGGTTCATGGAGTTATAGCGGTTGCTAGGGTTGCTAGGATTTGCTGTGAGTTTAGGCAGGCTAGGGTGTGCTAGGCATCTAGGTGGTTGCTAAGTGTTGCTAGGTGGTTGCTATGGAGTTATAGTGGTTGCTAGGGTGATGCTAGGGTGTTGCTAGTGGGTTCTAGCTGTTGCTAGGTTTTCATAGTGTGCTAGAGTTGTTATGGTGTTACAGGTGGTTGCTAGGGTGTTGCTAGTGGTTGCTATGAGTTCTAGGCTGTTGCTAGGGTGTTGCTAGGTGGTTGCTATGGAGTTCTCAGGGGTTGCTAGGGTGTTGCTAGGTGGTTGCTATGGAGTTCTAGGTGGTTGCTAGGGTTGCTAGGTGGTTGCTATGGGTTCCAGGTGGTTGCTAGGGTGTTGCTAGGTGTGTTATGGTGTTCTAGGTGGTTGCTAGGGTGTTGCTAGTGGTTGCTATGGGTTCAGGCCGTTGCTATGGTGTTGCTAGGTGGTTGCTATGGAGTTCTAGGTGGTTGCTAGGTGTTGCTAGGTGGTTGCTATGGAGTTCTAGGCGGTTGCTATGGTGTTGCTAGGTGGTGCTATGGAGTTCTTGGTGGTTGCTATGGGTTGGTTGCTAGGTGTTGCTAGGTGGTTGCTATGGAGTTCTAGCCGTGTGGTGTTGCTAGGTGGTTGCTATGGAGTTCAGGCAGTTGCTATGGTGTTTCTAGGTGGTTGCTATGGAGTTCTAGGCTGCTAGGGTGTTGCTAGGTGGTTGCTATGAGTTCTAGGTGTTGCTAGGGTGTTCTAGGTGGTTGCTATGGAGTTCTAGCGTTGCTATGGTGTTGCTAGGTGTTGCTTGGAGTTCTAGGCGTGTGTAGGGTGTTGCTAGGTGGTTGCTATGGAGTTCTAGGTGGTTGCTAGTGTGTTGCTAGGTCGTTGCTAGGGTTCTAGGTGGTTGTAGGGTGTGCTAGGCGTGCTATGGTGTTCCATGTGGTTGCTAGGTTTGCTAGGCAGTTGTTATAGTGTCCAGATTGTTTCTAGGGTGTTGCTAGGTGGTTGCTATGGGTTCAGGTGGTTGCTAGGTGTTGCTAGTGGTTGCTAGGGTTCTAAATGGTTGCTAGGATGTTGCTAGGTGGTTGCTATGGAGTTATAGGTGGTTGCTAGGGTGTTGCTAGGCATTTGCTATGGTGTTCCAGAGTGCAGTGTTGCTAGGTGTTGCTAGGTATTCTAAAGGTTGCTGGATGTTGCTAGGGTTGCTATGGAGTCTAGGCGGTTGCTAGGTCTTACTGAGTCCAATGTCGCCACCCATAGTTCTCTATGACAAACGTTCAAAAGTATGAATATCAAACATCGCCAATCAGGAAGGGGGCGAGGCTGATCTACACCAATGGACAAGGGACTCTCTACCATGGCCAATGAGGCATTGCACAATTTGCGGATTTTTCCCATAGAGATGAATGGCAGAATGTTCAAATCTAGAGAGAGACCAGAGTACTGCTGCTAGAAGAGACCATTGTGACATCACAAGGGTGAGAAGACAGAGCATTGTGACATCACAATGGTGAACATTCCGCCATTCATTCTCTATGGGAAAAATTGCCCACAAAAATTCAAATTTTTCCAAAACCGTCCACTCAATCTTTCCAAAAAGTAATAGCACACCATTCCCGATCAAGCCGCTCGATTTGACATATTGCACGTGTATGTAACGCGAAAACTGTGGGAGGAGTAGCGGTCCAAAAATGCGTGGAATAAATAAAAATAATAATAACTAGACAATTCCTGCAGAAATTGTGAAGTGTGGTTGCCGCCAACGAAAAAGTCGACTTTGTGCTGAACGGAGTGAACAGTGGTAGGTAGTTGCTATGATGTCTAAGGCAGTTGCTAGGGTGTTGCTAGGTGGTTCTATGGGGTTCTAGGTGGTTTCATGGAATTCTATGCGGTCGCTAGGGTGGTGCTAGGTGGTTGCTATGGTGTTCCAGGTGGTTGCTAGGGTGTTGCTAGGTGGTTGCTATGGAGTTCTACGTGGTTGCTATGGTGTTGCTAGGTGGTTGCTTTGGAGTTATAGCTGGTTGCTAGGGTGTTGCTAGGCATTTGCTATGGTGTTCCAGGTGGTTGCTAGGGTGTTGCTAGGTGGTTGCTAGGGTATTCTAAGTGGTTGCTAGGATGTTGCTAGGTGGTTGCTATGGAGTTTTAGGCGGTTGCTCAGGTGTTGCTAGGCAGTTGTTATGGTGTTCCAGGTGGTTGCTAGGGTGTTGCTAGGCAGTTGTTATGGTGTTCCAGATTGTTGCTAGGGTGGTGCTAGGTGGTTGGTATGGTATTCCAGGTGGTTGCTAGGGTGTTGCTATGTGGTTGCTATGGTGTTCTAGGTGGTTACTATGTTGTTGCTAGGTGGTTGCTATGGCGTTATAGCCGGTTGCTAGGGTGTTGCCAGGCATTTGCTATGGTGTTCCAGGTGCTTGCTAGTGTGTTGTTAGATGGTTGCTATGGAGTTCTAGGCCGTTGCTAGGGTGTTCTAGGTGGTTGCTAGGGTGTTGCTAGGGGGTTGCTATTGAGTTCTAGGCGGTTGCTAGGTCTTTACTGAGTCCAATGACGCGACCCATAGTTCTCTATGACTAACGGTTCAAAAGTTATGAAATATCAAACATCGGCCAATCAGGAAGGGGGGCAAGGCTGATCTACACCAATGGACAAAGGACTCTCTACTATGTCCAATGAGGCATTGTACAATTTTTGGGCAATTTTTCCCCATAGAGATGAATGGCAGAGTGTTCAATCTAGAGAGAGACCAGACTACTGCTGCTAGAAGACAGAGCATTGTGACATCACAAGGGTGATCATTCCGCCATTCATTCCCTATGGGGAAAAATTGCCCACAAAAATTCAAATTTTTCAAAAACCGTGCAACCAATCTTTCCACAAAGTAATAGCACACCATTCCCGATCAAGCCGCTCGATTTGACATATTGCACGTGTATGTGGTGCGAAAACTCTGGGAGGAATAGCGGTCCAAAAAACAGGCGGAAAGAATAATAATAATAATAATATGTGCAATAATAATAGTGTAGTTGCCCTAAGGCAACCACACTAACTAGACAATTCCTGCAGAAATTGTGAAGTGTGGTTGCCGCGAACGCAAAGTCGACTTTGTGCTGAACGGAGTGAACAGTGGTAGGTAGTTGCTATGATGTCTGAGGCAGTTGCTAGGGTGTTGCTAGGTGGTTCTATGGAGTTCTAAGTGGTTTCATGGAATTCTAGGCGGTCGCTAGGGTGGTGCTAGGTGGTTGCTAGGGTGTTGCTAGGCGGTTGCTAGGGTGTTGCTAGGTGGTTGCTATGGAGTTCTAGGTGGTTGCTAGGGTGTTGCTAGGGGGTTGCTATGGAGTTCTAGGAGGTTGCTAGGCTGTTGCTAGGGGGTTGCTAGGGTATTCGAAGTGGTTGCTAGGATGTTGCTAGGCCGTTGCTAGGGTGTTTTAGGTGGTTGCTATGGTGTTGCTAGGTGGTTGCTATGGAGTTCTAGGCCGTTGCTAGTGTGTTGCTAGGTGGTTGCTATGGAGTTCTAGGTGGTTGCTAGGGTGTTGCTAGGGTGTTGATAGGTGGTTGCTATGGAGTTCTAGGCGGTTGCTAGGGTGTTGCTAGGCGGTTGCTATGGAGTTCTAGGCGGTTGCTAGGGTGTTGCTAGGTGGTTGCTATGGAGTTCTAGGTGGTTGCTATGGTGTTGCTAGGTGGTTGCTATGGAGTTCTAGGCCGTTGCTAGGGTGTTGCTAGGTGGTTGCTATGGAGTTCTAGGTGGTTGCTAGGGTGTTGCTAGGGTGTTGCTAGGCGGTTGCTATGGAGTTATAGGCCGTTGCTAGGGTGTTGCTAGGGTATTCTAGGTGGTTACTAGGATGTTCCTAGGTGGTTGCTATTGAGTTATAGGTGGTTGCTAGGGTGTTTCTAGGGGGTTGTTAGGGTATTCTAAGTGGTTGCTATGGTGTTGCTAGGTGGTTGCTATGGAGTTCTAGGTGGTTGCTAGGGTGTTGCTAGGTGGTTGCTATGGAGTTCTAGGCCGTTGCTAGGGTGTTGCTAGGTGGTTGCTATGGAGTTCTAGGTGGTTGCTAGGGTGTTGCTAGGGTGTTGCTAGGTGGTTGCTATGGAGTTCTAGGCGGTTGCTAGGGTGTTGCTAGGTGGTTGCTATGGAGTTCTAGGCGGTTGCTATGGTGTTGCTAGGTGGTTGCTAGGGTGTTGCTAGGTGGTTGCTATGGAGTTCTAGGCCGTTGCTATGGTGTTGCTAGGTGGTTGCTATGGAGTTCTAGGTGGTTGCTATGGTGTTGCTAGGTGGTTGCTATGGAGTTCTAGGCCGTTGCTATGGTGTTGCTAGGTGGTTGCTATGGAGTTCTAGGTGGTTGCTAGGGTGTTGCTAGGTGGTTGCTATGGAGTTCTAGGTGGTTTCTATGGTGTTGCTAGGGTGTTGCTAGGGTGTTGCTAGGTGGTTGCTATGGATTTCTAGGCTAGGGTGTTGCTAGGTGGTTGCTATGGTGTTGCTACGTGGTTGCTATGGAGTTCTAGGCGGTTGCTAGGGTGTTGCTAGATGGTTGCTATGGAGTTCTAGGTGGTTGCTAGGGGGTTGCTAGGGTATTCTAAGTGGTTGCTAGGAGGTTGCTAGGTGGTTGCTATGGAGTTCTAGGCGGTTGCTAGGGTGTTGCTAGGCAGTTGTTATGGTGTTCCTGGTGGTTGCTAGGGTGTTGCTAGGTGGTTGCTATGGAGTTATAACCGGTAGCTAGGGTGTTGCTAGGCATTTGCTATGGAGTTATAGGCAGTTGCTAGGGTGTTGCTAGGGTATTCTAGGTGGCTGCTAGGATGTTGCTAGGTGGTTGCTATGGAGTTATAGGTGGTTGCTAGGGTGTGGCTAGGTGGTTGCTAGCATGTTGCTAGGTGGTTGCTATAGTGTTGCTAGGCAGTTGTTATGGTGTTACAGGTGGTTGCTATGGTGTTGCTACGTGGTTGCTATGGAGTTCTAGGCGGTTGCTAGGGTGTTGCTAGATGGTTGCTATGGAGTTCTAGGTGGTTGCTAGGGGGTTGCTAGGGTATTCTAAGTGGTTGCTAGGAGGTTGCTAGGTGGTTGCTATGGAGATCTAGGTGGTTGCTATGGTGTTGCTAGGTGGTTGCTATGAAGTTCTAGGCCGTTGCTAGGGTGTTGCTAGGTGGTTGCTATGGAGTTCTAGGCGGTTGCTATGGTGTTGCTAGGGTGTTGCTAGGGTGTTCTAGGTGGTTGCTATGGATTTCTAGGCTAGGGTGTTGCTAGGTGGTTGCTATGGAGTTCTCGGTGGTTGCTAGGGTGTTGCTAGGTGGTTGCTATGGAGTTCTAGGCCGTTGCTAGGGTGTTCCTAGGTGGTTGCTATGGAGTTCTAGGTGGTTGCTAGGGTGTTGCTAGGTGGTTGCTATGGAGTTCTAGGTGGTTGCCATGGTGTTGCCAGGTGGTTGCTATGGAGTTCTAGGTGGTTGCTAGGGTGTTGCTAGGGGGTTGCTAGGGTATTCTAAGTGGTTTCTAGGATGTTGCTAGGTGGTTGCTATGGAGTTCTAGGCAGTTGCTAGCGTGTTGCTTAGGTGGTTGCTATGGAGTTCTAGGTGGTTGCTAGGATGTTGCTAGGTGGTTGCTATGGAGTTCTAGGCGGCTGCTATGGTGTTGCTAGGTGGTTGCTATGGAGTTCTAGGCGGTTGCTAGGGTGTTGCTAGGTGGTTGCTATGGAGTTCTAGGTGTTGCTAGGTGTTGTAGGGGGTTGCTAGGGGTTGCTAGGGTATTCTAAGTGGTTGCTAGGTGTTGCTAAGTGGTTCTATGGAGTTATAGGCGGTTGCTAGGGTGTTGCTAGGCTGTTGCTAGGTCTTTACTGAGTCCAATGGCGACCCATGTTCTCTATGACAAACGGTTCAAAAGTTATGAAATACAAACATCGGCCAATCAGGAAGCGGGCAAGGCTGATCTACACCAATGGACAAAGGACTCTTACCATGTCCAATGAGGCATTGTACAATTTGAGGGCATTTTTCCACATAGAGATGAATGCAGAATGTTCAAATCAGAAAGACCAGAGTACTGCTGCTAGAAGACAGGGCATTTACATCACAAGGGTGAGAAGACAGAGATGTGACATCACAAGGGTGACATTCCGCCATTCATTCCTATGGGGAAAAATTGCCCAAAAAATTCAAATTTTTCAAAAACGTCAACCAATCTTTCCACAAAGTAATAGCACACCATTCCCGATCAAGCCGCTCGATTTGACAATTGCACGTGTATGTGGTGCGAAACTCTGGGGGTAGCGGTCCAAAAAATGCGTGGAATAAATAATAATATATAATAATAACTAGACAATTTGCAGATATTGTGAGTGTGGTTGCCGCCAATGCAATAGTGACTTTTACTGAAAAGTGAACAGTGGAAGGTAGTTGCTATGATGTTCTGGTGGTGACTTTGTGTTTAGGTGGTGTCAAGGCTGTTGCTAGGATGTTGCTATGGTGTTTGAGGCTGTTCTACGGGTTGTTAGGTGGTTCTATGGAGTTCTGGGGTTTGCTAGGGTGTTGCTAGGCAGTTATAGTGTTCCAGTTGGTTGCTAGGATGTTGCTAGGTGGTTGCTATGGAGTTATAGGTGGTTGCTAGGGTGTTGCTAGGCAGTTGTATGGTGTTCAGTGTTGCATGGTGTTGCTAGGTGGTTGCTATGGTGTTCCAGTGGTTGCCAGGGTGTTGCTCGGTGTTTGCTATGGAGTTCTAGGCCGTTGCTGGTGTTGCTGGTGGTGTCTATGGAGTTCTAGGTGGTTGCTAGGGTTGCTAGGTGGTTGCTTGGAGTTCTAGGCAGTTGCTATGGTGTTTCTAGGTGGTTGCTATGGGTTCTAGGCGGTGCTAGGGTGTTGCTAGGTGGTTGCTATGGAGTTCTAGTCCGTTGCTAGGTGTTGCTAGGTGTTGCTATGGAGTTCTAGGTGGTTGCTAGGTGGTTGCTATGGAGTTCTAGGCGGTTGCTATGGTGTTGCTAGGTGGTTGCTATGGAGTTCTAGGCGGTGCTATGGTGTTGCTAGGTGGTTGCTATTGAGTTCTAGGTGGTTGCTAGGGTGTTGCTAGGTGGTTGCTATGGAGTTCTAGGTGGTTGCTAGGGGTTGCTAAGGTATTCTAAGTGGTTGCTAGGATGTTGCTAGGTGTGCTATGGAGTTCTAGGTGGTTGCTATGGGTTGCTAGGTGGTTGCTATGGAGTTCTAGGCGTTGCTAGGTGTCTAGGTGGTTGCTAGATACAGTGTTGGGGGTTGCTGGTGTAGTGGTTGCTGAGTTTAGCGGTGCTGGTGAGGTAGGGTGTGTAGGTTTGAGTCTAGGCGTGTGGAGTAGGCGGCTAGAGTGTAGTGTTGCGGGTAGTGGTTCTAGTTAGGTGTGCAGATCAGCGTGCTATGTGTGCTAGTGGTGGGTGGCGGTTGGGTGTGCTAGGGTGCTAGGTTTCAGTGGTTGCTAGGATGTTGCTAGGTGGTTGCTATGGAGTTCTAGGTGGTTGCTATGGTGTTGCTAGGTGGTTGCTATGGAGTTCTAGGCCGTTGCTAGTGTGTTGCTAGGTGGTTGCTATGGAGTTCCAGGTGGTTGCTAGGGTGTTGCTAGGGTGTTGCTAGGTGGTTGCTATGGAGTTCTAGGCGGTTGCTAGGGTGTTGCTAGGTGGTTGCTATGGAGTTCTAGGTGGTTGCTAGGCAGTTGCTATGGAGTTCTAGGCGGTTGCTAGGGTGTTGCTAGGTGGTTGCTAGGGTGTTGCTAGGGTATCGAAGTGGTTGCTAGGATGTTGCTATGGAGTTCTAGGTGGTTGCTATGGTGTTGCTGGTGGTTGCTATGGAGTTCTAGGCCGTTGCTAGGGTGTTGCTAGATGGTTGCTATGGAGTTCTAGGTGGTTGCTACGGTGTTGCTAGGGTGTTGCTAGGTGGTTGCTATGGAGTTCTAGGCGGTTGCTTGGGTGTTGCTAGGTGGTTGCTATGGAGTTCTAGGTGGTTGCTAGGGTGTTGCTAGGGGTTGCTATGGAGTTCTAGCGGTTGCTAGGTCTTTACTGAGTCCAATGACGCGATCCATAGTTCTCTATGACAAACGGTTCAAAAGTTATGAAATATCAAACATCGGCCAATCAGGAAGGGGGGCGAGGCTGATCCACCAATGGACAAAGGACTCTCTACCATGTCCAATGAGGCATTGCACAATTTGTGGGCAATTTTTTCCCCATAGAGATCAATGGCCGAATGTTCAAATCTAGAGAGAGAGCAGAGTACTGCTGCCAGAAGACAGGGCATTGTGACATCACAAGGGTGAGAAGACAGAGCATTGTGACATCACAAAGGTGAACATTCCGCCATTCATTCTCTATGGGAAAAATTGCCCACAAAAATTCAAATTTTTCAAAAACCGTGCAACCAATCTTTCCACAAAGTAATAGCACACCATTCCCGATCAAGCCGCTCGATTTGACATATTGCACGTGTATGTGGTGCGAAAACTCTGGGAGGAGTAGCGGTCCAAAAAATGGGTGGAAAGAATAATAATAATATGTGCAATAATAATAGTGTAGTTGCCCTAAGGCAACCACACTAATAACTAGACAATTCCTGCAGAAATTGTGAAGTGTGGTTGCCGCCAACGCAGTCAACTTTGTGCTCAACGGAGTGAACAATTTCTGTAGTATAAGCAGAGACAGAGTATGCTATACATGCTATAACATCACGGCAACGAGTTCATTTGCAACACACATATTCAGAGCTAAATTAACCCTTCATCAATACTTGAGATCAGCGATTTACTCACGGTATGCTGTGACGAGTGACGGCGAATCATAAAGCTAGCTGGCCACTTCAGAGGGTCTTGGAAAAACGTTATATCTGGACTGCACAACCGCTCCATTTTAAAAAGCAAGACAGGGCTAGGGAGATTAATGTGATTGATTTGTGGTTTTACGTTAAGTTCAGCTCATTTTTACAATTCAAATAAAAACATTTAACTGTGCTGCAATTCAGAGTATAATCTGTTACCTTAGATACGAACTCATAGACACAGGATAGCCTACTACGTGTTAGCCGACCCAAATTTCTGGAGTTAGACCGGACCTGAAGCTGCTGCACACGTGCTGTTGACGGCGTTGTTCCAGTTTTCAGTACAGTCTGGCTTGTTTGAAAATTCGTTTATTCAGTAGCTGAGAGCATAAGCTTTCTAACCAGGTATAACAGCACGTCTATTTTAGGTTTTGGAATATCGTTTTTTTAGGTCAACCGAAAGCTATGTCATAGAACGCATTCGCTCTTTGTTAGCACTAGCATGCGAAGACGCAAAGTCTGGCTTGTTTGAAAATGTGTTTATTCAGTAGCTGAGAGCATAAGCTTTCTAACCAGGTATAACAGCACGTCTATTTTTGTTTTTTTAATATGGTTTTTGTAGGTCAACCGAAAGCTATGTCATCATGTCATAGAACGTATTCGCTCTTTGTTAGCACTAGCATGCAAATACGCAAAGTCTGGCTTGTTTGGAAATTCGTTTATTCAGTAGCTGAGAGCATAAGCTTTCTAACCAGGTATAACAGCACGTCTATTTTTGTTTTTTTAATATCGTTTTTTTAGGTCAACCGAAAGCTATGTCATCATGTCATAGAACGTATTCGCTCTTTGTTAGCACTAGCATGCAAATACGCAAAGTCTGGCTTGTTTGAAAATTCGTTTATTCAGTAGCTGAGAGCATAAGCTTTCTAACCAGGTATAACAGCACGTATATTGTTGGTTTTTTTATATCGTTTTTTTTAGGTCAACCGAAAGTGCTCTCATTATCGCATTAAAGCCGTTCACTGTTTGTTAGCACTAGCATTCTAAGACGCTGCATGTGACGAAACGTCGTCAACGAATTAGCGTAATGTCTCGTGAAATACTATTATTATTGAGGACTTCTGGGTATGCCTAAGCCATATGTTTGTTGATATACCTAGCTGACAGCGTTTTCATTTGTAATTTTTCAGTTGGAATACCGTTTTACCCTTCACTTCCGCATTCAGCTATTCCTATCCTGGCAGCTGAGACCGTAGAGCTGACCGCATCACGTGTGCAAAGCCGACCAATGCTGTAACTTCACCGTTCGCATGTGAATGACGTCATCTTCTCCATTCATCTCTATGGGAAAAAATTGGGCATAAAAAGTCATATTTCTCAAAAATCGTGCAGCGAAACTTTCCACAAAGTAATAGCACACGATTCCCAAAGAAGCCGGTCATTTTGACATATGGCACGTGTATGTGGTGCGAAAACTCTGGGAGGAGTAGCGGTCCAAAAAATGGGTGGAAAGAATAATAATATGTGCGATAATAGTAGTGTGGTTGCCTTAAAGCAACCACACTAACTAGACAATTCCTGCAGAAATTGTGAAGTGTGGTTGCCGCCAACGCAAAGTCGACTTTGTGCTGAACGGAGTGAACAGTTTCTGTAGTATAAGCAGAGACAGAGTATGGTATGCTATAACATCACGGCAACGAGTTGATATGCAACACACATATTCAGAGCTAAATTAACCCTTCATCAATACTTCAGATCAGCGATTTACTCACGGTATGCTGTGACGAGTGGCGGCGAATCATAAAGCTAGCTGGCCAGTTCAGACGGTCTTGGAAAAACCTTTATATTTACACTGCACAACCGCACAATTTTAAAAAGCAAGACAGGGCTAGGGAGATTAATTTGATTGATTTATGGTTTTACGTTAAGTTTTGCTCATTTGTACCATTCAAATAAAAACATTTAACTGTGCTGCAATTCAGAGTTTAATCTGTTACCTTAGATACGAACTCATAGACACAGGATAGCCTATTACATGTTAGCCGACCCAAATTTCTGGAGTTAGACCGGACCAGAAGCTGCTGCACACATGTTATTGACGGCGTTGTAGCACTTTTTAGTACAGTCTGGCTTGGTTGAGAACTCGTTTATTCAGTAGGTAAGAGCATAAGCTTTCTAACCAGGTATAACAGCACGTCTATTTTTGGTTTTTTAATATCGTTTTTTTAGGTCAACCGAAAGTGTTCGCATTAGCGCAATACATGCATCTGCTCTTTGTTAGCACTAGCATGCAAAGACGCTGGACCTGACGAAACGTCGTCAACGAATTTGCGTAATATCTTGTGAAATACTATTATTATTTAGGACTTCTGGGTATGCCTAAGCCATATGTTTGTTGATATACCTAGCTGACAGCGTTTTCATTTGGAATACCGTTTTTTGTCGTGTTTACTTCCGCATTCCCCTATATGCTTAGTGATGGCTGGTGAGGACGAACAGCGGTCCGCATCACGTGTGCAAAGCCGACCAATGCTGTAACATCACCGTTCGCATGTGAATGACGTCACCTTCTCCATTCATCTCTATGGGAAAAAATTGGGCATAAAAAGTCATATTTCTCAAAAACCGTGCAGCGAAACTTTCCACAAAGTAATAGCACACGATTCCAAAAGAAGCCGGTCATTTTGACGTATGGCACGTGTATGTGGTGCGAAAACTCTGGGAGGAGTAGCGGTCCAAAAAATGGGTGGAAAGAATAATAATATGTGCGATAATAGTAGTGTGGTTGCCTTAAAGCAACCACACTAACTAGACAATTCCTGCAGAAATTGTGAAGTGTGGTTGCCGCCAATGCAAAGTCGACTTTCTGCTGAACAGAGTGAACAGTGGTAGGTAGTTGCTATGATGTTTGAGGCAGTTGCTAGGGTGTTGCTTGGTGGTTCTATGGAGTTCTAGGTGGTTTCATGAAATTCTAGGCGGTTGCTAGGGTGGTGCTAGGTGGTTGCTATGGAGTTTCAGGTGGTTGCTATGGAGCTCCAGGTGGTTGCTAGGGCATTGCTAGGTGGTTGCTAAGGTATTCTATGTGGTTGCTAGGATGTTGCTAGGTGGTTACTATGGAGTTATAGGCGGTTGCTACGGTGTTGCTAGGGTATTCTAAGTGGTTGCTAGGGTGTTGCTAGGGTATTCTATGTGGTTGCTAGGGTGTTGCTAGGCATTTGCTATGGTGTTCCAGGTGCTTGCTAGTGTGTTGTTAGGTGGTTGCTATGGAGTTCTAGGTGGTTGCTAGGGTGTTGCTAGGGTATTCTAAGTGGTTGCTATTGTGTTGCTAGGTCTTTACTGAGTCCAATGACGCGACCCATAGTTCTCTATGACAAACGGTTCAAAAGTTATGAAATATCAAACATCGGCCAATCAGGAAGGGGGGCAAGGCTGATCTACACCAATGGACAAAGGACTCTCTACAATATCCAATGAGGCATTGTACAATTTGTGGGCAATTTTTCCCCATAGAGATGCATGGAGAAGGTGACGTCATTCATATGCGAACGGTGAAGTTACAGCATTGGTCAGCTTTGCACACGTGATGCGGTCCGCTCTACGGTCTACGGTCCGCTCTACCCTAATGCAACCACACTAAAAATATGTGGGATAATAGTAGTGTGATTGCCTAAGGCAACCACACTAAAAATAAAAATAATAATACCAATACACCGCACTGACTTGGACCAGTCTGCACCCAACAACCAACCAACCCATAATGATGGTGGTAGCCGAGCTTAAATAGCTTCTCCTCCCTTGGACCCTACCAATTACCAAGAATTAAATACATTTCTACCACAGCTTAAAATTACCCATAACAAATACAATCAATAATTAACACATGTAAATAATCAATATATTTCATTTAAGTAATTCAGTACATCATAGACCACATTATTTACCATGGACTACACAACCCCGGGAATACTAGACTGTCCCAATCAACCTGGCGGCAACTAAAAACTACAAAAACTAGTAGGAAGTTGCATCCTTTTGTCCCAGCGTGATGATGTAACCGGGAAGCCTGCTACACCACACGGTATATGTATATATTGGCTGCATTAGATATATATATATATATATATATCAATCAATTTTATTTGTATAGCGCTTTTAACAAAGGAGCTTTTTCACAAAGCAGCTTTACAGAGAACCGGCCCCCAAAGAGTAAGCCTAGGGCAACAGTGGCAAGGGAAAACTCCCTGACTGATAACAGGAAGAAACCTTGAGCAGAACCGGACTCAGAGGGGGAACCCATCTGCTGCGGGCAGGCACCGGTTTGTTATGGAAAATAAACAGTGGCAGGAGGCGGAGGTGCCCAGCTGGTCTAGGGCTGGAGCTATATATACACAGTGGCTTCAGAAAGTATTCAGACCCCTTCACTTTTTGCACACTTTGTGTTGTAGATTAAATTTTAAATGGATAAAATAAAAAATTTTGCCCATTACAATTTTTGCCCATAAATCTACACTCAATAACCCATAATGACAAAGTGAAAACATGTTTTTAGAAATTTTTGCAAATTTATTAAAAATCAAATACTGAAATCTCATTTATATAAGTATTCATATCCTTAATTAAGTACTTTGTAGAAGCCCCTTTGGCAGCAATTACAGCTTCGAGTCTTCTTGGATAAGTCTCTACAAGCTTTGCACACCTGGATTTGGGCAGTTTATCCCATTCTTCCTGGCAGATCCTCTCAAGCTCTGTCAGATTGGATGGTGTCTGTGAACTGCCATCTTCAGGTCTCTCCATAGATGTTCTATGGGGTTTAAGCCCTGATATATTATTGAAGCTGCACTTCCCTGGCATATTGTCGGGACAGTAGGGCTTACGTTTACTAACTGTTACATTAGCAGAAGCGTGCCTGTTGGGCGTGCCTGTAAACAGACTGAGCCAGACCTAATTAACTTCTCACACCACCAAAATACCGCAAAGGTTATGTGCCAATTTACGTTTTATTACTATACATACTATTTTTATGATTGGATTAATTAGTAATTATATTTGACGCAACTTTAGCTGTGTTTCCATTACTTTTCCAAAACTTTTCAAAAAATATTATTTTCCATAACTTTTCCAGGGCCTGGAAATTGCATTTTAAATTTCAATGACTTTTCCAGGTTTTTCATGACGATACGAACCTTGTCTTTTTATATTTTTCCTTGCTCCTTCTTTCCTTTTGTAGCATTTCTTTCAGTTTATCAATTTCTCTCCTGAACATATTCATAGACTGTCTGACCCTCCTCTGACCTTACACTCTGAAACAGCAAGCAACATACTGTTGTAATGACCTGTCAATTTACAAATTTAAAGGTTCCTCTCTGCCTGTTTAATTATTCACACTGCTGCTCGTTCATTGGTTTTGGGGGGACAGGAAGTTAGAAAGAAATGCTCAAATCGCTTACAGCACCTTTAACACGCTGACAATTATTATTTATAAACTAAATGACATCTTGGACTTGCAATTTAACTCAAGTTCTGTATTATGACTGTCTATAGCATCAAAGCACCCTTATTTAAACTAACCTTGATGGCCCTGCCATTGGAGCATCTTGAAGTAATTAGGGTGGGAGGTGGGGTAATAGCTGCACCTTCAGCTGCCCTAGCTTTGATTCTCCTTTTACTCTCTCTCCATTTCTTCCTTTGGGCATGCTTCTTTCTCTCACTTAAATCACCTATTTTCTTTTTTTCCCCCCTAACTCTGTCTCTTCTCCATTTTTCTTTCTCCTTTTCCAGATATTTTTGCTGTCTCTCTGGATCGGCATCTTGGTGCACTCTGTATCGCCACTGCATTTCAGCAGCTGTCAATGGTGGCGCCATTCCCTAAACGCACAGAAAATATGTTCAGTTTCCTTTAAAATACACAGTATATGTTGTTTTGTTAGATGTACATATTTTTTACTTGCAGATGAATTACATATATTTTTAAGCAGTGAATTTAAAGAGGCACTCCAGCAGTTTACTAGCATTTTCCACCCTGTTAGGATGAAGCTATCTAACAGGGTGGAACCTAACAGGGTGGAAACATGGAGGCTGAATTAGCCATACATCTGTGTCATTGTGCTAAGCATGCTAACTCAATGAGTACCTTGAAGCTCTATATGAATATTGTGCTCCATATTAATAAAAAAAATGTATGTATGTATATATATATATATATATATATATATATATATATATATATATATATATATATATATATATATATATACATTGATTTCCCATGTAATTGTGCTAACAGGGTAGAATGTACATGAGTACAAGACGGCTATGATGATAAAACATAAAATATCTCAAATTAAGAAGAGTGATAAGACTTACCAGGCTGTCCCAGCTGAATTTCCCTCCAAATGTGATGTCCCTTACAAAAAGTGATGTCATGGGGGTTTGGCTAATTTCTTAAATAGGTTAGTGGTATTATATAATGTGGATACACACTGTAGTGTTTTTGTGATGCAGCAGTGATGACGAGAGTGGTGGAACATTGCCAAAACGTGGTTGACAGTTGAAAATTGTTTTCATATAGTCCCATCCCCATCCGCCATTATTCTGAGATACAGCTAATCCATTTATATTGATAATATTTGAGTTTCTCTACAAACGCGCGAAAACACGCTGGTATAATAAAACAATGACGGTCAATATAGCCTATATATATAGTCCGCTTCGTTCCGTTGCTACCATAATATAAAAAACTTTCTTGTGTAGCTGCAGTTTCTCGCTGCAATTACTAATATTGAATATAAACAAAAGATGCAATTAATGCTGTAGTCTGCCAATGTCTAAATAAATGATAAGGTAGGCTACTCTGCCCGCAGCTCACAGGGATGGCTAGTTGATATTTCGTTTTTTGTTTCGTTTTTTTTTCAATGTCGTATTTATTATTTGAAATATGTATTATTATTCTATCTGTCTCTGAGGCGCTCTGAAGTGTGCATTCTCTGCTATTCTGAGCAATGGATTGGAATATGTGTCTGACGTAGTGTTGCACAGTATACCGAAACTTCAGCACTTTTTTGGTACTTCAAAAAAAAAAAAAGAAAAGGTTCGGTATTAGAATTTTCCGACGTTCGGTAGTTTTGTGTCAAATATAAAAGCCAGGGAAATGTGTCTTCCACATTACTGATTGAGAGGATGAAAAGTGTAATTTGTCAGAATCTTCACTAGATGGCAGTAGCAACTAAGGTTGCCAAGTGAGGTGACGTTGCGCTTGTGCACTCACTCCTTGACACAGCGTAAGCTTCGACTCAGTTCACTTCAGTAGTAATAGGTGTTCTAATTTGTAAATATTTTATTATATGAAGATGCTGTATTGTTATTAAAATATGCTGTTTTTAGATCTATTTAAAAGTGAAAGACCTGTTTAAAGATTATTTAGTTTACAATTGTTTAATTTTTTAAATATATTTAATATATTTTTCTATTGTTTAGTGTTGTAACACTATAGGCCTATGCTTATTAATATGTTGAGCAGGCTTCAACTTAAAGATTGTTAATAAACCTCGAAATTCAAAAATACGGTCAACACTTGTGGACATTATGTTTTTGTTCTCTTAAGGTGATTTAAGTTTCGTTAGGTACCGAGTATCGAATCAGTATCATTTAAGTTTCAAGTATCATTTCAGTATCGAGTATTGTGATACTAAACCTGGTATCGGTATCAAAGTCAAAATTTTGGGATTGTGACAACAATAGTCTAATGCCTTTTTTAGTTGCGGTGCGGAAGCACTGCAGCTCTACATACACGCCAGGCCATCTAAGTGTTACGACATGCCATCTAAGTGCTACGACGTAGTAAAGGCCTTTACGGCAAGCGGCCAGGACACATCCATGGCGAAGCAACTAAGTATTCCGACAGCGTCTCTTAGCACAAAATTGGCCATAAGTCATCAATATTTTATACAATCATCATGATATTCAGTAGATATGTTGGGTGAAGGTATATGATCATGAAGGCAAAACCATTTTAAAATTGCTCCATTGGGGGCGCAATAGTACCAGTGCTTGGACCCCTCCCAACGCCGCTTGCGGCTTTAATTAGGGGTCCAAGCAGCAAAGCTGGTGGAACCCTATTGTATCTGTTAGGATTATTAGGGGTCCGAGCAGCGAAGCTGGTGGAACCCTATTGTATTTGTTAGGATTATTATTATTAGGGGTCCAAGCAGCGAAGCTGGTGGAACCCTATTATATTTGTTAGGATTATTATTAGGGGTCCAAGCAGCGAAGCTGGTGGAACCCTTTTGTATCTGTTCGGATTATTATTATTATTAGGGGTCCAAGCAGCGAAGCTAGTGGAACCCTATTGTATCTGTTAGGATTATTATTATTAGGGGTCCAAGCAGCGAAGCTGGTGGAACCCTATTGTATCTGTTCGGATTACTATTATTATTATTAGGGGTCCAAGCAGCAAAGCTGGTGGAACCCTATTGTATCTGTTCGGATTATTAGGGGTCCAAGCACCGAAGCTGGTGGAACCCTATTGTATCTGTTTGGATTATTATTAGGGGTCCAAGCAGCGAAGCTAGTGGAACGCTATTGTATCTGTTAGGATTATTATTATTAGGGGTCCAAGCAGCGAAGCTGGTGGAACCCTATTGTATCTGTTCGGATTACTATTATTATTATTAGGGGTCCAAGCAGCGAAGCTGGTGGAACCCTATTGTATTTGTTAGGATTATTAGGGGTCCAAGCAGTGAAGCTTGTGGAACCCTATTGTATCTGTTAGGATTATTATTAGGGGTCCAAGCAGCAAAGCTGGTGGAACCCTATTGTATTTGTTAGGATTATTAGGGGTCCAAGCAGCGAAGCTGGTGGAACCCCATTGTATCTGTTAGGATTATTATTAGGGGTCCAAGCAGCGAAACTGGTGGAACCCTATTGTATTTGTTAGGATTATTATTAGGGGTCCAAGCAGCGAAGCTGGTGGAACCCTATTGTAATTGTTCGGATTATTAGGGGTCCAAGCAGCGAAGCTGGTGGAACCCTATTGTATTTGTTAGGATTATTAGGGGTCCAAGCAGCGAAGCTGGTGGAACCCTATTGTATCTGTTAGGATTATTATTAGGGGTCCAAGCAGCAAAGCTGGTGAAACCCGCAAATAGAAGTATCGGAATGATCTTGAAGAAGAGATAGTATGCAGCAGCATAGACTATATAATTGCTTCATAGTTAGGGTATAGGTTTTGCCATCGCTTAGCATTTTTAATTGGAAAAATGGGAGTGAATACATCTGGGCGTCCAGTTATGTTAAATCGGTACTCAGATAAAAAAAAAAAAAAGCATCAGATATTTACACAGTTTGGAAAAGAGACTTATACGATTATAATAAATGTGGGACAAATGCTATTTCATTGTCATTAACACAATGTGCAGACACATATGTAAACGAAATGAGTGCTGCGGCTTTACCAAACGATGCAGGGGGGGGGGGCACATAGAGACATATATAGCATAAAATACATAGGTTTACAGATAAAAATACAAGAATATGAATATATTTACCAACTTGCATTGAATGAGGTAGTACAGATGTATGGACACATGGAGGACAACAAATAACGTTGCAAAGGTGAGGACATTCCATAACTAGGTAGCTATGAGTGAAATGGAGAGGATTTGACGACATCTATAGGGTGAAGTGCGTGAAGATTATTTCTACAATCAGCTTCTACCTTTTCCTAGTTTGCTAGTCAGTGGCGTCTGGGGAAAAAATCCCAGCATTCTCAGCGTCGATAAAAGCCCAAAGGCTTCCTGGCCGCCATTTCACTTTTGCGTAGCTACTTAGCAAGCGCCTTCGTTTGAGGTAGTTTTTATTATGAAACCATTATATCGCTCATTGTTGAATTAAAAAGGAAATAATAAACATTGATAGTCTAATTTATATTAAAACATTTGTTTATTAAGGCAATTGGAATCGGCACGTTAACAAACGACCACAGTTTTAATTGAAGACCAGCGTTGACAATCCAGGCCTGGGATAAGTTTCTCTTCTTCATTGTTTGCCGAATAGCTTGCTACCTTGGCTACGTGTTTTGCAACGAATGTGCTAAAACTCACTGTAATGAACTGTTTATGCAGCTATCTTTGCGCCGTTCGCTAATGTACTCTTTCAGATCATATAAAATTGTTGGTTAACGTTAACTTGGCTGCTAGGCCCCGTCCAGACGTATCATTACACCGCCGCCCGCAGGCGAACAAATATATTGCGCCCAACAGTGTAATTCGCCTCTCAGTACACGGTTCAAAGTGCTGACTTTAGCCGCGTTTCCACTGGGAACTAGGAACCTTTTGAGGAACTCAGTGCATTTCCACCGCAGGGACCACGGTCTAAATTCAGTTCCGGGCACATTATTTTACCCCCCAAAAAGTCCCTGCTCGGCGGGTAGTACTTTCCAAAAGAACTGGAATGTTGGCGGTGGGCCTTAAAGAGCTGAACATTTCTGACTTTTGGTTATAGCCTGCCAACTTCTTGGAACAGATTAGAAATTAAGATTGAGGATTATAACATGTATGCTGTTCTGTTTTTTTCTTGCTTTAGCATTAAGTCTGTTTTATAAAATATTAAGCATTCGTGCTCGGACAGCATATTACGTACCAAAACGCTTTAATTCAGTTGCTGAATATTTCCATCCGGATTTTCTTTGTTAGCCCATTATAATTGACTGAAAACGTTTCAGGTATGCGGTAGTTCTGCGTAATTTACATTGGGGATACAGTAAATGCAAACAGGTAAAAATCGCCTTCCGCACTTTTTGTCAGGGTAAAATAACAGGTTAATTCTAGTAATCGTCCCTTTTGCTTTTTCAAACTACCATAATTTAACTCTGTGATTCTTCAATTCCACAAAAAGTCCGGTAAGACGACTCTAATTTATGCTGCATGGTTCGCATCTGTATTTAACTGCTCTGCTAGCAAGTATTTAGCTGCTCCGCTAGCAGTAACTTTGAAGGAATCTAGAAGATGAAAGCAAACGGTGGCTGTACCACTGCAATATTAATTAAAAATGTCACGCAATTTCGAGTTTTCATTGTATTTATTCTTGTCATTTTGCGATTATATGGAAATGACGATGAGAGTCAAATTACTCAATTCAACAGTAAATTGTTTATGACGTGTTCATGTTTTCTGCTATAAATGTTGTTGCCAGTTATTTGTGGAATGTGAATGCATTCAGTCGCCTCGGATGTCAAGACATCAAAGTGAATGTTCGCATAAAAACATAATGTGTTTGAGGGGATATATAAAACAGTTACAATCTATTAGCCTGTTATATCATGTTTGTTGTTCTTGTCAGGGTAAATCAGTTCAGATACAAGTCTTATCACTTATAACTAAGGTTGGGTACCGAAAACCGGTACCTTAATGGCACCAGTTGCTCTATGGTCAGCACTGACCAGACCGAATCACTGCACAAATTTCGGTGCCACTTTTTAGTCCCTCCACGAAATCGCGATCTTGCTATGCTATAGACCAATTCATGCAAATTCAACCAACGAGACAACGTTTTAAGAAATTATACTATGCCATTCTATAGTCAATATCTGCGACTAAATGTTGAATGCACATTGGTTTTACGCATAGAGATGTCCCTTTTGAGTCTGAATGGTCATATATTGTGTTGGACAATCCGTTTGTGAAATATACGCGCATTTGTGATGCCTGGGTACCTTCCAAAATAGCTGTGCATAATGCCACATGTGTTCTTTACGGCATTGTCACCCTTTTTAGTACAGTCTGATCGATTGACAATTTGTTTCTTCAGTAGGACAGTATAAGCTTTCTAACGATGTATAACATGTCTAATTTTGCTTTTGGAATAGCGTTTTATAGGTCAGCGTACCCAACAATTTTCTTGTCGCATTCACATACACATTTACTCTGTGGTGGAAGTAAATACCTTGCATCCAACGAAACGTTGTCAACGATATTGTGTAATTTCTTGGAAAGTAGGCTACTTATTATTGAGGCGTTCGGGGCATAGCTAAGTCATATGTTTGCTGATACAACTATCTGAAATCGTTTTCTGGAGAAAACCGAACCGGATAGAACTGTCATTGATTTACTGTCTCTGTCTCTATCTACTGAACACATTATTGCTATGTAAGTATTACTGCTGAGAATATTTCGGGTATGTACGTTATTTTTGAAATTAAGTGTGTTTAAATAGGTTAGTGGTATTACATAATGTGGATATTTCACACTGTAATGTAAGCGTTACTTAGTACTGTAATCGTTTTTGTGACGCATACAACAGTGATGAGGAGAGTATTGGAACATTGCCAAAACGTGGTGGTGTTGTAGTCTGTATTCCCGGTCACTTGTCTCCCCAGTACTGTCTCTGTGTCTGTGTTCCCTGAGCTGCTTCACTCCCCTGTACTTGTGTGATTTCACTATTCGGGTGGTTCCGGGTTTTCGTGGTTTCCCCCCTTCTTTCCAGTCTCGCTTTACTTACTTCCTGCTTATTTCTAGTTTTATTAATTTCTACTAATCCCTACTAATTTATAGATTGTAAAGTACTAACCTCACTAATATACTAACATGTGAATATTACTAATGGACTAACACACACTAGTTTTGGGTTTTTGATAGTTTAGATCACTATACTAATACATTAACCAGTCTCCCCTTTTCCATGCTGCGCTGTAGCTCCGCCCCTTTTCTTTCTAGCCTGCTCTAACGCTGAGTTCTGCAATTGCCTGCACCTGTCTCTTGCTCTGACTGCACCTCTCTCTCTCTGCACGTGTTTTACCTGCTTCACCCAGGCCGTCTATTATCATTGTTGTCTATGTGATTCCAGTCCGTGTTTTGTCAGTCCCCTGTCATTGAATTAGTTTTCCTAATGTTCTTCACCTGGATGTTGTTTGTTACTCCTCCCTCACTCACTTAACCCCTCCTTGATTGTTATCTTCCCCAGTGTATAAATGTCAGTCTTTTCCACCTGTTCAGTGTCAGAACGTTGATCGAATTCATTGTGCCGATTGTTAGTAAGCCTTTGTCTATCGAGATTCCTGCGACACCCCTTTGTACGACTTCGAGTTTGCCTGCCCCTTTTGGTTTTGTTTGCTTCTGGTTTGACCTTCGCTTTGCCTTGACTTCTCTTTTGCCTGTCCCTTTGTACCTTCGCCATTCTGATCTCCTAGTTTTTGATTTTTTGCCTGTTTTTTCACTAGTCTTTTGGAAACTCGATTCGGCACCGTCCTCTCTCTGATTACCTGGCTTCGAACCTCGGACTGAATAAAGACAACATTTTTTGGATTTCCCTGGTCTGCGTGTGGGTCCTTACACAGAACATATCAGTACGTTCTGACCAGGATGGACCCAGCGGACCCTGCCCAGGTACAATTTTTACTTGGGCAGCAGGGAGCCATGTTGGGACGCCACCAGTCCCACTTGGAGTCGGTCTCTCACCAGCTGCAGACCCTAACCTCCTGCGTGGCGGAGCTGACATCTGCACTCCTCGCCTGGCTTCGCTCCCCAGCAACCTGCGGCTCCTGCTACGCCTGACATCCCACCTGCACGTGCTCGTGAACCCCACCTTCCTCCTCCGGAGAAGTACGACAGAGAACCTGGTGGCTGCCGCCCATTCCTTACCAAGTGCCGGCTGATATTCCAGCTACAGCCAGCTACCTTCCCCACTGAGCAAGCCCGAGTTGCCTACATAATCACGCAGCTCACCGGGCGAGCTAGGAAGTGAGGAACGGCTGCCTGGGAGGAGGCCTTCCCTGCGTTCAGACCTCCACGCTGCTCGCAGAAGAGATGAAACGGGTCTTCGACTGCTCCAAGCACGGCCATGATGCGGCGCAAGAACTCCTGCGCATGCGCCAAGGGGGAATGACGGTGTCGGACTTCGCCATCGACTTTCGTACTCTGGCCAGTGGCTGGGAGAGGAAAGCTCAGTACGACACCTTCCTCAATGGCCTGTCTGAGCGCGTGAAGGACGAGCTGCTGACCCGGGACCTGCCCGAGGACCTCAACGATCTCATTGCCCTGGCTATCCGCGTGGATTCACGCATCCAGGAGCGCCAACGGGCTCGCAGTCAAGGGGTCTACAACCGAGCAGTCACTGAGAGGTCCAGGACCACTGCTGCACCTCCTACCAATCCCAAACCTCCTCCAGTCATGATGTCGGACCTATGCAAGTCAACCGTGCTCGCCTGACCCAGGAGGAGAGGGATAGAAGGATGCACACCAGGTCATGCCTCTACTGTGGGAAACCAGGTCACTATGTCGCAGCCTGCCCGCTAAAAGACAACGCCCGCTAGGGTATCGAGGAGCACTAGTGGGCATGATTCCAACTGAATCCTCCTCAAAACACCGGACTTGTCTGCCTGTCACCATTGAGTGGGAGGGACGAACCAAGGGGACCACCGCTCTCATCGACTCCGGGGCAGAGGAGAACTTCCTGGACGCTGGGGCCGCCGAGAGATGGGGGATCCCCTTGGAGAAGATATCATGCCCCCTAGTGGCCAACTCGCTCAATGGTCAGAAGTTGGCAAACATCACTCACACCAGCGTTCCTCTCAAGGTTCGACTCTCCGGTAACCATCAAGAAGAGCTTCGGCTCCACATCATTGAATCTCCCCACTCACCCATCACTGTTTAGCATCTTGTCTGCGAGAGGCCCATTCTTCTGTTCCCGAGTCACCTCCTCCCGAGAAGCTGACGGATCTGTCGGCGGTTCCTCCCGGGTACCTGGACCTAGAAGAGGTCTTCAGCAAATCCCGAGCCACCTCTCTGCCTCCTCACCGCCCCTACGACTGCGCCATTGACCTGAAGCCCGGCACCACTCCCACCAGAGGTCGATTGTTCTCTCTGTCTCGGCCGGAGACGGAAGCAATGAACAAATACCTCCAGGAGTTCGTGACTGCCGGCATCATCCGTCCTTCATCCTCACCAGCGGGGGCCGGATTCTTCTTCGTGGGGAAGAAGGATGGCTCACTCCGGCCGTGCGTCGACTACCGAGCCCTCAATGACATTAGGGTCAAGAACCGTTACCCACTTCCCCTCATGGCTTCCGCCTTTGAACTCCTGCAAGGAGCCACGATATTCACCAAGCTGGACCTGCGCAACGCCTATCACCTGGTGTGCATTCGAGAGGGCGACGAATGGAAGACAGCCTTCAACACTCCTACCGGACACTGGGAGTATTTGGTGATGCCCTTCGGGCTCACAAACGCACCAGCTATTTTCCAGACACTGGTTAATGATGTTCTGAGGGACTGGATAAATAAGTTCGTTTTCGTATACCTGGATGATATCCTGATCTTTTCCAAAACTAAGGAGGAACATATCATCTAGGTCCGCAAGGTGCTCCAGAGACTGTTGGAGAACCGCTTATTCGTCAAGGCGGAGAAATGTGAATTTAGTTGTAACACCACTTCTTTCCTGGGATACATCATCTCCGCCGGCAGCATTCAGATGGACCCCCAGAAGATCCGGGCGGTTGTGGAATGGCCTCAGCCAGACTGTCGTCGGGAACTGCAACGTTTCTTGGGCTTCGCCAATTTTTACCGCCGTTTCATCCATAATTACAGTTCTCTGGCAGCCCCACTCACCGCCCTCACATCCATTAAGACCCAATTCCAGTGGAACGCCCAGGCTGAAACAGCCTTCCGAGCCCTCAAGAACCACTTCACCTCTGCACCCATCCTTGTTCATCCTGACTCTGCGGCTCAGTTCATCGTAGAGGTTGATGCCTCCAACATTGGGTTGGGAGCCGTTCTCTCTCAGCTTTCACCCAGGGACAATAAGATCCATCCCTGTGCCTACTTTTCTCACCGCCTGACACCCACGGAACAGAACTACGACATTGGGAACCGTGAGCTGTTGGCGGTGAGGATGGCTTTGGGAGAATGGCGCCATTGGCTGGAGGGCTCTCAAACACCTTTTCTGGTGTGGACTGATCACAAGAACCTGGAGTACCTTCACACAGCCAAACGCCTCAACTCTCGCCAGGCCCGATGGGCACTATTCTTCTCCAGATTTGACTTTACCCTTGCTTACCGCCCCGGGTCGAAGAATACCAAGCCTGACGCCCTCTCCCGCCGGTTTGAACCACCCACCAAGGATCCTTCACCTGACACCATCCTCCCGCGGAGCTGTTTCATCAATGCCATTCACTTGGACATCGAGGAGATGGTTCGTAAGGCCCAGGAGGATGAGGCTAGTCCAAGTAATTGCCCAGTGGATCGTCTCTACGTTCCTGCCCAAGTCCGCTCTCAAGTTCTCCTTTGGGGCCACGCTTCACAACTCTCATGCCACCCGGGGGCCACCAGAACCAGGACATTTATTCCGAGAAGTTTTTGGTGGCCCTCCATGAAACAAGAGATCTTGGACTTTGTGGCTGCCTGCTTGGTCTGTGCCCAGAACAAACCCTCTCACCACCCACCCTCAGGTCTGTTACAGCCCCTCCCCATCCCACACCGCCCCCGGTCTCACATAGCATTAGATTTCATCACAGGCTTACCCCCATCCAACACTTTCACCACTATCCTCACCATAGTTGATAGGTTCTCTAAAGCTGTTCACTTCGTTCCCCTCACCAATCTTCCCTCTGCCAAAGAAACCGCCAACTTACTCATTCATCACGTTATTAGATTACACGGCATCCCCACTAATATAGTTTCCAATAGAGGCCCCCAGTTCACTGCACGTTTCTGGAAAGCTTTCTGCTCACTGTTGGGTTCCTCCATTAGCCTATCCTCAGGATTTCACCCCCAGACCAATGGCCAGACCGAGCGGGCCAATCAAGTGATCGAAACTGTCCTTAGATGCCTCTGCTCCAAGAACCCCACCTCATGGTCTTATCAACTACCCTGGGCAGAGTATGCCATTAACTCACACACCTCCGCTTCCAAACTTTCTCCGTTCGAGTGCTGCCTAGGGTACCAGCCGCCTCTGTTCCCTAGTCAGGAGGAGGAGGTGGGGGTCCCCTCAGCTGAAGCCTTCATCCGGCGCTGCAGAAAAACATGGAAGACCGCTCGCCTCAACTTGCTTCGCACCAGCGCCAGGATGAAGGTGACGGCCGATCGCCACCGCTCTAAAGCCCCCTCCTACAGAGTTGGACAGCGTGTTTGGCTCACCACCAGAGACATTCCCCTACGTGTTGAGTCCCAGAAGTTAGCTCCTCGTTTTATTGGCCCCTTCCCTATTGTTAAAATCCTCAGCCCCACTGCTGTTATATTAAAGTTACCCTCCACCATGCGCAGAATTCACCCCACTTTTCATGTTTCCCATTTAAAACCGGTTGTTACCCATCCCCTCTGCCCTGCCCCTGAGCCCCCCCCTCCCCCCCGACTCATTGATGGTGGTGATGCCTACACCGTGAACAAACTGTTGGATGTTCGTCGTCGGGGTCGCGGCCTTCATTACCTGGTGGACTGGGAAGGCTACGGCCCCGAGGAAAGAAGCTGGATCCCCTCTCGCTTCATTTTGGATAAGCAGCTTATTAAGGACTTTCATGTCAAACACCCTGTGCCACCGGTGAAAACGCCAAGAGGCGTTTCCTGGGGGGGGGGGTGTACTGTTGTAGTCTGTATTCCCGGTCACTTGTCTCCCCAGTACTGTCTCTGTGTCTGTGTTCCCTGAGCTGCTTCACTCCCCTGTACTTGTGTGATTTCACTATTCGGGTGGTTCCGGGTTTTCGTGGTTTCCCCCCTTCTTTCCAGTCTCGCTTTACATACTTCCTGCTTATTTCTAGTTTTACTAATTTCTACTAATCCCTACTAACTTATAGATTGTAAAGTACTAACCTCACTAATATACTAACATGTGAATATTACTAATGGACTAACACACACTAGTTTTGGGTTTTTGATAGTTTAGATCACTATACTAATTGTGGCACCGCACGGGGCGTGACGGTGCAGGCGGGGCGGCACAGAAATGCACAGACCGGAGGTTTGGGGAACAATAGCCCAACAGGGCCTTTTATTAACCAAAAGTAAATACACAACCCAAAACCAAACTCAACAACAAAAATCTCCTGTCGGAGTTAACTTAAAGTAAAGCGAACAAAATTAGAAACAACGGCGTCCGGGAGACCGCTGAGGGGATCCCTCTTCAACTCAGGAAGAGGGATGTTGTCCTGCGTCTCCACCGGCTTCTGCAAAATAGGGACAAAGTTATTAACCGTTTTTACAGCTCTCCTGCCGCCCAAAACCCCTTCCCCAATGGAGACAAACGGCCTCCTTTTAATCTCCCAGCCATCTCCCTGGAGTGGCGGCAGCTGTGTTGCCTCATTGATTGCAGGTGTGCTGCCTGCCAATGAGGGAGTTGAGGAATGTTCAATCTGCCGCTCTCCAGGGTCCTGTGGCTGGGCTTCCTATTGGGGCGCTGTCCTGGGTCCTGAAGAGGCGGCCTGGTGGCAGGTCTTGGCTGACGCCTATAAGGCTGGGAGGGGCACTGTGGAGGCATGCCCCGATCCACGCCACATAATACATTAACCAGTCTCCCCTTTTCCATGCTGCGCTGTAGCTCCGCCCCTTTTCTTTCTAGCCTGCTCTAACGCTGAGTTCTGCAATTGCCTGCACCTGTCTCTTGCTCTGACTGCACCTCTCTCTCTCTGCACGTGTTTTACCTGCTTCACCCAGGCCGTCTATTATCATTGTTGTCTATGTGATTCCAGTCCACGTTTTGTCAGTCCCCTGTCATTGAATTAGTTTTCCTAATGTTCTTCACCTGGATGTTGTTTGTTACTCCTCCCCTCACTTAACCCCTCCTTGATTGTTATCTTCCCCAGTGTATAAATGTCAGTCTTTTCCACCTGTTCAGTGTCAGAACGTTGATCGAATTCATTGTGCCGATTGTTAGTAAGCCTTTGTCTATTGAGATTCCTGCGACACCCCTTTGTACGACTTTGAGTTTGCCTGCCCCTTTTGGTTTTGTTTGCTTCTGGTTTGACCTTCGCTTTGCCTTGACTTCTCTTTTGCCTGCCCCTTTGTACCTTCGCCATTCTGATCTCCTGGTTTTTGATTTTTTGCCTGTTTTTTCACTATTCTTTTGGAAACTCGATTCGGCACCGTCCTCTCTCTGATTACCTGGCTTCAAACCTCGGACTGAATAAAGACAACGTTTTTTGGATTTCCCTGGTCTGCGTGTGGGTCCTTACACAGAACATATCAGGTGGACGGTTGAAAATGGTTTTCATATCGTCCCATCCCCATACAAGAAAACATACGAGAGTAGAGTGCAGAAACATATACAAGAGTTAATTATTACACATATGGGTACTGTGCAGCATTGTGTGACAATATTTGTGCATTATGTTTAAATCTGATATCAATGTTTCATCTTAAACCTTCATAAGGTTTTTTTTTTTCATTATATTCCTTTTTGGAGAGGTTTTGGATTTGTTTCTGGACCCCTAGCTATTTTAGACCATTGTACTGACAGAAAGCTTGTAATTACCACTTGAAAATGATGCACATTGAGTTCCTTCAGTAAAACAGTTGATTTGTAGTGAAATATGTGAATTTGTTGTGATTTACAGCAATGCATAATTCAGACATTTTGTGTAGATTTGTCTGACGCTGGGTACACTGCTTAGTTTTTGCTTCTTAGATCTGTAGTACTTCTACATATCCACCTTTACATTTTATGAACTTGTGGTCAAGAACTTTTTGGTATACTTTAACCTGCTGCATATATGCAATCTCCCAGTATTTCATTGCGAACTAAAAAAAGAGCAAATTAATTTTAGATTTTTTGCCTAGACAGTTGCATTTGTGCCACTTTATTTCTTCCAAAATTATGAATATAAAGTCATCTAAGCTAGTATTGTAGATGGTACAAATGTCTTGCTTCATTTAAACCTTTTTTCAAGTGTCTGTGGTGTTCAAATCTGGGGTTACAAAGCTTTAAATAAGGTACCCCTAAATGGCCAAGGATTGGCCAGATTTGGCATGTGCGCCAAGTGGTGAAAGTTGTTTGCTCTTTATTTTAAAGAAGCAATAAAGCAGATTATGAGATGAATGGAAGGACTAAGTGGCCTCCATGTTCATGGCAAAAAGATCATCACAGTGTGAACATGTAACAACTAGGTGTGAATGACTTTGACGTGCAAACAACAAGTAGCACCAGTAATGCTATGTTTTTTTTGTGGCATCAAGTTAATATAGTTCTTCCTGTTAAGCCATGGCAGGGTGTGGCTCACGTCATAAAGTCCGTCAATGGCCTGTGTCAGGCATCAGTGGGCATCAGCACAAGACTGTGTTTCCTGACAAATGTCACACCAATGAGAAAGAGGTGATGTATGCAAAAGTGCCTTATGTAGTCTATAGCATCTAATACTGTGTTATGTACTGTATAGCATGTCATACAATATAATTGGATACATGCAAGGTTGTTACATCGCTTAGTGTTGTAACAACATTCACTAGCGTATTTATTAACATATTTGATTTATCTTTTGCTTTCTGTAGTAACATGTTTGATTTGTGTTTTCTTTATGTAGTTTGTGTTCGTTGTTGGCGATTCACATCTCAGATCTTTTGCTGATGGAGTTGTAAACATGCCAGAGGGTCGGCTGTCCTTTGGTTTTATGGCCACACCTGGAGGAGATGCAACAGCGTTGCGTTTGGAGATCTCCCATCTTGGTGATACTCCACGTACTCCAGATGCAGTGTGCCTGCTTGCTCCGGGGAACAACATGACCTCAAGTCGCACTATTGAGGAGGCTGCCAGGGCCTTTGGGACTCTCCTCAGTGTTGCATTGCAACACTGGCCGAACAAGGTATGTGTCAAATCATAAACACACTCAGACAAAGGCAATAATGTCCTTTAGTAGAATGTGTTCACAAAGGGAGTAGTAATAGTCACAGAAATTAAGTAGGTTTTATTTTAGTGCTAATAGCAATTTGTTATTTCTAGGTGTTTGTGGTGGATTTCCCCATACGACATGTACATGCAACACTGGAGTACCAGCTTCTGCTAAAGCAGGAATATCACCGAGTTGCAGCAAAGATGGGGGTGCGGTACTTCTCAACAGACAATGTTTTCCAGCCATCCAAAAGGTATATTCCAAGATAGTATATTCACTGTTCTTGTAGTACATAGTACATTCTTATGCATGTTTCTCTGGGACTTAATTATTATTGTCATTACTTTTTGTTTAAGGCATCTGTGGTGTCAGGATTTGGTACACCTAAGTGATGATGAAGGTATGCCTCTCCTTGCAGACTTCATTTGGAACACTTCATACACCATCCTGCACATCCCTGTCAATCCTGTACCACTTCGAGTGCATCCTACACTCAAACGATGGTTTCACAAAAACAAGGAGCATGGTACTTCATCACAGCCACAGCGTGTTGATCGATCTCAACGCTCAGCAACATCCTATCGGCCCTTTCCAGGTAATAACTGCTCTGTGTGTTACATAAAATTGTCCATTGTTAGTGGTGTCCAATGTTTGAACAATGTTCTGTCTCTGTTTTTTTCTTCTTTTTTTTTTGGTTTTTCTAAACCCATACGTCTGTATATTCTTGTGTGCAGCTGTTAAAATGAAGTATGTTGATCATGACCAATGGACACATCTGGTGCCTACTGTTCCAAGTAATTCTTGCATGCCAATGTGTCTGTGTCCCGATGTGTTACTGTTATAGTGGAGACCCATATTTAATTTAAGTCATGTTGTTTGTGCTTGTTTCTAGATGTGAGGATGCAGGTTCGGGACCGGCGTCATTGTATATGTCAGCATGCTGCCAAAGGATTGTTTGTTGACATACAGCAAGTATGTTTCTGTTGATGTATACACTTTGTTGAACTGTTCAATTACGTTTTCTAAAAAGTATTCTGTAAGTATTTAACGTAATTAACTCCTAACATCAACTTGTGTTTACAGCGAATTGTCAGCGGGGGTAGGATGGAGCGCATCTTTGACACATACGTCCTATGTTACCCTTCGGCCTAACGCCAGAACGCTAAGCCTGTCCATGACCCAGCACCTCAGTCAGTGGCTGAGAAGAAATCCCTGCACATCAAAAAGCTAAGTGCTGCTGGTTCAGGGCATGTGGGTCGTAGGCCTTTGGTAGTAGTTGACAGGGTCAAAGAAGTTTTAGGACAGGAAGATGTTAGGGACAAGGTAGTAAGGAGGAGAAAGATGGGAAACATACACACCAGTGTTACACAGACAGAACAGAAGCAGGAGTTGCCTACTGAGAGAGCACTGAAACAGGAGTTGGGTAGTCAAACAGTACAGAAACAGAAGTTTGGTAGGGATGAAGGAAGTGTTGTTGGTCAGGGGCAAGGGGGTCACATACCTTCAGAAGTAGGCAAATGGCACGGGGTATATAGCTGGGTGATGGTATCTAATTTCTGTGTTCCCTTCCAGCCAACTTTTGAATGTCCCAAAAAGTTTAGTATTGCAGATTGCCAATAGCTTGTAAGCCAAATGGGGTGAAATCATTCGCAACTAAGACACCAAATACACTGGACAACAAAGGGGGGATGCCTTCTGTGCATGACACAAGTGGGGGAGATTCAGACCATAACAAGACAGTGTGCTTACAGACAGTAGCTCATGCTGATATTGAAAACAAACAAAAGGAAATAAGTACTGCAGCTGGTCTGCTGTTTGCCATAAAAAAAGGGCAAGAACCACATAAGAGGAGGTATAGGTGAAGGCAACTCAATATTTCAGACAGCAATTAGCATAGCAGAGCAGCATGGTATCCAACTTAGAAGTGGCAATCCAAACAACGCCAATGGTAATTGCTTGTATGAATCCATTATTGATAACATAAATGCAAGAGAATGTTTTCCAGAACTTTTTACAGAAAGGCCTAAGCACTATAGAAACGTCTGGAATACTGTAGATGAACAGAAAATTAAGGCATCTCCATACTATCCAAACATATATACAGAACAGAAGTGGAGAGAAGCATGGCAAACTTTGCAAACAACTAACCAATATGATCTTGACTATTTTGGTGATATGGCTATCCTTAGTTGTGCTCATACTACTAAGAAAGATATCCTTGTTTTCAACACACCTTGGAAAACAACGAATGCTCAACCTCATAGTCCAATATATGTAATATCTGCAGATGCAATAGATCCAGCAAATGCAAGAGATACTCATGTTCCATTGGTGTTGGCATACAATGGCCATCATTTTGAAAGCCTCATTCCTGTTTCTAATGTTGATGTTGACAAAACAATTGTTTTGGTGGATGCATACAAGACTGGCACCTATAAGACTCCTAGGTCTTTAGCACAAATGTTTGAGCTCATTGGAAATGATTTACACAACACAGAAAGCAATTGTCCCACAACAAATAAAACCATATGTACACAGGCCACAGAAAACCAGAAAAGAACAGAGCTTACAGCTACCACCAGTAATGTCCAGATTCAAAATTACGCTCCTAAATCCCACAGTTTAGATGAAGGCAATAATACCAGTGATACCATAGCAATAACTTTGCCAGATGTATGCAACAGTTGTCAAAAGCCATTTCAAAGGCTGCTGGTACATTTGCGCAGGTCAAAACAATGTCAATTACATTACAACATGCAATCTTCATATCAAGAAGTCATTGTGAAACACGCAGACCAAAAACCTCTATGGCAAGCTGCCAAACGTCAAAAACTGCAAAAACATAAGCAAAGTGAGGTCAATGTAGGCCTAAACCATGTTGACCAACAACCTCTACCATGTCAGAAAGAGAAAGAATCCACTCCAATTGAAGCCAGTGCAATACACATGAAAGTTACAAGGAAAAGACAGTTGCAGGGTAATTCTGTAGATGTCATAGGAAAAAATGTTTCACCATGTAATGTAAATAAAAACACAGAAAGAGATTGTCCCAGAACAAATGACACAATATGTAAGCAGGCCAAAGAAAACCAGAAAAGAACAGAACTTGCAGCTATCACCATCTCCAGATTCAAAATATAGGTCCTAAATCCCACAGTTTACATGAAGCCAATAATACCAGTGACACCGTAACAATAACTTCTCTAGATGTATGCAAGGGCTGTCAAAAGCCATTTCAAAGGCTGATGGTACATTTGAGCAGATCAAAACAATGTCAATTACATTACGACATGAAATCTAAGAGCAATCCAACGGTGCCTAATCCAAGTGCAGATGAAGTTGTTTTCGTCAATGAAATGGAAAGCCCATGTCTCACATTCTCTCCTTTCACTGTGCAGCAAAAAAAAACACTTTGTTCAAAAATTAACATCATCCACAACTCACCTGAATATGTTGATACACAAGAACCAGTTCCAATGAATGTCCCAATAAATGATCCTTGTGAGACAAAGGCTATTGTAGGTGATGGTAACTGCTTTTTCAGAGCTTTGTCATTTTCTATTAGTGGAAGTGAAGGTCATCACAGAAAAATCCGACTAGCTGTGGTTAAACATATGGAAACAAACGCATCACAGAATGCTCCTATTCTCAGAGATGGATATTTTTCTGTTGAAAACTATTTGAAAGCATCACGCATGAAATATGTTCAAACTTGGGCAACTGAGGTGGAAATACAAGCAGCTGCAGATCTCTTTGGAGTTGATGTTTTCACATACAGTGGAATACTTGAACAAGTGGTTCAAGTATTCCACAGCAAATGGAAAGACAATTCACACAGCTATATAGCCTACCTAAAACACTGCAACGCATCTCATTACGAAGTAGTTACGTGCGTGAAGCAACACAACTCTGACCAATGCACTAAACTCTGCAACAAATCCAATGAATGGCCAGTCACATCAGATAAGGAGTTCTTCAAGTCGACGTGAGCTTGACAGAAAAAACAAGCAATAGGAAATAAACAAACAATTCCAAGATGCAAAAAAATAAAAGAGGAATTAAAAGATACAATGAAGATGAAAACTACAAGAAAACCGTCAAAAAAGGCAGCATAAACAAATACGGCACTGATGCCCGGACAAATGTGAAACAATACAGTGCACACAAATATGCCACTAATGAACAACACCGTGCAAATAAGAATAAGTGCAGCATAGAAAAATATGCCACTGATAAACAACACCCTGCAAGTACAAAACAATACAGCATAGACAAATATGCCACTGATGAACAACACCATGCAAGTACAAAACAATACAGCATAGACAAATATGCCACTGATGAACAACACCATGCAAGCACAAAACAATACAGCATAGACAGATATGCCACTCATGACCAACACCGCGCAAGTACAAAACAATACAGCATAGACAAATATGCCACTGATGAACAACACCGTGCAAGTACAAAACAATACAGCATAGACAGATATGCCACTGATGAACAACACCATGCAACTACGAAACAATACAGCATAGACAAATATGCCACTGATGAACAACACCGTGCAAGTACAAAACAATACAGCATAGACAAATATGCCACTGATGAACAACACCGTGCAACCAGAAAACAATACAGCATAGACAAATATTCCACTGATCAACAACACAAGGAAAATCTGAAACAGTACAATATTACCAGAAGGATTGAATCAAACAAAGACAACAAATGGACTACATTGTTCAGGAATTCAAAGACAAGGTTAGCACTGGTCCCCAATATGTATGCTCCGTATGCCATTGACAGCTGTTTAAACATCAAGTCATACAATGTAAAAAAGACACATATGGAAAAAGAGGGAATGCTATAGCTTCATTAGCCAGTAAATGCATTAATGAAACGTACCTTCACAAATGCGAAAGCACCTCTGTAAAACACTGTACAGATCGTAATAGTACACTGTGGATTTGTTACACATGTCACAGAAAATTTCTTCATGGCAGAATGCCTCCAGAAAGTGTTGCAAATAATTTGGTTTTGGATCCCATTCCGCCACAGCTGAAGAACTTAAATTCGTTGGAACAACATTTGATTGCAATAAACATTCCTTTTATGAAGATGCTTGTTTTACCAAAAGGGGGACAAAATGGTGTTCATGGACCTGTCACGTGGGTACCATCTAATGTCCCTTAGATTGCAAGTATACTTCCAAGACCAAAGCATGATGACTTAATGATCCGTGTGAAATTAAAGAGAAAGTTTACAGAGAAACATACAAAGGCCACTATGAATATCAATATGTAAACACTGCTGCTATTCATAAAGCTTTCTCGTACTTGAAACAACATAACCCATGGTATAAAGATATTACCTTCAACAACGAATGGATTAATCCACTGAACAAAATTCAACAACCCAATGAAAATGATGACATAAATCAGCACACATCTGAACCTCTGTCTTTTGACAATGAAACCTGTGTTGAGATTAATCCAGAAAACGCTAATGATGAAGCATCCACTGAAACAACACCAGATGATGAACACATTGATGAATCAATACATGATACACCGCAACATGGAATGTTCAATGATACATGTTTACAACCTGTTGATATTGTCCAAGAGGTGATGGATCAGCACTTTGATGGAATTTTGTCTCTGGCCCCAGCACAAGACAACGACCCAGTCACATTATTAACCAATGAAGGCAATGAAGCAAAATACTTTCCTGTTCTTTACCCCAAAGGAACCGATACATTTAATGATACTAGGGAAGAAAAGTTAACCATATGTAGATATTTTAATAACCGGATACTCAATGCAGATGGAAGATTTGGACTACATTTTTTATGCACAATATTTATCTGAGATTAACCAAGTGGTCTCAAATGTATCTATTGCACTAAGAAAAGGATGTGACTCTGGCAGAAAAATTACATCAGACATGCAAATGAACAAAGATTGTCGCCAATTCAATGTGGGAAAAACAGGACCCAGCCTGGGCCAGAACAGCTGGGTGTTCTCCTCACACTGTTGAATACTTCTTCAAAATATACACTTCACAGAGTCTGATGCAACTGGATTTATTGCAGGTATTCAAAGATAACATGCAAGAACCCGGGCTGATCTGCGCATATCAATACACTCTCAAAGCATTCCACAAGACACTTCACATAATACGCACACACACAGACAAGACACACACACACACAGACAAGACACAAGACACACAAGACATACTGAACTCCCCTGGAGAAGAACGCTCCCTTTTATCCTATCTTGTTAGCTCCTCCTGTTGTGGAGCTCAAGCTTGGCCTTTTCCACATGCTTACATCATTTTACTTGACTTTTCCCCATACACCATTGTTTCTCATTTTTCAGACACCATTATTTCCAAGCCCCCTTCCTTTAATTAAAAAATAGGCATTCCCTTCTCTTATCTAAGTCTTCCTCCCCTTCATTCCCTTCTCTTATCCAAGTCTTCCTCCCCTTCTTGGCATAAGACATGTATTTATTTCCTGCTGGATTTTATCATTCACAACACATTTGTATGAAAGGCCTAGTTTATATGCCAGAAGCTGTGGTTTCATTGTATATGGACTTTTACAGCTTGTGTTTTATATTTAATCCAAACCTCTACAGATTATTACTGTTTTGACCAAGATCTGGCCGTTGTTAGTTCTACATATACTTCTTTTGTTAATAATATACTCCATCTTGGTGGTGATGGTCGGTGATCTTAAATGCGTTTCCTTCCCACACTTTCCTACAAAACATTAATATTTGTCAAAGTAATAATTGACCATTGGTTTATTAGAAAAGCAAATACACAAACGTTGTGCAGACTTCTCACATTAGCGTTGACCTGGTCGGACTGATGTGAGGCGAGTCTGTGAGCCCAATATGTGAGCCTATGATCTTCCAAACTTCTGACTATACAAATGTGCCGCGTGTCCCCGAACTGCATGCATTTCTTCCTGTCCATTGATGTGCTTTGACAATGACCTTGGCCAAAATGTGTCAGCATAAACAATTCTGCTCTAACAAAGTCATTAATTAAATTAATTGACTTCAGCTGCTGCAGCAAATATACATGATGTTCCACTTACAGGAAATAAACCTTCTGTCACCCATGTGCATTTTCAACTTTATTATAAGATGAAAATAAAGGTAAAACCTGAATACATACTTGGGCCTGACTGAACTTTGAGCCCCAAATCTGGAAATGCAGGGTTTTTGTGTGACACTTTGTCTTTATTCGGCAATTGAAATATAGTGTCATGCAAAAAGCAAAAAAAAAAAAAAAAGGAATCAATAACAGAGCTTTGGGATTTGGTTCTGCATTGAAAGCTCCTCATTCTTAAACTTGGAAATTTGATGGACACCTGGACCCCAGAGGGATCCAAGTGAATCAGCCCAGGTAGTGGGGGGTCTGCATCAATCAGAGATTTTTAGGGATTAGGGGGATGGGGAATGGGGGATGAGGGATGGGCTGACTTCGAGGCTTTGTTTTCATTTCTTCTTGGGTCCCGCTTCGAGGGGTTCACCAATATCCTTCCCTCGCAGCTTCAGCCCTGAGGATGGGAATTAAATAACTGCTCAACGTAATGGCTCTTTGTCATAAAAAAACTGCTCCTACTTAACACAACAGCTCATCGTCATCATTCAGAACTGCTCAACACAACAGCCATTTATCAATCAGAGCCTACATTCACAATTTAGGAGTTTAGCAAATGGTTTTAGCCAAAGTGATTTACAATAGGTTATTATGGAACTAATCAACACAGCCATCCTTAGCCGTTTTATACTGATCTCATATTAGGTTTTTTCAGGGCAATGTTTGTTCTGAGTCAGAACTGACTGCAGCTCCCATGACTGTAGTGGGGAGATGCCAGGGTCAGAAATGGAAGCCCTTCAAAAGAACACAGGTGCGCTCACCGATAGCTCTCTCGATCTTGCCCATCACTTGGTTGTTGGGAATGGCTTTCCCACATTCATAGTCTGCGATTACCTGGGGCTTCTCGTTGATTTTCTGCACCAGAAATAAAAACCATTAGAAGCAACGTATCAGAGGGATTTGGAAGCAAGAAAATCTATAATGCAAAATAATTCCATCTCCTCTTCCACAGAAGAGATCACACCTGCAATTCCATTTTAGGTTTTATTTACCCATTATGCGAATCTAGATACGCAGTGTAACATTTAACAGAATATTCAAATGCTTCCATTCCAATTACAACCCTCCAAATAACATGTTTACAAGAAAATGTCTTATTCAGACCTCTTGAATATTCTGAATGCCTATCATGTAAAATTTGAATATTTTGGAACTTGTGAACACAATCATGAAAAAAATGTAGTGCTGATTAATTAATGGTTTCAAGGATGGGGCCTGACTCACGGTTGCCAGGTCCTTCTGCGTCAGGCCTTTGTTCTGGCGACCCTGTTGGATGACCTTTCCCACCTCCAGGCTCACACGCTGGTGTTGCAGCTCCTCTGTCTCGCGGTCCAGCTTTGCAGTGTTCTTCGTCACCAGGTGCTGCTTGTTCTGGCCTGCGGCCCCTGAGGGAAAAAAAAACAATCATGTCACAAACATTTAAGGGGTCAATTACTTTTTCACATGGGTGATATGGGCGTTCGATAATGATTTTCACAAAATAAATCAAATTGTAAAAATGTCTTTTGTGTTTACTCTGGTTTCCTTTGTCTAATATTGCTTGTGGGTCAAATAAAGTATAGCCAAATAAGTAAAATAGTATATTTCACTTTATTTTAATTTATTTTAAAAAATTAAGTCATAATAATAATACATTGTATCCACAGTGTGCTTTCTGTGTTCCATCCATCAAATTGTACAAATATACATTATAATCATTCACATTAAAAAAAAAAAGTGTAATACAGCTGAACTGAAATCATTTACACTATAAAAGATTGCCACTGCAGACTTTCATATGAAACAAAGTTTGAATGACCACCTTCTCTTCAGATGGTAAGATGAAAAAACACAGGGACAAGTTACATTAATTAATTTAGGAAACATTGTGTAGCATTGCTTTGGAACAGAACTAGTTAAAGTTGAGAGAGTTAAGAGCCAATATTGTTTGTTGTACCTCATTTTGATATCAGTACTTTTAATGACAGGCTTAAATTTTTCATTTTAATGAATGACTTGGCCAGTGCTTGTGTATGCATGAGTACCTTGCAATTTTTGTACGATGAAAACACTTTTGTTGAGACCATATACACGATAAACCTATTAATTGCTTGTAATGTGGCATTTGCAAGGTAGCTACAGTAGCTAAAAAGTAGTTAACATGCCACAGTGGTCAATTTGACCATTGTCACTAAGAAAACAAAGATGGTGAGCACAAAGTTGTGCTAGAGTGGCTGAAACAGTGTCACATGCACATCCTTATATGTCCATTTTTCCAAGTATCCTGCAATTAGCTATTTTGATCAGATTACTTTGATCAAAAGTTATTGGCAGATGTAGCTAAATGTCCAATGGGGAGAATTACTGATTGTGGGACTGGAGCATTTGTAATGTCGAAATTGTCAGGAAAAAGGAGAAAACTAAAATTAACCCAAGTTGGAGGCTTTATTGTGTGGAGTGAAGTTGTATCTTAATTCTATTTGTATACATGAGTTCAGAAGGCATATAAATGTATGTTCTTAAGGGCTGAGAGTCTGTGGTCACTGTGTTTATTTCAGCAGGAAACCAAATTATTGGTGCTGTATAGGTATGGGGCACGCCCGCCAAGGCGTAACTTGGTATGCGTACCACCCCTTTGGAATATAGCTGAACTTTGTTTCTGTAAAACATTTTAGGGTAAGTCCAGTTGTAACTTTCGATGAATTTGGTGAGATCAGAAAAAAAATGTATAGTGGGAGAGTAACTTTTTACGTTTAAACGGACGGAGTGTAGCACAGTGGGTAAGGAACTGGGCTTGTAACCGAAAGGTCGCAGGTTCGATTCCCAGGTAAGGACACTGCCGTTGTACCCTTGAGCAAGGTACTTAACCAGAATTGCTTCAGTATATATCCAGCTGTATAAATGGATACAATGTAAAATGCTACGTAAAAGTTGTGTAAGTCGCTCTGGATAAGAGCGTCTGCTAAATGCCTGTAATGTAATGTAATGCTAAAATATAGCATTAACTAAACAAGAACCATAGCATTATAAAATGTAATGTGCTGTTATAAACATCATCATAAAGGATTCTTACACTTCTTTGAAGTTTCGACATCTTCTCCACGTCTCTGCGCTGACACTATGGCCTAGAAAACGAAGTAAATACAGCTAATGTTACACTTAGCTCATGGCTAACCGCGGAGCTCATGCTCCACACGTCAGAAGGCAGAATTTACCTTTGTATATGTGCTGCAACCAATCAGCCATGAATATATGAATAGCTTTTTAAAACAAAACTCTGACCAAAGTTCGTACAGACACAACCTGCTGAAATAGTTTAAGGTTGACTAGTTACCTGTGGCTTAAGTTAGAAATCTCCCGAAACCTAGATCATGTCAGTTTAAAGCAGTACGCCGAGGCACTTAAAATTACTACCACAGATCATGCTCTGGAGACATAAATATCGCTTGGTTACCCGATATTCTGGAGTTATCAATGCTACGCTAACTAAGGCAGCTAGCAAACTTTTCCAGCTTTATTAACAAACGTTATCGATACGGTTACCTGTTTGGATTTCGCCTGCGCGGCACTCGGTCCCTTCTTTCTTAGGACAGTCACAGTATCCCAGTCGCTTTCAGCCATTGTTTTATTTTTAGCAAAATTTGAAAATATATACAGATTAAACGGATGTTTTGAGCTCGTAATGTGTTTATATGTTACGTTCTCCAATAAAAGGCCACTGATCCCAAGCTTTGAAAACCACAGAACTGGTGTAAACTTATGGGGTTTAATACATGTCCGACAGTGCTATTGAAAAGCTTTATTAAATACAACGTGTGCACACAAATTCAGAAGCGGAACCGGAACTCTGACGCAATGGCTTCTGCCAGCTCCGTGGAGAAGGAAAAGGGCCTGCCTCATCGATATATATATATATATAATTAATATTTTTATTTTTTTGACGATGGTGCTTGTTTTTTTTATTTTTTATTTTATTTTTATGAAGCTACTTTATTTGTAACACAAAACTCAATGTTGTACAATTCAAGTAAAGTTTCCTGTCCAAAACATAATCACACCTCCTAAGAAAGGATGTTTTCAATATATATATATATATATATAGTAGCCTACATTTAACCAATTACTTATAGGAAGTAATAACAAGATTATTGTTGAAAAGAGAAAAAAAAAGAAAAGAAAAAAAAAACCGGATTGAAATGTTGAAATAACATAAAAGGAATATGCTAGTAGAGAAAGTTGATCCGTTAAAATAATAATAAAATAAAAATAAGGAATTGAGCAACGAGTAAATTACATTCAGACATAAGTATATAAAGTTTCCTGGCATGGGCGCTTTTGACCTTTTTTATACATCTGTTAAGTAGAGAAAATTCATTTTTTAGTGCATTCCACAATGGGGGGATTTGGCGAAGCGACATTTATGTATATAGTTTTGAAAGAGAAGAAATCTACATTTATGGATTTGGAACTCAGCCAATCATGCAAGGATATCCTTTTTGGATCGTGTCACAAGCAAAGAACAGGTGTTCTGTTGTTTCTACATTTGAGTTGCATAGGTAACAATTATCTACCTCATTTAAATCTTGTTCTGATGAATTAATTTGAAGGATAAATTTCGTTTACAGTTTTAAAATGTATTTATTTATGTTTAGGAGGAATTGGAAATTTTAGGAATTTTGTTCTAATAGCCAGTATTTCAGTTTGTCCATAGTTTTTTAGATTAAATATCCTCTTCGTTAAACCAGGGTACATAGTATTTACCAAATATTGCCTCAGAAATTTATTATTGCACCTTTTGTGTAAAAAATCCACAGTCTATATTTATATTTTGTAATTTAGGTGTTGGTGTGTTATCTAGATTGTTTTTAATTAACTGAATAAGTACCGTTGGAATGTTTTGTGTCACTTCAATATAGTTTTTAATATATCAATTCAAGTTATATTTATTATTAAACTCATCCAATTTAAGTATATTACCATTTCCATCCATCAGATGCATAAATGACCATATTTGTTTCTTCATCCAGTCTTCCATAAATATAGATTTTCTTTTACTTAATATGACTCTATTATTCCACAGTGGGACACTGTGAGGGCTGAAATTATGTTTATAAATCATTTTCCCATGTGACAGGACTTGGTGGAAGGCAGAGAGTTTAACAGGCAATTTAGATATTTCAAAGTTGCATTTTAACAAAAACTCAATACCTCCCAATTTATTGAACACAAGTGATGGTAATGAGAACCACATGTCTTTACCATTCCTTAGAAAAGATTGAAGCCATTTAAATTTAAATTTTAAAATTTAGTTTGTTCATTTCTTTGATAATCTTGGGAGATATAGCTAAGGAATATGCAGGGTAGATTAGCCTAGATATGGTTTCCATTTTTGTTAGCAGCGTTCTTCCAAACAGTGTCATGTCTCTTTGCAAACAATTGTTCAGTGTTTTCTTACATTTATCAACAGTATTTAGAATATTATTTTTCTCACTAGTGTCTGAACATTTGGTTATCCAAATTCCTAGGTATCGAGTATCTTTTTTGACAGGTATATTATATAATGAAGAATAGGAATTTGTCAAGGTTCAAACGCAGACCAAAGGCTTGAGAAAATAACTATTGTTTTTAAGGCCAAATTAATTTGTTCTTTGTTCTTTAGAAAAAGTGTTGTGTCATCAGACTTATAATTAATTGTTGACCATTTATGTTTAATCCCTCAATGTTGGAATTTTTTATGAGAATAGCCAATAATTCAATAACTGCAATAAATAAAAGAGGTGAAATACTACATCCCTGTCTTAATAATAATAATAATAATAATAATACATTTTATTTATATAGCGCTTTTCATCATACAGAGATGATCTCAAAGTACTTTACAGAAGGCAACAATAAAACAAAGTAAAAAAATAAAATCACATACATTTTATCTGTATCATGCAATGGATAAACTGGGATAGGCACACTGATAAAAATGGGCTTTAAGCCCAGCTTTGAATGCTGAGACTGACTGTGCCAGACGTAGGTGATCGGGCAGACAGTTCCAAAGGCGTGGTGCCATGGAGCAAAAAGCTCGATCACTCACAGTACGGAGTCGAGTTCTGGGCACTGCTAAAAGACTATGACTCTTTGACCTCAGTAAGCGGTGGGATTCCAAGGGAGACATGAGTTCAGAAATGTAGGAGGGGCCATCACCATGCAATACGTTAAAAACCAGCAGCAGTATATTGAAGTCAATTTTGACCGGAAGCCAGTGGAGTGCAGCCAGGACAGGAGTGATATGCTCCGATTTCCTGGTTCTGGTGATAACTCTGACAACCTGTAACCTCTGGACTGACCTTACAGGAAGCCCACTGAGTATTGCATTACAGTAGTCATTTCTGGAGGAAATAAGAGCATGGACGAGTTTCTGATGGTCGGGGCGGGGAGGAATCGGACACAAGCGAGCTATGTTCTTGAGATGAAAGAAGGACTTTTTACAGACCAATTTGATATGTGTATCCACCAAGGTTTGTGACAGAGCTGGATGGAATGACATGGCCATCAATGGTGGGGGTGATTATGGGATTGTGTTTTAGTTGATGTGGTGTGCCAATAAGGTAGGGCTTCGGTCTTGCTTCCGTTCAGCTGGAGAAAGTTTATGGACATCCATGCTCTTATTTCCTCCAAGCAGGTATTAAGCTTGATTAGGGCAGTGAAGGGGTCAGGTTTGGTTTTGATAAAAACCTGAGTATCATCGGCGTAAAAATGGAAGTTGATTTTATGACTATTGATCAAGTGACCGAGGAGGGAGCACATAAATTATAAAAAGGATTGGGCCCAGCACTAAGCCTTGTGGGACACCACATGTGACAGGGGTGGAGTCCCATTTTGCATCACCTATGGAAACATGCTGGATTCTGTCTGTAAGGTAGGACTTAGGGCCTAAACCTTCTAAGGACAGTGCTGCCAAGGTCAGTATGGTCCTTTAGTCAGTGGAGGAGAATGTTGTGATCAACCGTATCGAAAGCAGAGCTGAGATCCAACAGGACAAGAACACTGGGGGAACCAGAATCAGCAGACATTAGGAAATCATTTGTCACTCTGACTAGGGCAGTTGCGGTACTGTGCCTTGATCTGTAACCAGACTGAAAAACCTCATAAAGGTGGTTTGAGGACAGATGTGAATGAAGTTGGTGGGCTATAACCGTCTCCGTTAAATTTGAAAGAAATGGGAGATTGAGAGGCATCAATTGTAAAGCGTTTTGGATAAAAGCGCTATATAAATGCAGTCCATTTACCATTTACCAGATTGGAGATGGGCCTATAGTTTGAAAAATTATCTGGATCGAGGGTGTGTTTTTTGTCATAGTGACAAGAGGATCCAATATTCTCAAATTCAGCCAGTTTGTTCAACATGTCAGTTGTATCTTGGAGAAAAGAAGGCAATTCAGGCACTACTGGTTTAATACGAAATTCAACGTACTTGGGGGTAGGTCTAGCTAACCTAACAGTGTACCACCAATATATTTCTTTTTTCATTTTTTCTTCGTTTTGCTTTTTTCTTATTTTGTTTAAATTTTTCTTATTTTGTTAAATTATATTGGCGCCAGTGTTAATTGAATTCACGATGTGATTGTTGATATAGTGCACGTGTCATTTGTGAATGAGACTAATTGCTGTTTGTTGATTGGCTTAGGCCGCACCCCCCACGTCTTATATCTTGCACCTGTGTTTGCTGTTTTTGTATCCCCTGATGAAGGCAGTTACTGCGGATACGCGTTGGGTTAGCCCAAAATAATAAAGGCTTTTTAAATTGCTAATCTGGAGATTGAGTGCCTTGGGATTTTTTCTCTCTTTCTTACGGACAGGAACCCCACCTCGCAATGAGCACCTCTCCGTTTTAAAACATTTTTAAAGCCAAGGCAGCGTTCTTTTTCCTTCTACAGTTTTAAAACATATCCTTGCCAATGTCCAATCAAAGCTAGGTAAGCATTTCACAAGAGATGCCTGCGTTTCTGATATCAACACTGGAAGGGATTACAGATGTGAGACACAGGAAGTACACCCTGACAGTATTACACTAACCTTCAATTGTGATGGCTCCCCTTGGTTCAACTCATTAAAGACTTCAATTTGGCCCATCCTGTGTACTATCAATGAACTACCATTTGTGAATGGATATAAAAATGTTCTATTGCATACATTATGGTTCCGCAAAGGAAACCCCCAGGTTCAAAGTTACTTCACCCTATTCATCCATGAACTTCAAAAACTAGGGGACACAGGATTCTGTTGGAAAGATGAGAATGGCTCAGAACATCGCACCAGAGTAACAGCTAAAATATGTATTTGGGATGCAGTAGCAAGGGCAATGGTTTAGAACTTTAAACAGTTCAATGGAGAATTTGGATGTGGTTTTTGCTACAACAAAGGGGAGATGGTACAAAAAGGCAGAGGTTTTACCAGAGTATATCCTGTACAGATAGTTGGGTGTGACCTGAGACATATGGGTGAAACAGTGCAACTTGCTGAGTTAATGATGGAAAACGGTAATGACCAAGCTCAAAGGAGTGTTAATGGTCCAAGTCCACTGATCCTGTTGCCATCATTTGACATTATCAAATGGTTTATTCCAGATTACATGCATTGTGTTTGTCTTGGTGTAGTCCGTCAATTCATCAATCTTTTGTTTGACCCTCATTATGCCAACAAGGAATTCCACTTGACTCCTCACCAGTTAAATGACCTGGACAAAGCTTTGTGTAAGATTCAGTCACCAAATGAATCTAGAAGAAATCCTAGGCGCTTAAGTGAGAGGATATATTGGAAAGCTTCTGAGTGGAGGGCATTTGCTCTTCTCTATTCTCCTGTACTAAGGAATGTTTTACCAGGGCTGTACTACAAACACTGGATGCTTCTTGCATGTGCATTTCACATCCTCCTCTCCCAGTTTGCCACTCAGGATGAGCTCAATTGTGCAGAATTATGTCTAGTTCAATTTGTAGCAAAAGTCCCAGCTCTTTATAGTCTTGAGCAGGGGCGTTTCTAGGATTCAAAGACATCAGGGGCTTAGTACGGTGGCTCTGAAGTGCAAAACACAAAAACAAAACTAAAACTCAAAAACAAAAACTTTCGGCCCTGAGGTGCAGATGCAACATACAAAAACAAAAAGGAGTGGTCCTGAGGTGCAGATGCAACATATAAAAACAAAAACATGCAGCCCTGAAGTGCAAAACACAAATACAAAAAGAAAATGCAAAAACAAAACTTTCAGCCCTGGAGTGCAAATGCAACATACAAAAACAAAAAGGAATGGCCCTGAGGTGCAAAACACAAACACAGAAAAACTAGCAGCCCTTTGGTGCAGATGCAACATGCAAAAACAAAAACAAGTTTTTGTTTTTGTATGTTGCATCTGCACCTCAGGGCTGCTAGTTTTTGTATGTTTGTGTTTTGCACCTCAGGGCTGCTCCTTTTTGCATTTTCTTTTTGTGTATTGAAGACTTTGGATTTCCTCAGAGAAGGTTGCCCTTTGGGCAATGCCTATGATAGTAAGTTCTGCATCCTTTCTTTCTTCGAGACTTGTTGCTTCATTCGTTCTTGATGCCAAACCTTTAAGCTCCTTGACATGTCGTATGAGTCTGGCGATGGCTTTGATTAACCTCACCCAACTGGAGAACTTCAGGAAGCGATTGAGCAGTGAATCTTCTGTTGTCAAGGTCTTGTGTACGAAGACCTTATGAACTTCTGTGTCTTCAACTGCAATGTCTCCCACCTTAATATCTCCGCTGGGAAGCTTGTCATGCCAGAGAAAGTTTGGACCAGTAAACCAGTTGGAAGCAATGAGCTCTTTCGCCTTGAGGCCCCTTGAAGCGTGGTCTGCGAGATTTTCTTCCGAGGTCACGTATCTCCATTGACTTGGATTGGTACTTTCCTTGATTCGCTGAATGCGGTTTGCCACGAATACATGAAATCGTCTGGCATCGTTGTTAACATAACCAAGGACGTCCAGAAGAATTCCTTGGCATCTTTTATTTCCAACTCCTTTCTGAGCAGGTCACTCGTACGGACAGCGACAACAGCTGCTGACAGCTCAAGTCTTGGTACTGTGGTGACTTTCGTGGGGGCCACTCTGGCCTTGCCCATGACTAAAGAACAGTGGATTTGTCTTGATGCACTGATTGCTCTCAAGTAAGTACATTCTCCATACCCTTTGACACTTGCGTCTGAGAAGTGATGGAGTTCGTATCTTTGGACTTCCTGGAAACCTGCTGGAAGGTAATGTCGCTGAATCTTGACATCAGCTAGGTTATGTAGGTTCAAGAAACAGGACTCCCATTGTGGCCGAAGATCATCAGATAGTGGTTCATCTCATCCTATCTTGTCCCGGCACATTTGCTGAAGTATTTGCTTCCCGACTAGAATGAAAGGTGCTACAAAGCCTAGTGGGTCATAGATGGAGGCTACTGTTGACAAGACTCCTCTTCTAGAAAGTGGGCGTTCATTCACAACAACTCTGAATAGGAACTGATCTGAAGCGACACACCATTTAACACCTAGGGCTCTCTCAATCTGAGGCTCACCCAAGGCTAAGTCTTGATGTCTTACTGTTTCAGCACATTCTTCTTTGGGAATTGATGCAAGTACCTCCTGGCGGTTGGAAATGAACTTGTGAATTTGTAGCTTGCCAGTGCTGCAGAGCTGCCTTGCTGCGCTGACTAACTGTATCGCTTCATCTTCTGTTGACACACTTGTCAGGCCGTCATCCACGTAAAAGTTTCTTTCGATGAAGCGGATGGATGCTTCATTGAAGCGACCTTGACCTTGAGCGGCAATGTGTTTGAGGCTGTAGTTTGCACAACCAGGTGACGAGGCTGCCCCGAACAAGTGCACTCTCATTTGATAGACTGATGGTTGGGACTGACAGTCCTCATCGTCCCACCAGAGAAATCTCAAATAGTCTTGGTCTTCTGCTCTTACGCGAAATTGATGAAACATGCGTTCAATATCGCACATTATTGCTACAGGACCCTTACGAAACCGACAGAGAACACCTACCAAAGTATTCGTCAATTCTGGCCCGGTAAGCAGATGGTCATTCAATGACACACCCTGAAACTTCGCTGAGCAATCGAACACGACCCGTATCTTTCCTGGTTTCTGTGGGTGATATACCTCGTGGTGAGGGATGTACCAGGCAGGGCTCTTGTCGATTTCTTCTTCTGGAACTTTCACAGCATCTCCGCGAGTCATTGTTGCCGCCATGAAGGCTATGTAATCCTTATGGTATTGCTTGTCCTTTTCAAATCTCTTTCTCAAACACTCGAGATGGTGATCCGCACATCTCCTATTGTCTGGCAGACTTGGCCTGTCTTCCTTAAATGGCAAGGGCATTTCACAGTGTCCGTTTGCCTTGATTTTGATTCCTTCCTCCATTATTGATATGAAGCGCAGATCCTCTTGAGAGAAGTGAGCATCCTCTACAGTTTTTTCGTTGAAGTCTGATTCAAGCACCTTTATCACATCTTGTGGAGTGACTAATTCTTTGACTTGTGTTCGGTATATGTATCAAACTTCAGTTGTTAGATTAGCAGGCAACTGAAGATAAGGTGTCACTTGTCTCACAAATTTTCTTTGATGAATAAAAGCCTCTGACCTGCAGCCCAGTTAACTTCTGACTTGGAATGATTGTACTTCTGGATGACAACATGGAAAGTTTTAATTGCACAGGCTCCTTCCGCGTGTCCAGAGTTTCTGCCCTTTCTTGCAGGATGAAGGTGGTGTCACTTTGGTTGTCCAGAAGTGCATATACGAGAACTTCATTCTCTGGGTTACTTATTGTGGACAACCACACTGGAATAGCTGTGGATGTGTAGGTGCTGTTCATGTCTTGCACCACTCGGTTAGATGTTGCTTCATTTGACGTTTCATTAGCCTGTTTAGACTCCATCCTTTCCTTTGACCTTTCCTCTCACCTTTGAGTGTTTCCCACTCTCCTTACGTTCATCATCCCTTCCCTTTGTTCTTTCTTTCCATCCTCCTTGGCACGATCTTCATGTAAACACGTTGGGTGCTTCCTTTTACATGTGCCGCAGACACTTCTCCTTTCACGGTTCCTTGAATAGTGTCCTGTTTTCAAACATCCAAAACACAATTTTTTCGTTTGCACAAACCTGACTCTTTCTGTGATCGACTTGGCCATGAACTTTCGACATGTGTGAATGGCATGGCTTGACTTCTCACAAAAGACACATCCTTTAGCGTCTGGGTTTTCTTCCGAGCTGCTTGCCAGCACCCTTGCTCCAACGCTTCGAGTCTTTGGTGTCTTCACCTTTTCACCATCACTAGACTTCAGAGTGTGAAGAGAGGTCACCGGATTACAGGCAATCTTGGCTTCCTTTGTGACAAACTCAACAAACTGGCTGAAGCTAGGGAATGCCTGGGTTGCTTCTTCAATCTCAACGACCTTTCTATTCCATCTGGCTGTTAACCAATCAGGAAGCTTGGTGAGCAATCTTTGGTTTTCACCACAGTTGTTTAGGACTTCAAGACTCATAATCTGAGGCATTGCTGCTTGACAGCCTCGAAGGAAGTCTGAGAACTCTCTTAGTGCAACGCTGTCCTTGGGTCCTATCTTTGGCCATGAGGTGAGCTTATCCCTGAAGACTTTAGCAATCACAAAAGAGCTTCCATACCTTTCTTCCAGGATGTCCCATGCTGAATGGTAGACTGCATCTGTGCCTAACAGGAAATAACTCTCAATGGCTTTCTTTGCAGGTCCGCCGACATACTTGCGAAGGTAGTAGACTTTCTCATTTACTGGAATATTCTTCCTGCCTATCAATGTTTGAAAGGACATTTTCCAGTCTTTGTACCTTAGTGGGTCTCCACTGAAAACAGAAGGCTCTGGTACTGGGAGACAGCTTGCATTGATGGACTCTGCTATTGCTTTGGCAAGTGCTGTAGTGCTATCCTCCTGATGAGCATCAGTAGCAGGCCCCCCCCTTGGGGCAGTTTGTGTCATCATAGCAGGTTGTACGTGTGGCATATTGTGGTGCTGACCCGTAATGCACTGGAAGACTTCTTAGGTTAGGCTTGCAGTCATGGAGCAACTCTGATATCTCTTCGTCTGAGCCTACTTCTTGTTTATAGACTTGTAGTCGTGCCGTTGCAGCATTCAACTGTATCTAAGCGCTCTATCTGCCTGCGCTTCTCTTCTAATGCATTTTGTCTTGCAGCATTTTCAGCTTCTTGTAGTGCAAGCCTCTGTCTGTTCTCAGCTTTAAGGTTTTCAAGCTCTTGTTTCTCACGTTCCATTTCTTGTAAGACCTTCAAAGTGGCTTGAGTTGCGGCTAGCTCCGCTGCAGCTTCTTGTTTCTTTGCAGAGGACAGGCTTGAACATCTTGATCTTATGCTTGAACTGCTTGCAGACCTTGGACTTTGAGAGCTTGAACTGGACCTCTGGGATGCTGCAGATGAGAACACCAAGCCAGTCTCAATCCAGCGTGCTTGTTCTTTATGAGAATCTTGACCTTCGTCTTTCTCTTCACGACAATTCCATGCATGTTCCAAGATCTGTCTTGAGACGGCATCACAAGTGTCTACTCGCCGGCAGGTCTCTCCATCGGGGGCAATAAACTTGTTTTACATCTGTTGAAGCACAGCGGATCTTGGTCATGAGGTCTTGTAGGATCTCACTGGAGAAAGGTCCGTTGAGTGCTTTCTTAGCCTCCTTAGCAAGAGCTTTCCATTTGTTGTAAGTAATTGTGAAGCAATGCTGAAGCCTTTTACATTTGCCCTCTTGGAGTTCTTGACCCTTTTCAGTGAGCTTTCGGGTTCTCTGACTTCTTCGTAGTTCTTCTGCAGTAGCTTGTGTCCCTACATTTACCTCAGTCTCCTTTTGTAGGTTTGTATCTAAAGGTGCATTATCATGGGTTTTAGACTGCTGCTGTAACTCTACAACTTCACCGTTGCTGTCTAAGTCCCATTTATTAGCTTCATACTCATACTCATTCATCTTCAGTATTATTTGAATTGACCTTACAAGCTTCTTTGTTTGGTCGTTGAACTTAAATGAACTAAATTAGTTTACTTAACTAACTTAGCTTAAATGTTACTAATTAGCCTATGGGTTACATTTCAATAATAATACTAATTGCAATTAACTTAGCTATATCAGCTTCTAGTTTTAACTAACTATGTACAGAATGACTTATGTGTCATGAACACCTTTTCACAATACAAATGAACTTATTTTCACTCGCAATTAATTAGAGAACACTTCTCTTTAACACTTAGCAAATTATACCAATAGTGGTTATACTGTGTTAGTCCCTTTAAATGTCATTTACACTTCAAAATTGCTTAGTAGTAAAAAACTACGGTGGAATTAACAATGACTTGAACTTAGAAACGTACATAACACCAGAACACTTCACCGTTTTAGCACTTATAGAGTCCCTTTAAAGCAGTTGACGAGGCTACTCCACTCTTTAACATTTAACTTGTTTTAAATGCGTTACTTCTTGTTGGCTTGACCACGCAATTCTCCCGAACTCCGCTTGCCACTTGCTTCGGTTACCGGTTTATGTACAGTCTTATCTGCTCGATGCTAGAGTGCGATGAAACTCTGAGAAACTTGCTTGCAGCTCTGTTGGTGAAAGGCGCAGATAGTCTTCTCTTCACTGTGTGTCCAGCAGGCTGAGTTCTCACTGTTACTCCCCTCCAAATTAGTTCACGAACAGAAGGCGTTCTTTGGTTACAGGCATTTATTGCACATCCATGCCGTTAAACATGCCGTGAGAACTAGACAGAATAAAGCACAAATCATAAAATCAGTACACTGCAGTGGAGCATTCTCATAGTGAATAACCATTAAACAGATATTTCACAACACATATATAGCTTCAAATATAGCTTGCATAATCCATTATCTTAGATTAAACCCACGGAATTAGCTTGCCCAACACCCGCAAACGTAGGTGGGCCACCGCTAACTCCACCAGAATATTAGCCGTAGCTAGCCCGTTAACTCACATTTAATAACTATAGGCAATATAACTATTAAGCGGTCTTGTGATTTTTACAATTTGATTGACAGTCCGGTGCGGAAAAGCCCATCGACCTGAACGAGGCTAGCTGACTGTCTGCCGTTATGTTTTAAAATATATTATCAGATGTTTACGGAGTTTAATTTCCATCCGTGACTACTGTGTCATGTAATCACGTTATATGTATGACATTAAAAATACAGTTAGGCTATGTTCAGTTATCTTCAATTTATGTTTCTCAGCAAAACGAATATGCTTAGCTAGCATATCAGCTTGCCAGTGAGCTAGGTAGGCTATCCATGGTTAGCTCACGCATTAGCAATATGAACCACAGGGGAAGAACATTGACTACACTGATGGTCAATCAATCAGAGATGTGTAGGCTACTGGTGATTTGACTAGGCTAATTTTCGTATAACTGTCTGGTAGACCTGCTGTTAACCGAGCAAGTTATCGTCGTAGGTTTTCCCCACAGTCAGTTAATGAGCCAGTAACTGCTACTAGCTACTCCATCGTCATTTGTGGTGTTCACTTTCTGGGTGACGCTAGCTGACCGATCGTTCGCAAATCACTTTCTACCGAATAAAAATTAACACTGTCAGCGGTGATTAACAAATCTACCAAGTATTTTAATAACTGATCTGCAGGCGTGTAAATATGACAACGCACTTTGTACAGCAAGTTTTCCACCTGGTGCATGAAGACAAAAATAATGTAGCCTACATTGAATTTCTAATTATTATTAGACTATTATTTTTTTCTTGTAAATCATCAAAACCAATGGAGAAAAGCCAATATACGCAAGGAGCCCCCAGAACCGATTCTGAGAACCACTGTCTTAAATGCCTAGCTTGTCGGTCTCTTAAATGCTAAAAACATGTTCCTTTCTAAATGCCAAGATTGTTAATTTAGTTAAATTCTGTGTGTGTGATTTCATCGTGTGTTGTATATTCAGCAAATGAACCTTGAGACTCTTAATTCGCTTCGTGAAACTGAAAAAGTGTTTATCCCAAAATCGGGATTATAGTAGGTTTGTCACATGCGTGAAGCATGGCCCAGGTAGACATTTACGGAATGTACACGACTGACAAGCCGTCAAACACGTCTGACAGATTGAATGTTTGCCGGTTAAGGTTAGCTAGCTAGTCAAATGGCTTGGTAGCCGAAGTTGCAAACTGTTTTAGCATAGGCTACTACTGGACTACCAAATATAGCAAGCCGATTACGCTTTCTGCCAAGAAATTATTTGGTTAAGTAGGCTAAAGGAAATAGTAAAAATGACTCGGCTACCGAAAAACTTAAGAGGAGGATTATTTTATAGTCGTCTAGTGCAGCTGTAAATAGCACACGCCATAATGAAATCACCACGAAATGGGATGCCTGCATTTTCAGACTTAGCACAGGCGGACCGTGGCCGGAGCCGCAATGTCAAGGCCAAGAGGCGCCATCGCCCACCCCAGTGACCATAGACTGTAGCCCCTACTGTAGCTCAGACCTCCGCAGTAATCCGGAAGTGACGAAAGCTGTACCTCATTGGTCCAGAACAAATATTGGCACTGTGCCCAAATGACGCAATAAATCATGAAATCGACCCATGGACAGTCATAAGACGAATAAAATACACCTATTATGACTATTTGTTCTTGTGAGAAAAAATGATTGACTTCATATTTTGATCGCATTTGTACCGTAGACTTACATGGAAACCAGATATGAAAACACCTATACTGGAGCCATCCGTAGTGGCGCTAGTGAGCAACCAGGAACTACAACACCAGGAAATGAGCTTCAAAAACGAAGTCTGGTTTTGGCCGCTTGGTCTGGCTCAGCTCCTGGTATATGTAAGGTACATTTACGAGGGGTTGTTAAGGAAGACATACTCTTCTGTAAACCACTGGAAACCAGGACAACCGGGGAGGACATTTTTAGACTACTGAACACCTTTGTCACATCACATGGACTTGCATGGTCAAAATGTGTGGGCATCTGTACAGATGGTGCAAAAGCCATGACAGGGAAACATAGTGGTGTCGTAACGTGTGTGCAAACGGTTGCCCCCGACGCCACTTGGGTGCACTACAGCATCCATAGAGAGGCGCTTGTCGCCAAGAGAATGCCTGACAGCCTGAAGGAAGTTTTGGACAACACAGTGAAAATGGTTAACTTCGTTAAGGCAAGGCCCCTGAATTCTCGTGTATTTTCTGCATTATGCAGCGAAATGGGCAGCGACCACGTCACCGTTTTACTCCATACTGATGTGTGATGGTTATCAAGGGGAAAAGTATGGACTTTTTGAATTGCAAGATGAGCTTAAAGTTTTCTTTATTGACCATAATTTTCACTTATCTGGCTGCTTGCATAACGACGAGTGGCTCACACGACTGGCCTGTCTGGGTGATGTTTTTTTCTCGGCAGAATGAACTGAATCTTGGATTGCAGGGCCTCAATGTGCGGGACAAAATTGAGGCCATGATTAAGAAGTTGGAGTTATGGTCTGGCTGCATTAATGAGGACAACACAGAGGTTTTCTCATCGTTGCATGATTTTTGAGTGCAAAACAACTCAAGCTTATGGACAGTGTGAAATGCGATATAAAGACGTACCTCACTGAGCTGGCTGTGCAATTACGCAGGTACTTCCCCAAGACGGATGACACGGGTAACTGGATTCGTTGTCCATTCTCTGCTACTCCCCGCAGCTTAACAACTTCTGAACAAGAGAGCCTAATTTAAATTTCTACGAGTGGGGCTTTGAGAATTGAGTTTAATCGAAAGCTACTGCCAGATTTCTGGATAGCGTTGCACTCAGAGTATCCTGCATTGGCAGGTCGCGCTGTTAAGACGTTAATGCCCTTTGCAACAACGTACCTATGCGAGAGTGGGTTTTCGGCCCTCACTAGCACGAAAACAAAATACAGACACAGACTGTGTGTGGAAGACGATTTAAGACTAAAACTCTCTTCTATACAGCCTAATATTGCGGAGTTATGTGCGTCATGTCAAGCACACCCTTCTCATTAATCTGTGGTGAGTCATTCATAATGTGTGTGGGTTCTGATGTGCAAATAAAATGCTTGATATGTTAGAGGGGTTTAAAGGCTAAATCTTATATGCATCACAGAAATACTGTCTATACTGTGTTTGTGTATATATATATATATATATAGTGCGCTGTCCCTGAAGCTACAGGGGGTACGCAGCAGTAGGCTGAATGTCTGAGGGGTTACGAGACTGTAAAAAGTTTGGGAACCACTGCAATAGAGAAACAGACTAACAGAGTCAGTAGCTACGTGATTCAACATAACTGACTATACAAACACACTTAGTTACCAGAATATGTATAAGATATACTGTAACTAATTTAATAAAAAAATACTAGCCATTATAGCTAGCTAACTACCTAGCTGCTTATCCTATGCAGCTGAGTGATGATATGTAATGGCTTTTTTTTTCTTTTCTTTAAAAAAAAAAAATCTTTCATACTAGCATGTAAACTGGCAAGGCACTGGGCAGGCAAGCTAAAAAGAATACAAGCTAACAACGTTAGCAGGCTTAGCCAGCTAGTTGAGTTACGTTAGCTAGCTAACTAACGTTAACGTTAGCCGTACTAACGTTACTGAGCTGGCATCACAAATAATTATTTTGCTGACGTTACTTATAAATCTGATTTTAGCTCGCTAATAGCCTAATTTTAGTTTATCACAATTAGCTGCATGTATAGCCAGTATCGTGATGCCCTGCACAAACCTATAGGCAAAGCTTGCTGCTCTGCACTCTCCAGCTGAGCTGCTGACTGGCACTCAACATCCGCTGTAACGTAGTTACATTACATTACATTACATTACATTCATTTGGCAGACACTTTTATCCAAAGCGACGTACAAAAGTGCATTTTCATGATCGTAGACAACTGCTGAACACGGGTTCAGTAAGGTACAATTACTTATTTTGTACAACTATTTCTAGCCGAGAACAATGAACACTATCCTGGACTAACATGTGCAGAGCCAACTAGGCAGAAGAATAAGCAACAGTATTAGGACAAATACAAATTACCAAGAAGTGCAGGGATGGGGCAACATGTAACAAGTGACAGGATTTTTTTTATATTTATACAGCGTGGTGGTGGTTAGTCTAGGTATAGTCTGAAGAGATGAGTCTTCAGGCCACGGCGGAAGATGGATAGTGAGGGGGAGGTTCGGAGAGGGACGGGGAGTTCGTTCCACCACTGGGGAGCTAGGGTGGAGAAGCTCTGTGATCCCTTTGGGCGGGTGGGAGGGGTTACAAGACGCCCTGCTGCTGCAGAGCGGAGTGGTCGAGCAGGCACATAGAATTGAGTCATGTCCTGCAAGTAGATGGGGGCTGTCCTGTTGGTGGCAGTGTAGGCAAGGGTCAGGGCTTTGAATCGGATCCTGCCAGCGACCGGTAGCCAGTGAAGTGATCGCAGCAGAGGAGTGACGTGGGAGAATTTGGGGAGGTTGTAGATGAGTCGTCAATCTCAATCATTGTCAATCTCATCATTATTCTCCTGAATCTCCTCCTCAACAAGTTGCCGCGATATTTTCTGTAAAAATCCGCGGATATCGATAGTTTCAGACAGTTCACTGACACTAACGTTACTGAACGAGAAATATTCGTACTCGTCTACAGAACTCTGCGTACGGCGTAGTCTGCGTACGTTTGTCAGACAAGCGGAACTGTCTGTCACTCAGAACTTTACTGTACGTGCTAGCAATCGAATCGTCTGATTGCAACCTACTGCGCCTGCTAATCGGTTAGGTTACTTACTGCTCGATTTGAAGGGGGTGATTTGTTTGCGTTAGGGCTCCATTAAATAGAATGATATTTGGTGCTGTATCTTTTTTTTTCGGCTGTCAAAATTATTTTATTCTTATTTTTTTGTGTCAAAAGGTCTGGGGCTGGACGAAAAACACCCGGGGCTTCAGCCCCAGAAGCCCACCCCTACCGACGCCACTGGTCTTGAACATTGTTCATATAACTTCCATTTGTTGACACATCTTACCCAGAGTGCCAGGGACTGGGGTCTTTTATGGGCCAATTCAGCATTTGTTTTTGAAGACATGAATGGCAAACTCTTGCAGCTGTATTCTGGCGCGCAATCAGTTTCATCACAGATTTTTAAGCATTTCTTTTCATTTTTTCTTTTCCATGGCAAGTTGTAACGTTGTTACAAAGTCATCAAATTACATTAGAGAACATTTAGTGACTTTGGGATGTGGCTCTCACAGACTGTTAACTGTAAGAGAAATTGCTGCGCTGCAGAACAGTTGTACACTCACAGGGTACCAACATCATAACAGTGTAACTGAATATAAGCGTTGTGTGTATAATAGCATGTCAGTCACCACCAGAGACTACAGTGTAAATTTCAAAAGGGACAATTCTGTAATAGAAACAGCTAATTGCTTTGGTATGGTAGAGTTCTTGGTTGTTGTACCAAAACCCTGCAACTGTGAAAGAGGGTCAAACTGCTCTTGCAGAGATGATCTTATTTTCTACAAGCAATTGCAGCGGGAACACAGACAACCAGCTATCTATGATGCAGAGATCAATACAAACATTGCAAAATTTATTGTAAAAGTAAGGATCTCAAATGAATTGTGTGCAATGACGTGAGGACATAGTAGCTAAATGTATTGCAATTGAACATGAGGGTTGGTTATATGTGATGAAAATATCTGTGTGCCTATGTGTGATGATATAAATGTGTCTATTGTCAAAGATTCAGCTGGTAGCTATCTATTGTATATCTGGGTATATTAAACCATTGTAGGCAACACTGAAAATCAATAAGCAGGACTTCTTTATGCAATATTGTTTTTTTATAGGATTATCATATCAATGGGATACAGTACCAGTTACCATTGTAGAAACAACTGAACTTGTGATGGCAAAAAAAACTATTTGTGCAGTGTTGTACATTTTTATATTGTATACCTGTATACAGTTTGTAATCCTCTTTGTTGTTATCTAAACTCACTGTTTGATAATTAAGAAAGCCTATACACTGTATTCCTAATTCGTGTGTGTGTGTGTGTTGGGCGTGATTGGGTGTATCTGTATGGATATTTGAAAATATGTAAGTAAAACACCACATTGTAGCACTGTATGAACTGAGTTGTCTCATTCAATAACAACATTGAGAACATCTGTATCTCATGTGAGAATATAAGTGTAATTCTTTGGTTATGAGGATATTTCGTGTAAAGATGTGTTGAGAAAGAAGAGGAAGAAATATTAATATATTTTACTAAAAGTGAAACAAACTAAAACTACTAAAAGTAGCAATGTGAAAATACTCCACTAAAGCTATAAGGCCTGCATTCAAATACACATTTTTACAAAAGTGCAGAAGTTTTGTCAGTAAAACCGTACTTAAAGTATCAAAAGTAAAACTACTCGTTAGGTAGCACAATGGCCCGTGTCAGTGTTATGTTATTAGATTGTTACTGATACATTACTGTGTAAGCGGTATTTTATTGTTGTAGCTGTTCCCTGTAGAGTTCATTTTTCCAATATTATATCCTGTTGGGTAGTTTAATACATATGTTTTATAAAGTAATCCTCTGTTTTTTATGAAAAATCTTAAACTGTAACTAGTAACTATAGGTCTCAAACAAATGTAGTGGAGTAAACGTTAAATGTTAACCTCTGAAATGTAGTGAAGTAGTAGTAAAAATGAACAGAAATTGTAAACAGCCAGGCAATGTACACATATTGTCCCTCAAGATACACTTTAATTATGTTCCACCACTGGTTGCCAACCTGCTACATGAAAGTTATGTTCCACTGCTGGTACCTTTAAATGTATCAGCTGCTAGAGCACCTGGTACCATCAGGTACTATAGTACTTGTGTGGGTACAGTGTTTTTGTATTTCACAATACTCAGCCTGGTGTGTCACATGGTCCTTCAGAGTGATTTACACTGGTACTACCATGGTATCCTCCAATGTACTGTGGTGTGTACCTTGGCGCCTCAGATATTACCATGTTGGTATCATGGGACTTAAGTGATTATCATGATACATACCATGGTAATATCTGTAGTACCATGGTAATAGCCTATCTGAGACACTATGGTAATATCTGCAGTACCATAGTAACAGCCTATCTGGGGTACTATGGTATGTACCGTGGTAATATCCGAGGTACCATGGTATGTACCATGGTAATATCTGAGGTACCGTGGTATGTACTGTAGTTATATCTGAGGTACCGTGGTATGTACCATGGTTATATCTGAGGTACCGTGGTAATATCTGAGGTACTAAACTATAGTTAACCATGGTAAAATTTCTTATGGGATCGCATACACAACAAAATGCATAATTCATAAGTGATTTTATAAAAGCAAAGATTATAAAGAAACAATGTTTTAATTTACAAACAATATAGTTTCACAACCCACTCTGCTGTCTAAAACAGACGCCGTTTTCTTCAGTCAAATCCTAAACACACGCCCATTGCCCGCCCCCTAACAGAATTTGCATACCTTAAGTCTAGCTTGTTAACTAGTTAGGTTGCATGTTTTCAAAGTGTAGCTTGTAAGCAAGCTGCCATAAGGGTCAGCCAGCTTGTAAGCTAGCTAGGTCGTCAAATTGTCCTTACGACCTAGCTTGTTAACTAGGTGGCCTTTGTACCACCTAGCTAGTTAACTAGGTGGCCATTGTACCACCTAGCTAGTTAACTAGGTGGCCTTTGTGCCACCTAGCTAGTTAACTAGGTGGCCATTGTACCACCTAGCTAGTTAACTAGGTGGCCTTTGTGCCATCTAACTAGTTAACTAGCTGCGCTTATGACCTAGCTAGTTAACTAGCTGGCCATACAGTGTAGCTAGCTGGCCAAAGCGGGAGCTAGCTAGATCGTATGGCCAGCTAGCTACCAGAAATGGCAGCTAGCTAGGTCGCATGGCCAGCTAGCTAGGTCGCATAGCCAGCTAGCTATGACCAAGACCGTTGCTAGCTGCGAATAATGATTAAATGTTAAAAGGGCTTGCCATAGATGGGGCTTTTGACCTCATGCCGTTGTGCACACGTTCCAGTCACAGCCACACTTGCCAACCCTCCCGATTTTCCCGGGAGACTCCCGATTTTCATTGCCCTCTCCCGGTTTCCTCCCGGGGTCATAATTATCCCGTATTTCTCCCGATTTATGACAAATTTTCACACAGTTTTTTCCTTTTTGTTATCGCAACCTGTTTCTGGCACTGTACAGCATGTATAAGCCCTATGACTCTAAAATTCTACTGTTTCCACCCAGATAACAATACAGCTACACCGAATGTATCGTTTCCATCCATGGTTACATGAACGCGAAGAGAGCTGCTCGCCTCGTCCTCCTGTCGGGACGGTCTTTCAATTTGAGAGCATGACTTATTGATTTCACGTTCAGATTTTGTAATGCTTTCCTTCAAAACCCTGCCCTTGCACTCAAATAGCCCCTGCTTGCTTAGATTTGCTCTGCTTCTGCTCAGACTGTATGCTTGCACTCAGATATACTGTCAGATATACTGTTACTGGACCCCCAGACCCCCCGCTTAGGTTACAATATCCTCCCTATTTTTCAGGTCGCAAGATTGGCACGTATGGTCACAGTAGTGATGGATGGCTTGCATGCAGCTTAGCTTGCCTTTGAACATATTCACTTGTGCGTTCAGCGATGTCATGCTGCATTAGCCGGTCACTAACTTTGCTGCAGTACGATGCACCTTCTAGCTCTATTGCTGCCTCCCATGCCTCAGCTTGTGCCTGAACTGCGGCTGCCTCGCTCTGGAGATTCAATGACTCTAATTCAGCATCCAGTTGAGCTTTTTCTATTTTCATTTTTGTCTCCAATTCAGCCTCTCTCTTAGCACTTTAAATCTTCATCCTTGCCTCTCTCTCGGCAAACGGTGTGCAGGCATGCGCTGCTTCTGCCCTGGCATGGGCTCTGGCTGCAGCTGCGCCAACTGATAAACTTGACGATGGTTAATTTCTGGTACTGACCTGAGCTACACAGTCCTCTTGTTTGTCAGCCATGTTTCATTTTCAGCTGCACTGTATTGAAGTCCACTGCCGCAGGCTGTGCCGGCTGATGAAACGTTTTTTCACTGTGCTGTCCTCCTTAGGGTGTGTGTAACAGAAATTAGACAGCCAGCCAAACTCCATTCAAAACCACGTCAGAGTCAGGATTAGGCTTTCAGAAAACCTCCAGTGTTTAATGTGAATAGTTGAAAAAAGAGTGAAAAAAGATACACAATACAGCGCAATAACTATCAAAGCACTCTATACTCTATTGTAGCAATGACTGCATACCAGCAAGTGCTAACACAAACTGAATGATCGACAAACTTACCTGTATTCCATACAGAAATACACAAATAAGATATATGTATGCTCAATGTTCCGGGCATTCAAAATACTAAATACAGCCCTGTGGCTGTGCAAGATAAATTAAACTGTAGCAACCAATGCTATCTAGCAACTGTATGACTCTGGAAAGCTATGTACTGAACAGTAATAAATTCAACATAACATTTCCGAACATTACATATGCAAACTAATCATTGATATAGTTGAATTCCTCTTACACACTTTAATACTTACAAACGATCCGTTCTATGGCACAACAAAAGAGATGGCAGTAGATTCATGAGAGTGCATCAGCCAGTGTCAGAAAATGTGCTCTACTATAAACAACACTTACTTCCTACTTCCTGTCCACAGGGGAAGTACCATAGCATAACAGAATGACAGCCATAACAAAAGAGAATTAACTACATATATTGTTATAAAAGACAGAACCAACAAACACCCACAAACGTTACTTCCTGGATGTCAAAACGTTTTTTCCAGACTCAGGGGCGCAACTATGTGGTATGTAGCGTATGCGATGCATAGGGGTCCAGACGCCACAAGGGGGCCCCAAATCAACAGATAAACAAGTAAAAAAAATGTTAAGAAAATTATTTTTTTAATAAAATAAATAAAGCCAACAATTAACCATAACCATAAATGTCAAGAAACATTTGTACAAATGAAAAAAATATTATTTTAAAATATAGTACTGGTAGTTTGTTACTGCTCTAGCTACATCAATAACGTCACTTCCAGTCAGTGTAAAAAATGGCGCTATAAGTGAACCACAAAACATGGAGGTGAGAAAACACTTATCAGGTGCCCAGAAGGGGCAAAGCAGGGAGGTTAGCATTAGCATGAAAGCTAAGAATGTTGCAACCACCAATGAAGGCAGTGAGGCTAGTAGCAGGCAAACTACTGCACCACCAATAATGACAGCAAGGGACAGGGCAGCAAGGCTAGCAGGCAAGCTACTGCAACCGCCATTGATGACAGCAAGGGAAAGGGCAGCGAGGCTAGCAGGCAAGTGACTGCAACCGCCATTGATGACAGCAAGGGACAGGGTGCAACCGCCATTGATGACAGCAAGGGACAGGGCAACGAGGCTAGCAGGCAAGCTACTGCATCCGCCAATGATGACACCGAGGGACAGGGCAACGAGGCTAGTAGCAGGCAAGCTAACATTACAATTACCACCAATGATGGCAGCGGGGCGAGAGGGAGCTGTCCGACAAATAGCAAGGGTCTGTCCGACTGGCCTTCCCCTAGTAATGTGAACAACTCGTTTCGTCTAATGATGACAGAGAATGACCCTGTTAAATGTCCTGATGGCCCATTTCCCAGAGCAGAGAAGAGCAACAGACGGTAGCTAACGGGGAACGAGTTGAACGGGACTGGCTGATGTTTTCAAAGAAAACGAACAAAGTATATTGCTTTTCATGTAAACTTTTTGGAGGAGCCAAGGTACATGGCAGCCGCTTAGTTAAAGGATGTAGCAACTGGAAAAATCTGTCAAGTATACTACAACAGCATGAAACAGGGAATCATATAGAAACTTACCTTGCCTAGAAAGAAATGGAGACACGGTTACGATTGGGAAAATGCATTGACAGTCAACTGCAAAACAGTATCGAAGCGGAGAGGGCAAGATGGAGAACGAGTGTTGGACTGCATTCTGTTCCTCGCAGAGAGGAATTACCATTGAGAGGTAAAAATGCTGAAATGGGAAATCCAAGAAATGGCAATTTCCTTGGACTGATTGAACTTTTAGCTCGTTATGACACTGCGGTGGCTGAACATGTCCAAAAAATTACCGCAACGAAGGGTGCTCCATCCTATTTGAGTTGGTGCACGCAAAATCAATTTTTAAAGTCCATCTCCGATTGTGTCATTCGTAAAATTAGTGAACAAGTCAGTGCAGCTAAATGTTATGCAGTGGAATTAGATTGCACCCCCGACATATCAAAGAAGGAGCAAGTGTCTGTAATAATCCGACATGTAGATATAGATGAAAATAAAGTGGCAAAGAATGAGGAATCGTTTCTCGGATTCACAGCTTTTACTGACACAACAGGTAAAGGGCTTGCAGAGACTTTGAAGAACACACTTGACAACCTAGACATTGATCTTGTGAATTGTCGTGGCCAGAGTTATGACAATGGCTGAAACATGAGAGGAATTTGCCGTGGTGTACAGGCATTCATACTCAAATAATCCAGAGGCTTTATTGATGCCTTGCGCGAGCCATAGCCTTAACTTGCTACTATGTGACACTGCCTCCTCAAACAGGATGTGTTTAAATTTTTTTGGAACCATACAAAGGCTGTACACAATGTTTTCCTTGTTGGTCAAGCTCTGGGACATTTTGAAAGAATTTGTTGACATTACATTGAAACCACTGAGCGATACGAGATGGGAAGCAAAATTGGACTCAGTTAAAGCTCTGCGATACCAGCTCGGAGGTATACTTGATGCTTTAGAAAAGTCTGAGCTCGAATCAAAAGATGGCAAAATTTGTTCAGAGGCACATGCATTGTCACATGAAATACAGGGTATGGAATTTCTGACTTGCATGATTATCTGGCACGAACTGTTGACGGAAATCACACGCGTTAGTATTGCAATGCAGTCCGCCGAGATGTCGCTGGACACAACTGTTATGTTGGTCGACAATCTGAAAAAGTCCTTATCCAAGTATAGAGAGGACGGATTTGAAAAATCCCTGTCCACTGCTCGCATGCTAGCAACAGAATTTGATGCGTGTACAGAGATCCCACAGCAAAAAAAACAGCAAAACTTTTCACGATGAACTGGCCTCTGGTGACACTGACCACTCTGAGGGCCAGGACCCCCAACTCCGCTTTAAACAGGGCATGTTTCATGTCATTGTTGACACAGTTAGCAGTGAACTTGATGACAGATTTCAGAATCTATGGAAGATTTCAGAGAAATTTTGTTTTATTATTGAGATGGATGACATGTCAAAGGAGGATTTGGAGGAGTTGGTGAAACGATATGCCGCCACATCACAGGATGTTTCCAAAGACATCATTCAGGAAATTTACCTTGCAATGTGTCTTCTCAATGAGTGCAGAAATACCCTTGAGAAACTGAGCTTTATACTGAAGAGGAAACTTGAATCTTGAAAAATTGTCGAAGATGACTGTTGTGTGGGATGCTTTCTGTAATACTGTCATTGCTTGCTCTTGAATTAAAAATATGATTATTTTATTAATAATGTCACTGTGAGACTGTCTTCCTATAAACGCAATACGCGGTGCAACTACAATTATATACAGTTATAGCCTACATATTATTGTGAAAGGGTTAAAAACATCCGTACCTATTTCAGTAAGAAGTGAGTCGGGAAAAGGGGAGGGGGGGGGGGGGCACAGTCGCATCTTGCATACCCTCGTTGAAATGGGTTGTTGCGCCCCTGTCCAGACCCACGGAGAGTCAATTGGTGACGTGACAGTGGCTTTGTCCATATTTTTATAGAGTCTATGGTCTGGCTGCAGCCGACTGAGGAACCTCCACCAGGAGGAACTCCACGCTGGGGACCGGAAGCACGTGAGCTCCATGTGAAGGACCCAGGGGACCAGGGGCTGTGGTAAAAAAAAATGACGTCTTATGTCTTTTCCTAATCACTTTTCCTTGACCTCGATGGAAAACGTCATGAGGTCAAGGAAAGATGTGAAGGAGAATCCATAAGGACTTAGGAAAAGACAACCGCGGTGCTAAGAGAATCCGACTGCATATACACTAGGCTACGTAATTATGCGACGGCGGATGTTATTGACATGGGTCTACTGCGGTGAAACTGTTCCGAAGACGGACGACTAAAAGCGCATCTTAGATACTTCGCCTTGTGCGTTCTTACCGTGTTGTTTCATGAAGGCTATATAAACGTGGACAACCCGGTGAAAAATATTACTTCATTACCAAGGTTGGAATTGAAATAAAAAAGGAATATAGGCTACCAGTCACAGAAGTGAAACGAAATAGTTGTCAAATTGAGAATGGTTGCTCACGCTCACCCTCCTGTCCACTCATATTTATCAACATAAATCCCAATTAGTATGATTGTATGAAAATAATTGTTAAATTTATGCAAGATAGGCATAACATGTTAGTCCTACAAATCTACTATGGTACATATTATCATTCTGAAGTTTCAAACCTGTTGAATTAAAAACATCACCTGGCTTAAAACGTCTCATATCCCTTCTGTGTTATGGTTAATGTGCTGATTATGATCTGATTATAAGCCTATGCATATAATAGCTTAAGAACCACCACACAACTCTGTAAACACCTTGAAATGTTGACTTGATTGTGCTTTGAAGTTGTTATGGCTGATACAGGCTGTGGATGTGTAATGTGACAAAATAGTTGATTCCCCAAAGATATTACTATCAAATAATGAAGGGCCCAACACTACTGCACTCAGTGAATGGCCAATAACCCAGCTGAGTAGTATATGTCCCGATGAGTCTATCTTCAGTTAGTGGCCTATAAAGGGGCAGCTGGGGAGTATCACAGTTATAGAGCAAAATGGGTGATATGGAGCTTGCTGCTGCTGTGTGGCTCACCTTACAGCAAAACTGAAGAGACATTCACAGGAGGAGGGTACGACTGCGGAGGCTCATGGCATTGCATTCACAAATGGTAAGAGGATGCTGATATGGGTTTTGAATAGTGGTCGACCGATATGGGTTTTTCAGTGGCCGATGCCGATATTTAAATGGACTGCATTTATATAGCGCTTTTGTCCAAAGCGCTTTACAATTGATGCCTCTCATTCGCCAGAGCAGTTAGGGGTTAGGTGTCTTGCTCAAGGACACTTCGACACGCCCAGGGCGGGGTTTGAACCGGCAACCCTCTGACTGCCAGAAAATCGGTCTTACCTCCTGAGCTATGTCGCCCCTTATTTAGAGAGCAGGGCGGCCGATGACCGATATATAACACCGATATGTTGTTTTTTTTTTGGGTTTTTTTTGCATCTGATAAAATTTAATAATAATAACAAATGAAAAATAACAACAAATTGCTGACCTTTTATATAACAATAATGTTATTGTCTGCATTGTCTCTGTTTGCTTAAGTAGATCTGTATCAACTAAATAAATGTCCACAGGTAGTCAAAAAAACTAAACTTTGTAAAAAAAAAATAAATAAATAAAAACTTATGATTGAAAAATAAAGATTTAGTGCACTTAACAACAGCATTTATCAGCAGATAGCAGCATCTCCTTGTTTCTGAGAGAGAACGAAAATTTGTAAAGTTACATAAATAAAAAATAAATAAACAATGTTAGTGCACCCAGTAGCACCCAGCAGCATCTCTTTGTTTTTGGTCCCAATGAACATTTATTTAACACTAATGTATTATTCACTTGAACACGTGAAATACTGCCGTAAGAGACTAGATTTCTGTCCAGCCATCTGTAATTATTAAAATAGAAAAAAATATTAAGGTCAATATTTGGGTTAAAAATAAAATAAAAAACAAAGAAAGGTCATGTATAATTCCATTATTTCATGCACATTACAATCTAATAATATGCATGGTTATCTTAGCCAGTAACATGTTGTTTTAGATTGAATTTTTATTAATTAATGAAATATAAAAATACATTGGGTTATGCTGTAGATTTCAGAACGTGACTAGTATTTAAGGGAGAGCGGGGTACAGTATGTCAGAAGCGACATCATTCAACTGCATTATTCTATACATTATAACATAATATATATTACATTGGATTTCCTGTCATTTAGGATGGGAGAAACGTGTTAACATTTAGAAAAGACTATGGTGACTGAGGAAACTTAGGCAAACGTTTATAGCAGTGGATGAGAGTTATAGTACAGGGATTGAAACTTTTTCACCACCTTCCCAAAACTGTCCCGAAGCATATTTTTGTATGTTTGTTTATGTTTATGTTTGTTGACAGACTCAGTTACAAGCCAAATAGCCAATCTAAGCGATCAAACGCATAAAAAAATAATAACTTTGTTCACTCGCATTGCACAGCCTGCTCATATCATCTACCAAGTGACTAGAGGTGACAACCATGTGATAGAGCGGAGATTCTGTCCCGCGAGTCCACTACTATCTATCATTAAACACTGTGCCAAGATAGCTTGGTGTATTGAAGCACAGACAAACACACACGCAGAGGGAGAGAGACATGCACACAAGTACAGAAACGTTATGTCAGCTAGAAGCCCATAACATTTGTTCCCCAAAACGTTGTTGGCAAGTTGATAACGTTAACGCTAGCTTTCGGACTCCTGTTAACGTAAGCCCACTCGTTGAATCGAGGCTATCTCTAGTCCATTAGCAAATGCAACCGACTGTAACTAACGTTGGGTATCTAATAACTATCAAATCAGTTGCTTACGATAGCAGATTGTTGACTTGAGACGAAAGGAGAGGTTAATCAATCCTGTCTTCATCCTCTGCCTCAGCTGACAGCAGGTGCTGCTGGCTTTGCCCACTTGAGAATAGTTCTGCTAGCTGGCTATTAATGTTACTCTACTGCTGGCAAACTTTGCACTGGCCTGATCATGTATATAAGCGAGCGCCATTGATGAAGAAAATGATGTTTATGTAACACGCTTAACAACGGCAGACCACAGGCTCACCAACAATAAAAAGCTTCACAGAATTGCTTACTGTCATACAACCATCCCAAATGACAAGATAAATGTTTTATGACCCCGGCTCGTCGGGAGTAGGAGAGGGGGCTGGGGACGCCATACAGTAGTTTTTTGAGCCCTGTAAGCTGGTTTAGCCGGTTGAAGGCTTGCTAACGTTACCCTTACAATTCCCAACTAAAGTTATTCGCATTTTCTCACTAAAAGACCAGAATCAATCTAATTATACAGACAGTAAACATTGTATATATTATTAACCCCTTAGCGCACATGCCAAATCTTGCCAATCCTTGCCCATTTAGGGGGTAGGAAAAGGAAAAATGAGACAGAAGTAAAACGAAAACATCTACCTTTGTCTCCTGTCAATTGAAATGATCTATGACAAAGGGCTATGAAAAACTTCTCAAAAAAAAAGCTTAGGGGTAAGTTGATCATTGAGCCATCTGGGGGTAAATTGACCAATTGACTTTTTCAAGTTTAAACCTGAGCATAATTTTTTTTTTAAATTTACTAATGCATTTTCCTTTTCCAAATAGTCTTATTTCTTTTCTTAAATGTAACTTTAAACAAACCAACCAAATAAAGTTTATTATTCAGAATCTTTTCATATTTGCAAATGGTGAAACAATTTTCATACATCATCTGTTTGGCATTTCACCGACTATTTAACATTCCACCCATCAAGGTTGCAGGGAAATATGAAGTGTTGCTCCCTCCTTGCAGTTCCTCCAGCCTTTTGAGTGTGAGGTAGCTTCTTCATTTTCCTTGAATGCAAAAGTGGGTTTCTCATTGCCAGTGCTTCTTCTGAGAAATCTTGCACTCACGTCGTCGCCCTCAAGTTTCTCAACCAAGCCAATGTAATGGTAGCTCCTGCATTTGGTTTCAAAGTCAACTATAAAAAAGTCACCAACTAACAGATCTGAGATGTCTGGTTTGCTTCTCTCATCCTCAGAGCTCTCATACACAGAAGTGTCATCAAGTGGGATGGGAACATAACTCTCCTCAGAGCTACTGTTCAGTGTCATTTTCTTCTTGGTTGGTTTCTTCTTGAGCTTTCCTTTTTCTTTGATGTTACTTTGCTTTTTCCCCTGCTGTTTATTTTTTCTCGCTTCGTGAGCCCTTTCAATTGCCTGCTTTTCAGGTGTATTATTTAGGATTCTTGTCTTCACACGCTTTCGCTTTTTTTGTGCCCTGGGATGCAGACTTTTGGGTAAGGGTAGAATTTCATCTGCAGACACATATGCAGTGTGGCTGGGATGCAAATCTGTTACTTGGTGAAGCACATCCATGTGTGGGGCATGATGAAGGCAGTTCAGCAGTGATGGAGGTTGAAACAATGGGTGGATGATCTGCAGTGGCAGACTTTAGCTGAGGGTTTGGCCTGTCTGATACCATAGATGGCTCAAACTCTGCATCAGAGAAAATATTTCTGTTGTAAGGGGAAATCCCTGTGGACCTGAATCCAGACGTGATATTCCGTGGTGTCATTGCTGACATGAAAGCCTCATTTACACATCCGGGGATCTGGTATATTGGCTATTTTGCCTGGGTTAGATCTCATCCAACCATCAAGAGCTCTGTTGTAAAAAGTCTTAAATGGACCATAAACGCTCTTGTCCAGAGGCTGCATGCGATGGGACGTGTGAGGTGGAATGGTGAGCAGAACAATACCCTTTCTCTTTGCTATATCAATTGCCCTCAGTGACATGTGGGCCTCATGGTTATCAAGGATTAGCAGCATGGGATGGTCAGAGGAGCAGTTGGTGTGCTGAACCAGATGTTCAAGGAACTCAGCAAAGGTGTCTTCACTGATCCAGCCAGATCTGATGGAGGTACCAATTGATCCTGGAGGTGCTCCTGTGATGAAGTGGTCTTTGTATCTAACTCTTGGGAAGATAAACATGGGAGGGATTGCATTCCCGGTAGCATTGACTGCACAGACCATAGTCACAAGCTCTCCTCTTTCAGCAGATGTGAGGGCGCCCACTTGCTTCTTTCCTTTCTCTGCCACTACCTGCTTTGGTGTCTGCACTGTTGTGACACCTGTTTCGTCAACATTATAAATCATGTTTGGAGGGAATGAAAGAGCCAGATCACAATCAGAATAACTAAACCTAACAGGTAATGCAAAAAGCATTTGCAACTAAACAGCCCTAAATAGATATCCTTGTAAATGTAGCTGGTAGGTAAAAACATGTGCCAGTCTCTTGTTAATGTACTTAACTGTTATATATAGTCATTAATAGTTATTAATGTAATCAAATGTGTTAATTCTGTCACCTGTCCATCACTTTAGCCAGATTGTCAAAGAACTCCTCCCTTGTAGTTTTACTGAAGGCTGTAGCCCTTCCCAAAGATGTCGCTTCAGGCATACGGCAGGAGAGATGGTGGCGTGCCTTAAAATTGTTGAACCAATCTCGACCTAAAGGAATAGAATTCATTCTTTCAAGATACTGTATTTAGCTACTCAAGATCAGTTAGCCTTAGCTGACCTACTGAATCATGTGGTCTCTTGCACACCCTACCTGCTAAACCCTTCTCTTTCCAGTTGTTGGGGACAGGAATGTTGTTTCTGTCTGCCAATTCAAATGCAAGTTCACAGCATTTATTTGGAGTAAGGCCATGGAAATGGTCAGCTAGTTTTTTGATGTGGTCTGCAAGCTCTTTCTCTATCTCCTCTCTGAAGACCCTCTGCCTCTGCTGTTCCACTGTACCTTATTGTTTTCACTTCCTTTTCCTCCTTCTTTTTTTATTATCTACGCAGGGTTGATCTGTCAATATTTCTGTTTTTTTGCCACTGCTCTGATGGATTTTCCACCCTTGACATCAGTGGCTGCTCTCTCCATCTCCTCAAGGGGTGTTGAGCCCCAGTCAGTCTTTCTTGGCATGATAGCTTTTCTACAATGTTTAAAATATGAAAAACCAAATCAGTTGTGTAGTACTACATTGAAATACCATTTTATACTTCAGAGACTTAACTTCAGTGCCTCATGATGGGGTAAGTTGAACCACTGGCTCAATTTACCCCACAGCATTTGGCTCACTTTGCCCCACATCCACCATTTTGGAAAAAAACTGCCTATCTTAGTAATTCAGGTTAATCTTTAGCTAAATGATTCACATGGTTTTATACGTTGGCAAATCACCAACATGTATGATATATATTTTTAGACCTGGATAAATTTGCTTTGACATAAGTCATTATACCTGACATGTAGAAAATTTACTTTGACAAGCAAAAAAATGTGGACAGTTGCCTAGATACAGGGGGTGGGTCAACTTACACACTGGCTCATCTTACCCCACTCTACCCTACCCTATTTAAAGCTTTATAACTCCAGATGTGAACACCACAGAGACTTGAAAATTGGTTTAAATGAAGCAAGACCTTTGTACCATTTACAATACTAGCTTAAGCCACGTTTCGACCGCAGGAACTAGGGTCTAAATTAAGTTCCGGGGACTTTATTTTACCCCCAAAAAAGTCCCTGCTCGGGGGGTAGTACTTTCCAGTACCAGAACCTTTGGGGTGGGTGCAAGCGCTGAATATTTCTGATTGGTCGACTACTTGCAGTGTTTTATTTCAACCGCCATTTTTAAAAAATCTGCAGCCGCAAACCGATTTATTTTCATAATAACTTGAAATCAAACTTGTATGTTATGCGGCGCAGTAGCCTACTTTTGGTTATAGCCTGCCAACGTCTTGGAATTATAACGTGTGCTCTTCTGTTCTTTTCTTGCTTTAGTATTCGTTTTATAAAATGCTAAGCAGTCGTGCTGGGACAGCATATTACGTACCAAAACATTCAAACGGTTTAATTCGGTTGCTGAATATTTCTTCAAGTCCGAGTTTTCGTTCTATTCTTGTCATTTTGCGATTAGCCTATATGGAATTGACGATGAGAAAGTAATCAATTCAACAGCAAATTGTTTACAACGTGTGCATGTTTTCTGCTGTTGTTGCCAGTTATTTGTGGAATGTGAATGCATTCTCGGATGTCAAGACATGAAAATGAATGTTCGCATAAAAACATAATGAATGTGTTTGAGAGGATATATATAACAGTTACAATCTGACTATTGGCCTGTTATATCCTATTTGTTGCATAACAACGGTCCAAGTTCAACTACCAATGACAGTTTTGCTTGACAACGGTAAAATATGCCCAAATGGCTGCGGAAGAATATTTCAATTTCAGGTGATTAAATCGATAAAAATCAATAAATACAAAAGTAACCATATATAGTCATTGTTGGTAACCCGTTGTATATAAGTGGAATAAACCCCTCCGGGCTGTCCCAGTTATTAGACAATAATGTAGGCTACTTCGGTGGTAGTATGGGGTTACAGAAGAAATCATAGGACAGATGGACTGACGACAACGTCGCTTTTTTATACGTCAGTGGACTAATTTGCCTAATCTTCGCGGGACTTTAGACCGCGGTGGAAACGCAGACAACAGTGGGCTGAAGGAACCTTTTAGTTCCTTGAAAAGTAGTTCCTGGGACTAAAAGGTCCGGGTACTTTTGGTGGAAAGTCCGGGTACTTTTGGTTACTTTCTATTCATAATTTGGGAAGAAATAAAGTGCCACAAATGCAACTGTCTAGGCAAAAAATCTAAAATGAATTTGCTCTTTTTTAGTTTGCAATGAAATACTGAGAGATTTCATATATACAGCAGGTTAAAGTATACATGTCCTGGATCAAAAACTTCTTGACCACAAGTTCATAAAATCTAAGAGTGGATATGAATGCAAAAATATTGGCTGGCAATACAACAACGCTCAAAATGAAGAAATAACTAATGCAAACTGAGCAAAGGTTACGTTACAACGTTAACTTAATTTGGTCATTTTACAACAGCATAACGTTCATAGTTCGCCTATGGGTGTAACATATTGTTGAAAGTTCAAAACATATAGGGAGCATATTATCAAGTTATGGCATAAGATGGGAAATGCTTAATAAGCAATGGTAACTTACATGATGATCTGCGTCCCTTGTCGGTCATGTTGATCGTTAGTTTTCATGAACGGCTGAATGGTGCGTCGCTTTAAATGTTGCTGCCGCAAGGAATTGTGGGACGGCATTATCTCCTTTCCTTTCGTAAAGGATGGTCCAGTGTACCCTAAGCTAAAAGATAGAAGAAAGGAAGCATTGAAGCACCTTTCCTTTACTTCGGCAAGCCCACTCTTGATATCTTTCTTTTTTTAGTGGGCTTGCTTCACTCTTGATATCTTTTTTTAAAAATTATTATTATCTGCACTTTCCACCCATTTTTTCTAGCTCTAACTAGTCCTACAGTTTTTGCACTACATTCAAACTTTTTACACCAAAATGACTGGCTAGTACCAGACATTGTTGCTTGTATTCAGATTTTTTAAATATTCAAAACTTTTTGAAATATTCAACTTTTTGTGAGCAATTTTGTGCAACACAGATCAATGTTGTACTTTACAGATCAATCAAATGGTGCATGCCATATATTTGTAAATACATTTTCAACAAGGTCAAAGCAAGGCTATGTAAAATGTCACCAATACAAGTTCAGTACATTGTTGTCATTTAAATAGCCTGCACTGAGATAGTTGTGTCCTTAAAGTAAACATTGTGCCGAAGTTGTTATGTGTGTCTGCCTTCTGTTCTAGATCTGTTCCCAAGATCCAACAATTTGTGGAAGAAGTGGTCCCACAGTATAGCCCTTCTGACTTTAAAAGTCAGTTTCGACTCTCCCGTGGACAGGTGGAAGTATGTATACAATCAGCAGACATTCTATGCATGCTATTACAGTATTATATTCTATGCTGCTAAACCATTCACTCCTTCTTGCTCTTTCCTCAACCACTTAGGAACTGATAACTGCCCGTGGCCCTGTTTACATGAATAAACAGCACACTAAGTTGCCACTTACAAACAGTGTCCTTGTCTGTCTGTGGACTCTCTCTAACCAAGAGTCATATAGAGGTGTTGCAGACAGGTTTAACATGACCAAATTCACTGTGTCAATCAGAGGCGTAACTTTGGTTTGAGAAGTGGGGGGGACACAATAAAACGGGGAGTCTGGGAGTACTCCCCCAGAAAAAAATTTGCGATTTGAATCCCATTTCCTGCATTTCTACATACATTTAGGGACTACGATAACCTATACAAAATCCGGGAAATAATTAAGTTGGTCATGCTAAATTCTGCCAGAATAGTACTAAATATGCATAAGAAAAACTGTCTTACTTTATATTTTGAAGAATAGGACTGACAGATCTATGGTACATTATTGTGGCACTATTGATAGATAATGTGTTATTTGAAACTTCAATCACAGCAAACATATACGATATAGGATTTTTCTCTGTGTGAAAAGAAACCGAACCAAGGGGAAAATGCTCCAAGTTTACAAACTCATCATCTGATTCGGACCAGAGCAAACGAACTATAGGTGTAAAACGCCCTAACATTAAAGTAAACTAACAGCGAGAGAGACTCTGCTTTTCATACATTGTTGACGGATACCTGCTGTGGTTTAAGGTGGACTCGTTTTCAAGTTACGTAGGTTAATAGAAAAACCATGCTGTTTTACTGTACACTCACTAATCAACCAACTCACATGTCCTTTCTTTCTTTTCATCCCCTCTCCAAAGAAAGACATTAAATTTAACTGCTGTTGGCGTTTCATTTTTATGAACTGCCGCTTCCTCATTCAGTGAGCAATTTTTCAAGTGTGTACGCGTGGAACACGTCCGCATCTACAGATGCCAAAATGTACTATAGAACCGCGTAGGCAGGCTGTCCGTGTCCACTACTCGTCCGTGGCAATTTTTTGGAGTAGGCTATATCAGGGCCTTACAATCAGCAGCTCAGTTCACATTCTCAGCCAGAATCTGACAGCTGGCCAAATAGTAGTGTATTAAGTGGGGGGAACACAAACGGGATTTTGAAAAGGGGGGGGGACATGTCCCCCCCGTCCCCAATGGAAATTACACCCCAGGTGTCAATACATCTGCATGAATTCTGTGCACTTGTAAATACACACCTGTTACACCACATTTCTTGGCCCACAGGGCAAGCCCTGCATTCTACTGAGTTAGGATTTAGGGCAGCAGGATTTCCTAACACTGTCTGTACCGTTGATGGATGCCACATTCCAATTGTGAGGCCACACTGTGAGAACCCAGTAGCATACATGAATAGAAAACAATTCTATTCAGTGATACTAACTGGGCTCTGTGACAGCCAATGGTGGTCCTGTCATGTCAATGTGGGCGACCCTGGTAGCTGGCATGATGCACAAGCATTTTGGGTGTCAGAGGTTGGATAACGAGCCACAAGCAATACACCGCCAGAACAGAGATGCAAATAACTATAGAGATATAATTTGTTTCACCTCTCTGCCAATGCCACACACCAGATAATCCCCTCCCCCTCCCTTTTATTTTGTGAGCTGGTGGGCCATATCCCACAGGGTGATGTGATGCACATATTGAGTATTAGGCACCAGGCATGGATTTTATGCATTGCCTTTGAATAGTGCCTTTCCATCATCAAGACTCCTGCTGTGCCTCCATGTGGCGGCTCATGGAAACTGGGAGATTTAAAACCCAGGCCAAATCAGCAGGGGATCTCGGAGCATCAGTGGTCCCCAGAGGTACTGCGTCACTTAAAGGGTGCAAAAGTGGCCAACCAACCACTGCCCCATTCGTTGTGGGACAACATTGTTAGTGCTATAAACCTTGAATACATTTTTTTTTATTCCCTGGCTGGAAGGACCAAAAAATGCTTAAATGCTTTGACACAGATACTTCAACCAAAACATTTATTTAAACAAAACTCATAAAAAATGGCATACATTAAATGTGGTGTTATTTATCCTGTGACTTCTCCTGCAAGTGTGATTGTTTGCTGCTGGCTACTAATTTCTTGAAGTGAAGTTGTGATTTGCCCAAGACCGGTTAACAGTTTATTTTCAAAAGCTCTCCTTCTCTGCCTTTGCCTTCTCCAGCGCTCGTGATCTGGCCACACCAATGACTCCAACGCAGCCGTGCGTCTGTCCGAATGGGTCTCATAGGTCTCATGGAAGGACAGGCGACTGATGCGTCTTCTATGATACTGAAATGCTGATGTGTGCTGATGTGTGTTGTCAATGGTGCTGGGCTGGGCCGTGGAGGGACCAGGTGACATCTGGAGCAATAGAACCAGGCTTCTCCTCAGAAGCAGGGTAGTTGCACAGATGGGATTCTGGTCAGGGAGGAACTTGTCTTGGTGGGGAATAGAGGTGTTGATACAATGGTGCCTGGTGGTGCTTTCCCAACCCCACAGTTGTCAAATTCGTCATCCATTATCTGTGGAATAGAGTTTAAAAAAAAAAAAAGAAGCTCAAACCGGATATGCATGATCAAACTGCACTTACCACATAATATTCCCATGTTATTTTCCCCTCTCCTGTTGCCTGACTGCGGTCTTTAGCCCTCTTGTAAGTAATTAGCAAGTTCCCAAGTTTTTTGTGCAGCTTTTCATTTGAGAAGTGGTATCCATAAATTTTGAATTCTTATTCCAGTTTTTTGTAGAAGGCCATTTTGTTTCTATAGTAGAGGTGTTGGTTGGTTTTTGTGAGTTCCAAAAGCAGCAATATGGTGTTGTGTTTGAAATGTGTAAAGACACAAGTGTTATTGACACAAACAAATTGCCTTTGCTTTGTTTAGATTGTTTTAGTTAATGTACCTTGTTTTTATTCCAGACCTTCTGACCGCTTGGGTGGGGATGCAGGTTTGAGGTAGGTAACTTCTTGGGTTGAATGTGAGGCCTGCTGTTCTAATATTTTGTTTGTGGATGTTTTGGGGGAGCGCTGGGTGATGGTTGAAGGTGCCATGGCAACTGTAGGAGGGCACTGGCTGATGGTTGAAGAAGGCGGCCTGGCAACTGTAGGAGGGCACTGGCTGAGCCAGTGGGGTTGTAGCTGCAAATGATGTTGAATTGCTAGTTTCTATTAATGTTCAAATGAATGGAGAAAATCAATAAAAGGTTATTAATATAAATATTTAAATGTGTCATTGTGGCAAACACGCCTGCCACAGGCCACCGAAGTGGCTTTCCTAGGGGCCCTCCAGCACAGAGACACAGGGAGAAGATGTTCCAACAGTCCACATTTATTTACGAGGGTTGGCAAGATGGTACAGCCAAATGAGCAGATGTAAAACACTGTCATGACAGAGAGGCTCTCCCATGTGAGTGGGGATGGCAGATTTAACCTGTGCGCACTGATTACCTCACTACGCACAGGTGCAGCCACTCCTGCTCCCGGGTCCAATTAGCCTGGCCAATTATCTAATTAATAACCAATTATCTAACTAGCCAGGTCTAATTAGCTTGACCCAGGGCAGGTGTGGCTGCTTAAACCAGCCATAGCCACACCACAGTCATTTATTTGTTTTTAAATTATAAGAGATTACCTTGCTTCTTTCCCACACCTCTGGCTTACTGCATTATGTGGACCACATAATTCTTATCTGAAAAAGCAGATGTATGAAATAACAAAGTCCAATCCTACAGTAATAATTGTTATACGACATTTGATTTACAGTTTCCTTCTTTACTCACCATTTTTTAGTCTTTCAGCAGTTTATTTGTTCACTGTTAAAGTAATGGCTCCTTCACGGTCTCTTAGTGTCACTAACACAGCCTCCATTTTTGTCTCAAACAAAGGTGATCTCATTATTAGCCTTATATAGGTAAGCCATAATGAGAAACCACACCTGCAATTGGCTTCCTTGACTGAATGATTGTGAGTGGCTGTTAAGTGACTGTGGATTGGGATTATATAGGAATTGGTTCTACAGAGCTGGCACACCTGTTGAGTTAAACCATTTAGAATGGCCAATGTAGAGGTGTGATCTACCATGGTAGTCCTGTCTATATACATGTATCAATATACCCACCTTAATGAGCATGAACTGGGTACACTATATGGTGTTGCAAATTGAAAATAATGCAATAGGCTATAGTTGCTGGGAAATTGCTTGATTCATGAGAATATTATTTTCTTACATGTAAACCTATACATGAGAAACAAAATCAGAGAGAATCAGGATGGTGGTGGATGCAGCGAAAGAAATTTTGGGTATAACGGATGTGAAGGGGGAAGAAATACAGGGAATTTTGGTGAAAGGGTTTGGAGGAAGTCAGATGCCAGGGATATAGCGAAGTGGTTTAGGTATGCGAGGGTGGGTCTCAAGCCCGGCGCCACGAGGGGACAAGAGGGGGCCTTGCCCCCTCAGTTGTATTTTCTGCCCCCCCAGTTTATGGGCGAAACTTCCGGTTACCAACAACCAGCTGTTAAAACCAGCTGTCAAAACAGAAAACAAAATGTGGGATCACGCTATCAGTGAATTAAAAAAGGTGACATCGCCATACCCCAACCCCTCTGTTATATCGGATTGGGAGGATGACATGAAAAAGTGGCCGCCATTGACATACGGATGTATTCTATACTTTGGGGAAAGTATCTCCGTTGATGGCGAAGGTATGAACAGCCTCAAGGGGTCAGGCGTATCAGTACCTACACAGCAACAAAATTTGACCCATTTATGTTAAGGCACTGGGTGACTTACTTTACTTAAAAGCTGAAGTAGAGCCCAGCCGAAGACTGAAGATCGGCAACCGCTGTGTTTCCTAGAGCCTCCGTAGTGCTACGTGCGTCGTAACGTATACCTTAAGGTCTTCCTTTAGTTGCCGAGCTGTTTCCCAGCGCCTCCTTAGCTAAGGTATACCTTCTGAAAGGTATACCTTAGAAGGGTGGTCTGAGGCACACGTAGCTGTTCCTTAGCAATGCGCTCCGCTCATCCTGTCAGAGTTTTAGGCCAACATTTTGCTTTTCAAATTGACAGTTGTACTACAGTGCGCATCTAGTAGCCTACATCTGCATGCACAAATGGCATAGATAGTTTAATATTAACTTTATGAAAATGAATTATCCAAACAACGTTTCTGTGCATAGCACATCATGAGAATGTTGTCGTTTCACCTGTCTATTCCCATCATGATGGTAATAAAGTATAGGGCCTATCCATAATACTAATCCAATTTGTGGGGGAAAAAAAGCTTATATTATTTTTACGTAGTGGAGCTTACTGAGGATATGGCTTTTCTGACTCCATACGCTGTAGAAATTAGTTTGTTTGTGTGTGAGTCAATGATCACACTGACTTGGAACAAACCGCCGGTTTATTAAGAATATAAAACCGTGTGACCAAAGCCGACATTGAGTGAGCATACTTGCATGACCGAACTAGACAGAACTAAAGCACGTTGATTGGCCTAGCCATAAACACACATACAGGTACGGTGGCTCATAATGAACAAACAGGACAAATGATCTATATCCCTTTCATTTAGATCACACCTATATAAAACAAAATAGCAGTGGGTCAATATCAACATTACAGAACATTTCTCTTTCTTACCATGTTGTTCTACGATTTTCAGTAAACAACCCAATAATGGAGCATCGCGTAGTTCTGGCAGGCCACGAGAGTCAAGCGCTCCGCCTGAATCAGCTGATGGCTCAGCTGAGTGATGTTCGCCTATCACAGTACATTCACTAACAGGGCGGTCTACTTAAACAGCCTCCCTCTACTCATTCGGCTGCTCCTCCTGCATGCAAGCGCTGCACGTTGCTTCGTAAATCCCCTCTACCACCCCAGCTCCATCCCCATGCGTCAAGAATTTGCATTTCTCCATTCCTATGTGTTAAGAATTTGTATTGCTCCATCCCTATGTGTTAAGAAATTGCATTGCTCCATCCCCATGTGTTAAGAACTTGCTTTGTTGCTGGATCTGTTCTGTGTGTACCCCTCTAGGGGGGTTTGGCTGCTGGCCTCCCGGCCTTATCCATGCGGGCTGCGTGGTTGGCGGGAGAGCTCCAGAACAGAGCCATACCGCCAAACATAACTGTATTGCCTTTATTGTCAATAAAGTTCTACTTTGATGACAGTGGTCCTGACAGAAATGATATTCTTGGTTAAACTTAAGACTATCCAACACCAAACCAAGGTGGATGAACATATCACTTTAACAGGTAGGCCTATTCATTAGGATTAATCATGATCAATTTCCACAGACATGCTTTTGCCTTCCATCTACGATCATTTTTGCACTGCAGAGAAAGGTCAGCGGGAATCAGTGGATATGCTGCTACAGTTGCCTATATATTGTGTGACAAAAACAAATTAACATTAGACCTTAGTTTCAATGAGAACAAAATAATTCACCCATATGTAGCGATGTCCTTATTCGTGGGCTTCCATGAAGTCCCAGACTATGGCTTATATGTCCCGATTGATGCTCTTTATATTATCTTTTGTAGCCTACAGTTTATGTATTTATTGAAACTATCACAAGGTCTCGTCTTAACTCTTAAAGAGATTAGATGATCTTTAGTAGGTATAGCTTCCTCTTCTGCAATATTAGATTGATGTAAAATGATTATGACAACACTTGTTATATTAAAACGTCATTCATAAGCCTTTACAAGTGAGGCAATCGATTTGCGTGGCATCAATTGATACATTTTTCAGCACCACAGTGTAGGCCAGCTCCAATTTACGACGTACCTTTGAAACTGTCCCTTAAATACTCAGTAAGAAGAAAGAACTTCAGTATTGAGAACCACCGGCGAACATATCCAGGAACACTGTTGTCGGTATACTCAGTGAGAACACCGCACTGTTTAAAGTCACTCCACGCCGCTGGGGCGTGAATAATTACGAATAATTACGAGGCAGCTATTAACCGGGGCTGGAATCTCAACCAGACCTCCGTCTCGCGGCTACGCCATGGATGTATAAAGAGAAGGGCTACGCGAGATCACAACACAAAACAAAAAGTTTAAAGTGGTTAAAGTGGCTTTAATTTATCTAGCTATGCAAAAGAAGAAAAAAAGGCAAAGAAGATAGTACGTTCGCCCTCTAAAATCACTGTAGGACGGAGAATGGAGAGTTTTGTCTGTACATTCGGCAAATGCGAGTTTAGACGAGGGGGTCCACTTTCTCTTATTTCCGAATGTGTGCTAGGCATTTTGATGACTTGCTGAAACGAGTAGCACCATTCATCAAACATGCGGGAATTCCCATCTCTACAGAAGAGAGATTGGCGTTGACTCTCCGTACATTAGCATGTGAATTCAGCCCTCTGAACACTCAAGCGTGACGTAACCAGCTATGTGATATTTGGACCAATAGCTGAGAGAGGGAGGTCGGAGAACAAGAAAGAACTTTTCAAAAAGTTCTCCCTGGAGGCCGTCGCACACTGCACCGCACGAACACACAACACCGGGTCGTTTTGTTCGTCTGTTGTTCCGATTGCTTCATTTTGCTCAAAAGGTTCTACTTCGTACGAAGTATACTGCCTACTTAATGCTTGTGATTCCACTAGACGCGCCGCAGCGCGTTGCAGAAGCGTCCCAGAAGTGGTTCTCCGCTCCGCTCTGCTAAAAATACACGCATCATCTATTTTTGACGGAAGCAGCTTCTGGGACGCTTCAAGTAGAAGAAATGCAAGTGTTCTCCTCCTGCTAACACGCACAGTATGTGAAATATAGATACAAAATAATTATGAGGTTGAAAGTATTTTTAACAACCAAGACACAGCCACAAATCTTTGATCAATGTCGTTCATAACTGGACTTAACTGTATTAACTTTGTCTGTAGGCTACAGCACAACAAAGTAGGAAATAAAAAAATAAACACAATTAAAGCCGCAAGCGGCGTTGGGAGGGGTCCAAGAAAATATTCTGATAAATTACACCTTTCGTCCTCTCAATCAGTTATGCGTGAGACACATTTCCCTGGCTTTTACATTTGACACAAAACTACCGAATGTCAGAATATTCTAATACCGAACGGTTTCTTTTTTTTTTTTATGTATCGAAAAAGTGCTGAAGTTTTGGTATACCGTGCAACACTTCGTCAGACACATATTCCAATCCATTGCTCAGCTTAGCAGAGAATACACATTTCAGAGCGCCTCAGAAACAGATAGAATAATAAATACGTAAATACACATTTCAAATAATAAATATGACATTCATAAAAAACGAAACTAAAGACGAAATATCAACTCGCGACCTGCGTGCTGCGCACAGAGTAGCCTACCGTATTATTCATTTAGACATTGGCAGATGAGAAAATATTCGGTTACGCTGACCGATAAAACGCTATTCCAAAAGCAAAATCAGACATGTTATACATCGTTAGAAAGCTTATACTCTCACCTACTGAATAAATGAATTGTCAATCAAGCCAAATTGTACTAAAAGGGCGACAACGCCGTAAGCAACAGGTGTGGTATTACGCACAGCTATTTTTGAAGGTAGCCGACCCAGGCGTCACAAATGCGCGTATATTTCACAAACGGATTGCCCAAGACAATATATGACCACTCAGTCGCAAAAGGGACATCTCTAAGCGTAAAACCAATGGTAAGATTGTATATTTATTCAATGTTTAGTCCAAGATATTGACTGTAGAATGACATGGTATAATTTTTATAAACTTAGTCTCGTTTATTTCGTTATTCAGTGAGCAGCGTTTTTACTGCTGTATTGGCATATTTTAGGGCTAATGTCAGGTTTATCTTGTTGCTACGGAATATTACATTACATTACATTACATTACGGGCATTAGGCAGACGCTCTTATCCAGAGCGATGTACAACAAAGTGTATAACCATAACCAGGAACAAGTGTGTCGAAAACCCTAGAGAAGTGGCCTACCGTTCCAAGTGCAGGGAACAACCGCATAGTTCAACTTGGACCCTGTAGGTTAAACTGATTAACACTAACACAAACAAGAACAGCAACAACACAGACTAGCAAAAATACAAGCAATAGTTAAGATGAGTGCATTAACTAAGTCGCCTACGAAACAGCTACCTAGTTAAAACCCTAAGCTTACAGTCAATTTAGAGATTAAATTGAGAATACGATTTCTCTCAGCATAATGACGGATTTAAAGAGTAAACAAACTCACCCGATATTGTCTTCAAATGGATCCATGCCAAAGAAAAGTAATGATTCATCCTCTCAAAGCTTTTACTAACAAACTTTTAGTAGCAAAAAACGAAATATCAACTTGCCATCCATGCTACCTGCTTCCTAAGCTCAGAGTACCTTATGATTTATTTAGACATTGGCAGAGTACAGCATAAATTGCATCTTTTGTTTATATTCAATATTAGTAATTGCAGCGAGAAACTGCAGCTGTAGACACAAGATAATGTGTTATGTTATGGTAGCAATGGAACGAAGCAGACTATATATTTATTGCCATCATTGTTTTATTGTACCAGCATGTTTTCGCGCGTTTGCACGGAAACTCAAATACTATCAATAAAATGGTTTAGCTATTTCTCAGCATAATGACAGATTCAAAGACTAAACGAACTCACCCGATACTGTCTTCAAATGGATCCATGCTCAAGAAAAGTAATTATTCATCCTCTCAAAAAGCTTTTACTAACAAACTTTTGGTAGCCTAGCATGCACTCTGGGTGGCACTGTCTTCCATTGCTTCCCCGACGTTCAGACCCTCCCCTCACTGATAAAAACTAGACCCTACGGTGTCGGATTACTTGCGTCGCCATGGATGTCGCTTGCCATAAAGAAGTTTACTAGATGTGGTAACACTTAGATTTGGAGCTCCAGCTCTTCCGCACCCCAACTAATAAAAAAGTCCAAATGGCGGGCAAACAATATGGCGGACATAGGTGGTCCCAATGGATGTTATAGCGCCACCATCTGGCCGACATAGGTGATTTGTAGTGCCTCAGTAGTGGGGGGCCATAGGAACCCACTTACCAAATTTGGTTGGTCTACAATTTATGGTTGCTGAGCCTCAGACATTTTAGCGAAGATAACTTCCACACCCCAACTAAAAAGTCAAAATGGTGGGCAAACAATATGGCGGACATAGGTGGTCCCAATAGCAAAGTTGTAGAGCACATTCAGATGCATCGGTCGATTAAATTTTGTGTTGATCTGACTTATGGTGTGGGAGTTATGGTCTTTTAAAGTATGACCCTTTGTTATAGCGCCACCATCTGGCCAACATAGGTGCCTGAGTAGTGGGGGGCCATAGGAACCCACCTGCCAAATTTGGTTGCTCTAGGACCTATGGTTACTGAGCCTCAGACACTTTTAGTGGAGAAAAATAAGAATAATAATAATCCTAACAGATACAATAGGGTTCCACCAGCTTCGCTGCTTGGACCCCTAATAATAATAATAATCCTAACAGATACAATAGGGTTCCACCAGCTTCGCTGCTTGGACCCCTAATAATCCTAACAGATACAATAGGGTTCCACCAGCTTCGCTGCTTGGACCCCTAATAATAATAATCCTAACATATACAATAGGGTTCCACCAGCTTTGCTGCTTAATGGACTGCATTTATATAGCGCTTTTATCCAAAGTGCTTTACAATTGATGCCTCTCATTCACCAGAGCAGTTAGGGGTTAGGGGTTAGGTGTCTTGCTCAAGGACACTTCGACATGCCCAGGGTGGGGTTTGAACCGGCAACCCTCCGACTGCCAGACAATCGGTCTTACCTCCTGAGCTATGTCGCCCCAGTGCTTGGACCCCTAATAATCCTAACAGATACAATAGTGTTCCACCAGCTTCGCTGCTTGGACCCCTAATAATAATAATCCTAACAGATACAATCGGGTTCCACCAGCTTCACTGCTTGGACCCCTAATAATAATCCAAACAGATACAATAGGGTTCCACCAGCTTCGCTGCTTGGACCCCTAATAATAATAATTAAAGCCGCAAGTGGCGTTGGGAGGGGTCCAAGCATTGGCACTATCGCTCCCCCTATGGAGGGATTTTAAAATGGCTTTGTCCTCATTATCATATACCTTCACCCAACATATGTACTGAATATCATGATGAGCAATGGATTGGAATATGCATCTGACGTAGTAAAATATTGATGACTTATGGCCAAATTTGTGCTAAGACATGCTGTCGGATGACTTAGTTGCGTCACCATGGATGTGTCCTGGCCGCTTCCCATAAAGGCCTTTACTATGTCGTAACACTTAGATGGCATGTCTTAACACTTAGATGGCCCGGCGTGTATGTACAGCTGCAGTGCTTCTGCGCCGCAACTAAAAAAGGCATCACGCTAGTGTTGTCGCGATACCAAAATTTTGACTTTGATACTGGTACCAGGTTTAGTATCACGATATTCGATACTGAAATGATACTTGAAACTTGAACGATGCTGATTCGATACTCGGTACCTAACGATTCTGAAATTACCTTAATAGATCAGAAACGTAATGTCCACAAGGGTTGACCTCATTTTCGAATTCACGGTTTATTAAAAACCTGGTTTATTAACAACCTTTAAGTTGAAGCCTGTTCAACATATTAATATGCATAGGCCGATAGTGTTACAACACTGAACAATAGAAAACTATATTAAATATATTTCAAAAATTAAACAATTGTAAACTAAATAATCTTTAAACAGGTCTTTCACCTTCAAATAGATTTAAAAACAGCATATTTTAATAACAATACAGCATCTTCCTATAATAAAATATTTCCAAATTGGAACACCTATTGCTACTGAAGTGAACTGAGTCGAAGCTTGCGCTGTATCAACGAGCTGAGTGCACAAACGCAAGTCACCTCACTTGACAACCTTAGTTGCTACTGCCATCTAGCGAAGATTCTGACAAATTACACTTTTCATCCTCTCAATCAGTAATGTGGGAGACACATTTCCCTGGCTTTTACATTTGACACAAAACTACCGAACGTCGGAAAATTTTTAAAAAAAGTACCAAAAAAGTGTTGAAGTTTCGGAATACCGTGCAACGCTACGTCAGATACATATTCTAATCCATTGCTCAGTTTAGCAGAGAATGCACACTTCAGAGCGCCTCAGAGACAGATAGAATAATACATATTTCAAATAATAAATACAACATTGAAAAAAACGAAACAAAAAACAAAATATCAACTCGCCATCCCTGCTACCTGCAAGCTGCGCGAAGATTAGCCTACCTTATTATTTATTTAGACATTGGCAGACTACAGCATACATTGCGTCTTTTGTTTATATTCAATATTAGTAACTGCAGCGAGAAACTTCAGCTGTAGACACAAGAAAGTTTGTTATATTATGGTAGCAACGGAACGAAGCGGACTATATATATAGGCTATGTTTACTGTCATTGTTTTATTATACCAGCGTGTTTTCGCGCGTTTGTAGAGAAACTCAAATACCATCAATAAAAATGGTTTAGCTATATCTGAGCATAATGGCGGATGGGGATGGTACTATATGAAAACAATTTTCAACCGTCCACCACGTTTTGGCAATGTTCCAACACTCTCGTCATCACAGCATGCATCACAAAAACACTACAGTGCGAAATATCCACATTATATAATACCACTAACCTATTTAACGACACTCAATTTCAAAAACAATAGATATAACCGAAATATTTTGAGCAGTAATACTTACATAGCAATATGACATTTTATCTGTGTTCAGTAGTGTAGAGACAGAGACAGTAAATCAAGGATAAAGTCCTATCCACTTCTGTTTTGCTCCAGAAAACGATGTCAGATAGGTCTATCAGCAAAGATATGGCTTAGCTATGCCCCGGGGTCCTCAATAATAATAGTACTCTCCAAGAAATTATGAAAATTGTTGACAACGTTTCGTTAGGTGCGTCGTCTTTTAATGCTACCCCACAGTGAATGCGCAAGTGAATGCGATGATCAGAAAATTTTCCGTTATGCTGTCCGATAAAACGCTATTACAAAATCAGACATGTTATACATCGTTAGAAAGCTTATACTCTCACCTACTGAATAAATGAATTGTCAATCAAGCCAAATTGTACTAAAAAGGGCGACAACGCCGTAAGCAACAGGTGTGGTATTATGCACAGCTATTTTTGAAAGTACCCAGGCATCACAGATGTGCCTATATTTAGGGGCCCAAGCAGCAAAGCTGGTGGAACCCTATTGTATCTGTTAGGGTTATTAAGGGTCCAAGCAGCGAAGCTGGTGGAGCCCTATTGTATCTGTTAGGATTATTATTACGGGTCCAAGCAGCGAAGCTGGTGGAACCCTATTGTATCTGTTAGGATTATTAGGGGTCCAAGCAGCGAAGCTGGTGGAACCCTATTGTATCTGTTAGGATTATTATTAGGGGTCCAAGCAGCGAAGCTGGTGGAACCCTATTGTATCTGTTAGGATTATTATTAGGGGTCCAAGCAGCGAAGCTGGTGGAACCCTATTGTATCTGTTAGGATTATTATTAGGGGTCCAAGCAGCGAAGCTGGTGTAACCCTATTGTTTCTATTAGGATTATTATTATTATTATTAGGGGTCCAAGCAGCGAAGCTGGTGGAACCCTATTGCATTTGTTAGGATTATTATTATTCTTATTATTTTTCTCCGCTAAAAGTGTCTGAGGCTCAGCAACCATAAGCCCTAGAGCAACGAAATTTGGTAGGTGGGTTCCTATGGCCCCCCACTACTCAGGCACTACAAATCACCTTTGTCGGCCAGATGGTGGCGCTATAACAAAGGGTCATGCTTAAAAGCCCATAACTCCTGTTGTGTCCCGAACTAATGAACTAAATTCACCGTTCTTCGAATTCAGTCACACGGACTCGGAGAATCAATTATACGTGACTTTACTGTTTACTTTTCTGAACTCCCCATCGCCGTCACTTGCCATTACTCCATGATGTCACCTACCTTAAAGTAACATTACATAAATTGCATACATGACATCCACCTTTTTCTCGGACAAAACTTAACTTTCAAACATGTCCTTAACCCACGTCTAGCTCCTTCTCCAGCATGTTTTTTTTTTTTTTGTATTTTTCTTTTAGCCATCATCCAGTCATTGTACAACTGTTGTACCCAGTTGGTTGTAAGTAACTTAAAACCTGTTATTCTAACAACATAATCTCTTTAGAATAAACCAACAATCAAGTACTTCGACTTTTATTTTCCAGCTGGGTCTTTTCAGTCTCTGTGTCAATCACTTGAAAGTCTTTCAGTCTTTCAGGCAGTTTGGCCTGTCTTTGTGGTCTGACCACCGTTGTAGTCAAATGACCTTTGACCTGTTCCTTGGAACGGGTTTCCGGCTCGGAACCCTTTTGGAGCTCCATTGTGGAACTAACATTCTCTTCCTCTTGCAGGTGTGCACCATCCTGTGGTTGCGGAGCTGGATCTTCAGGTAGGTATTTCTTTACACAGGTGGTGTTCCTCGATTACCTGGCCCCCGTTGGAGACTGGACGATCACGCTGTTTCCTGTTTGGTTGATGATGGTGTGTGGTACTTTGTTGAAAGGTGTTGTAAATTTATCTACCTTCTCATGTTTTAGGAGGACTTGGTCTCCTACCTCTATGTCGGAGGGTTTTGCCTTGCGGCGCTCATCCGCATACATCTTGGCCTTTCCTTTTTGTTCAGCGTCGCGGTCGCGCGTTTCCCAGTCATTCCGTGCTGTGGCTAAATCTGGCAGCTTTCCTCTCATTTTGCAGCCGAACAGCAGCTCAGCTGGGCTCCTGCCCATTGTGGGATGATCAATGGCTCTGTAGATCGTGACATACTTGCATAGCTCACGCTTCCAGTCTGATCCTTCAGCTTTCGCAATGCGAATGCTCTTCAGGAGGGAAGCATTCTGCCGCTCGACCTCACCATTTGCTTGAGCCCATTTCGGCGTTGTCTTAACATGCTGAATTCTGTTTTCTTTGCAGAAGAGCTGAAATTCCTGTGACATAAACTGCGGACCACAATCTGTTCGACAGGTAAGTGGTAGCCGATGGCGGCTATAGATAGCCTCTAAACTATCAATTACCTTCTCTGCGGTCGTGGACTTGAGGATGTCGTATTCATGATACCGACTATAATAGTCTACAACTATTGAATGTCCAGTGGGTAACGTACCCAATAAGTCTGTAGCTACATCCTGCCATGGCCCATCAGGTAGTGTCGTTGGTCTCAGTGGCTCCGGCATGTCCGGTCGGGCTACAATCTGGCAACCATGACATGACTTGCAGTGTTTTTCTGCAGCCTTGTCAACTCCAGGCCACCACACTTTGCTCCTGAGGTGTTGTTTCTTGCCTACTATACCTAAGTGTCCCTCGTGGGCTAACGCCAGTGCCCTCGCGCGAAGTGAGTGAGGCAGTATAATACGTGTTCTCCTGAGAACTAAGTACCCAATCACACAGAGTTTGTTTGCTATTGGTGCGTATGCCTTACATTTGTCTAAACATCCACTCTCAACAGCCTTCCTCACTTCTCTCAGCTCCTCATCTCCCGCTGAGGCTTGTGGTAAGTGCATTTGGCGTTGCATTCACTGCCACAAATCTCACATTCATCTGACCTGTGTTCATGTACTTCCTCCATCGCCGTCTTTCCTAGCAGACGTGACAGCGGATCAGCGATGTTCTGCTTCCCTGGGATGTGGACCACCTTGAAGTCATATGGCTGGAGTCTCAGCACCCACCGCTCGATGCGCGCGCATGGCTTGGAGCGCGGGCTGTAGATCGCCTCCAGTAGTTATCCATAACTAAATCCAACTTCATGCCATATACGTAAGCGTGAAGTCTCTCACACGCCCACACTAATGCTAAGGCTTCACGCTCTGTTTGAGAGTACCTGCATTTGCATTCTGATAGGCTACGACTCACATAACAAACTGGTATCATCTCTCCCTTCTGTTCCTGGACAAGTACAGCACCTATACCTACAGGCCCTGCGTCTGCAATGATTTTGGTGGGACCATCTTTGTCGAAATAAGCGAGTGTCCCTGCTTTAGCGAATCCCTGTGTCAGTGTCTGAAATGCTTTCTTCTGTTCAGGTCCAATATTGAACGTTGTGTCATTCTCTAAGCGGCTCTGAGATCGTTGCAAACTGAGGAATAAACCTACTGCTATAGCTCACTAAACCTAGAAAACTACGCACCTCAGACACCGTCTCAGGCTCCCTGGCCACCACCACAGCCCTCACCCTTTCAGCTGTTGGGCCGATGCCTTTCTGCAACAGCAAAATCCCCATAAACACCAGCAGATCCATAATAAACTGACATTTTTCTGCACTGAGAGTAAGACCACAGTCCTTTAGCCTTTGAAGGACAGCATGCAATCTTTGGTCGTGAGTCTCCTGGTTCGGGGCGTGTATGATAATATCATCCGAGATATTCTCAACGCCCTCAATGCCTGTCAACGCAGTGGCAGTCTCGTGTTGATATTGCTTACTAGCGGAGGATACTCCAAAGATGAGTCTTTTGTATCTGTATGTGCCGTTGTGGATAGCGAACGTGGTTATGTCTCGTGATTTTGCTTCTAATTCTAGCAGGTGGTACCCCCATTTAATAGGGGGGTTTAATTTACTACAGATTACTGACCCATTCATTCCTTGTAGTAATTCGTCAACAGTGAGGATCGGATACCTGCCACGAATTATTGCCATATTAGCCTGTCTCATGTCTAGGCACAATCTGATGTCCTTGTTCGCTTTGGGTACCACGACTACTGGGTTGACCCACAGCGTGGCGCCATCCACACGCTCAATAATGTCTAAAAGTTATTTGATCTTTGCCTCCACGGGCCCTCTTAAATTGAACGGCACACGCCTAAGGGCCTGAGCTACAGGTTTGACATTTTCATCGATATATAGACTAATCTGCTTCATGTTCAGTTTACTTACTCCTTCGAACAGCCTTGGGTATCGCTGGTGCAGTGTAGCCTTCGTGTCCCTCACTGTGGCTATGTTTGTGCCTATTTTTAACACCCCCAGTTTCATTGCCATTTCTCTCCCTAACAGCGGCTCACCCTGGCCCCGAATCACTGTGAATTCAGCCTGTGTGCTGCGTCCACCTATTCCTACTCGGCATGTGAAAATGCCCTTCACAGGTAAAGGTTCACTGGATGAGTAGGAATACAGCTTGCGATCGACTTGTGGTACTCTTGCCTCACATTCTATTTTCTCTGCTTTGAGCATTTCCCAGGTTTTCTCATCTATAATGTTGCTAGATGCCCCTGAATCAATTAGCATCTTCAGATTAACATTACCTACTGAGAATGTAATTCTCTCCATTACTGTCATTGTTTATTGTGAATGCATAGTCTCTCTGTTCTTCCACACATTTCACTGTTTGCTTTTGATGTCCTTTGCTTTTACACATTTTTGCATAATGATCTTTCCCATTACATTTTGTGCAAGTTTGACTTCGTGCAGGACAATTAGAGTCTCATGCGAAACGTGACCACATCTAAAGCACACTTTGTCAGATTTTCTGTTCTTATCTCCATTTGGATTTTTCCCTTTCTGACGGCATTTCCTCCCTTTTTCTGAAATATGATGCACAGTCTCAGTCTCTTTAGGATCTGCACTTGCGTTCATGGCGGACATTCGCATTTCTATTCTCTCGCATTTGGCTGCTATCTCCAAAGTCTTTGTCAATGTTAGCACTTCGCCCTCCTCAAGGAGTTTTCTACGTACATAATCGGACGTGCACTTACTCAAAATGGCGTCTCTTATCTGATTATCTTTGTCGCCCACAAAATCACAGTCCTTGGCCGCATGCCTAAGCCTTGTGGTGAATTGTTGTACTGACTCACCGGTCTTCTGTGCCAACTTGTAAAATGTCTGCCTCGCAAACGCTGTGTTGACTTGCGGGACGAAGTACTTATTCAGCGCCGCCACTGCTTTATCATAATCCGTTGCTTCTCCCGTGTCAGCGAGTGTGTATAAAATGTCCAGGAAGTCTGTCCCAGCATGGTGTAGAAGCAACGCTCTCCTCCATTGTTTGGTCACATTTGATGCGTCTTCGTCAATGATTAAACCCTTCCCCTCTGCAAATAACTCAAACGCAGTTAACCATCTTGACCAGCGTGGGCCTAATGTACCGGGATCACTGTAGCATTCAAACTTCGCTACCGGATTACTGTCCATTTGCCGACGAAGTCACTAACTCACTAGAAAATTTATCTATACGTTGATGTAATGAACTAAACTCATCGTTCTTTGAATTCAATCACACAGACTCGGAGAATCAATTAAACGCGACTTTACTGTTTCTTCTCTTTTCTGAACTCCCCTTCGCCGTCACTTGCCATTACGCCATGACGTCACTGACCATAATAAAACAATGGCGGTAATACATATATAGTCCGCTTCGTTCCGTTGCTACCATAACATAACAAACTATCTTGTGTCTACAGCTGCAGTTTCTCACTGCAATTACTAATATTGAATATAAACAAAAGACACAATTTATGCTGTAGTCTGCCAATGTCTAAATAAATAATACAATATTCTGAGCGCAGTACGCAGGTAGCAGGGATGGCGAGTTGATATTTCGTTTTTTGCTACTAGAAGTTTGTTAGTAAAAGCTTTTTGAGAAGATGATTCATTACTTTTCTTTGGCATGGATCCATTTGTAGACAATATCGGGTGAGTTCGTTTAGTCTTTGAATCTGTCATTATGCTGAGAAATAGCTAAACCATTTTATTGATAGTATTTTATGCTGAGAGAAATCGTATTCCGTAGCAACAAGATAAACCCGACATTAGCCCTAAAATATGCCAATACAGCAGTGAAAACGCTGCTCATTGTATAACAAAATAAACGAGACAAAGTTTTTAAAAATTATACCATGTCATTCTACAGTCAATATCTGGGACTAAAACATTGAATAAATATACAATCTTACCACTGGTTTTACGCATAGAGACGTCCCTTCTGAGACTGAGTATATTGTCTTGGACAATCCGTTTGTGAAATATACGCGCATTTGTTATACCTGGGTAGGCTACCTTCAAAAATAGCTGTGCGTAATACCACACCTGTTGCTTACGGCGTTGTCGCCCTTTTTAGTACAATTTGGCTTGATTGACAATTCATTTAATCAGTAGGTGAGAGTATAAGCTTTCTAACGATGTATAACATGTCTGATTTTGCTTTTGGAATAATGTTTCATAGGTCAGCGTAACCAAAAAATTTCTTATCTGCCAATGTCTAAATAAATAATACAGTAGGCTACTCTGCGCGCAGCACGCAGGTCGCAAGTTGATATTTTGTCTTTTGTTTCGTTTTTTTTCAGTGTTGTATGTATTAGTTGAAATGTGTATTTATGTGATATTACACTTTCTGTCTCTGAGGCGCTCTGAAATGTGCATTCTCTGCTAAGCTGAGCAATGGGTTGGAATATGTGTCTGACGCCTATTTTAGTTGCAGCGCGGAAGCGCTGCAGCTCTACATACATGCCGGACCATCTAAATGCTGTTTTGTAATTTTGCGTAGTCTGCTTAGTTTCTGTTGTGCGGCGCTCGCGGAGGGCCAAATCATTTGTGCGGCATATTGCACAGGTTGCGCAGGCCACGTAATTAGATTTTGTTACTGACCGTTATAGTTCAAAAGACAACACCTTCATTCATATTTCCAAACCTACTAAATACTGCACCAATGACCACAAACATGCTCAGCTAGATGTAACTTGTTGCAACGAAGACATTCACCTAACAAAAGTGCTTTTAGTCGCACATTTAACGTTGCCTATCGGTTTTGTGAATCAACTGTTATAACCTGTTAGTCAGAGCCCTATGCCAGTGACCTCATGTCAGCAGTCAACCAATCATCTTCTTGCGGGCACTGGTTACTAACTACATGCTTTTAGTTTCTTGAGGAGGTCTGTGTCTTCAACGCGCCCGTGGTCTGCAACTGTCGCAAATGCCGCACATTGTGCACACCCCCCACACAGACCCATTTTTACGTGTACTATGCAGAAGTATAAAACAGCCTTTAGTGTTACGACATAGTAAAGGCCTTTACACCTAGCGGCTAGGAGACATCTATGGCGATGCAGTAGATATGTTGGGTGAAGGTATATGATGATGACAAAACCATTTAAAAATCACTCCATAGGGGGCGCACTTGTGCCAATGCTTGGACCCCTCCCAACGCCGCTTGCGGCTTTAATTTATTTATTTATTTAGTTCTTGTATGATATGATGACTATTTTTCTTATAGTTCTTGTATGACATGATGGTGATGGTCCTATGCCACTGTTAGTTTGTTGTGCAATGAAACCTTTTCATTCATTCATTGAGAGTGAACATATTGTGTCAAGTCAAATTCCTTGTATGTATACACTACCACTCAAATGTTTAGGTTCACTTAGAAATGTCCTTATTTTTGAAAGAAAAGCACAATTTTTTCAATTGAAATAACATTAAATTGATCAGAAATACAGTATAGACATTGTTAATGTGGTAAATGACTATTATAGCTGGAAATGGCTGATTTGTAATGGAATACTGTATCTACATAGGCGTACAGAGGCCCCTTTTCAGCATCCATCACTCCTGTGTTCCAATAGCACATTGTGTTAGCTAATCCAAGTTTATCGTGTTAAAAGGCTAATTGATCATTAGAAGACCCTTGTGCAATTATGTTAGCACAGCTGAAAACTTTTGTGCTGATTAGAGAAGCAATAAAATTGGCCTTCCTTAGGCTAGTTGAGTATCTGGAGCATCAGCATTTGTGGGTTTGATTATAGTCTCAAAATGGCCAGAAAAAAAGATCTTTCTTCTGAAACTCGTCAATCTATTCTTGTTCTGAGAAATGAAGGCTATTCCATGAGAGAAATTTCCAAGAAACTGAAGATCTCATATAACGATGTGTACTACTCCCTTCACAGAACAGTGCGAACTGGCTCTAACCAGAATAGAAAGAGAAGTGGGAGGTCCTCTTGCACAGCTGAGCAAGAGGACAAGTACATCAGAGTCTCTAGTTTGAGAAACACGCCTCACAGGTCCTCAACTGGCAGCTTCATTAAATGGTACCCGCAAAACACCAGTCTCAACGTCAACAGTGAAGAGGCGACTCCAGGATGCTGGACTTCTAGGCAGAGTAGCAAAGAAAAAACCATATCTGAGACTGGCCAATAAAAGGAAAAGATTAAGATGGGCAAAAGAACACAGACATTGGACAGAGGAAGATTGGAAAAAAGTGTTATGGACAGACAAATCGAAGTTTGAGGTGTTTGGATCACACAGAGTAAGATGCAAAACAAATGAAAAGATGCTGGAGGAGTGCTTGACATCATCTGTCAAGCATGGTGGAGGAAATGTGATGGTCTGGGGGTGCTTTGGTGCTGGTAAAGTGGGAGATTTGTACAGGGTAAAAGGGATCTTGAATAAGGAAGGCTATCACTCCATTTTGCAACGCCATACCATGCCCTGTGGACGGCGCTTGATTGGAGCCAATTTCCTCCTACAACAGGACAATGACCCAAAGCACAGCTCCAAACTATGCAAGAACTATTTAGGGAAGAAGCAGTCAGCTGGTATTCTGTCTATAATGGAGTGGCCAGCGCAGTCACCAGATCTCAACCCTATTGAGCTGTTGTGCGAGCAGCTTGACCGAATGGTACGTAAGAAGTGCCCATCAAGCCAATCCAACTTGTGGGAGGTGATTCAGGAAGCATGGGGTAAAATTTCTTCAGATTACCTCAACAAATTGACAGCTAGAATGCCAAAGGTCTGCAAGGCTGTAATTGCTGCAAATGGAGGATTCTTTGATGAAAGCAAAGTTTGAAGGACAAAATTATTATTTCAAGTAAAAATCATTATTTCTAACCTTGTTAATGTCTCAAGTATATTTTCTATTCATTTTGCAACTCATTTGATGAATGAAAGTGTGAGTTTTCATGGAAAACATGAAATTTTCTGGGTGACCCCAGACTTTTGAGCGGGAGTGTAAATGGACTTGACTATTACAATTACTCTGATTCTGACTAGTTCTAGTTCTTGCACTTTGCAGCTTTCACCTTCTAACGGTCTGTGTTGGCTTGAACCCCGGATTCGTCACTTGCGGCTATATTTTTCTTTTTCTTCTTCTTCTTGCCACAAATCCTCCTAGCCCACAAAGAATATGTCACCCCATTAGTCATTTTACGTACATCAACTAATAAAAAAGTCAGATGTGTAGACGGGTTACAAAGATTGTAAACTGCAGAGGCCATATGTCCACCTCAGAGTGACTCACTTAACCATGCCCCCTACTACAGCTCTCCTGTAACTGTATTGGCTTACTGTAAATTCGAAATGCGCAGCCTTCAATAAAATGGAGGTTGCCGTTGTTTCGCTCTCTTGTTTCCATTTTCCTCTCCCTGGACTCGCCACCCTTCTCCTGTCTCCCTCTCATGTGAATCCACATACCAGGAACAGTTCACAAGGCCTGCAATGGAGCCAGGCCCGAATACCCTCGGCTGTCGGCCGCCGGAGGAACGAGGCGCTCCTATGATTAGCGGTGGTCGAAGAACCAGGAGAGCCACGCACGACCGACGCATCCTGCAGAGCGAGTCCCAAGAAGCAAGCGACTAGCGGAGGATCCGGTAGCGTGTTTTGGAACAGAAAAGGGCGACCGGTTTCCCCTTTTCCACCACAACTTCCAGACTTCACACTGGAACCCAGGAAACATTTTCTAACAACCAACCCAAAGCAAAGGACACTCAAGTAAGGCTGTAACTCTGGACATTGTATAATTAGCGACGGACCGAATGTAGCCTCGTTTATTATTGGATGTACGTAACTGTGACTATTATTGTGTTTTAATATTAATGTAAACGTTCTGTATGTTCCGTTGGCTCTAAGCCATCCACCACGCTGCATTCGTTTTAATATATGGGGCCTATCACGCACAGAACATATCTTGCATGTGATCTTGCTATTTTAATTACTAACCGGCATGTTGATCTCTATCAAACACACATAGATAGCTATTCAGTTACCCTGTATCTGTTTGGTATGCTTCATACGCCATTGTTTTTCACTAGCTTTTTCTAGATTCAAAAACTGCTCCATTCATACTCCATCTTGTTCCTTTGTTCTCCGTGAACACGTGTCTGCGGTACACAACCCCCACGTAGGAGAACAGTCAACACTCCTCACTCACATATCAGGGTTCGTACGGTCATGAAAAACCTGGAAAAGTCATTGAAATTTAAAATGCAATTTCCAGGCCCTGGAAAAGTTATGGAAAATAATATTTTTTTAAAAGTTTTGAAAAAGTAATGGAAATATAGCTAAAGTTGCATCAAATATAATTACTAATTAATCCAATCATAAAAATAGTATGTATAGTAGGCTAATAAAACATAAATTGGCACGTAACCTTTGCGGTATTTTGGTGGTGTGAGAAGTTAATTTGGTCCGGCTCAGTCTGTTTACAGTCACGTTTCTGCTGATGTAGCAGTTAGTAAACGTAGGCCCTGCTGTGCCGACAATATGCCAGGGGATTGCAGCTTCAATAATATATCAGGGCTCGAAATTAACTTTTTTACTTGGTAGCACTGGTGCTCCCAGCTTCAAAAACTTAGGAGCACCCACCAAAATGTAAGGAGCACCAACAATATATGCAATAGATTTTTTATTGATAAAAAACGACAATATAACAGTACGGTTTACAAGTAACAGTTAAACTGTCACGCCTAAAATGTGTCGACTCTTCAAGGAATTGCGTGTTATGCAAATGACAAAGCGCTTCTCGTCACATTAATACCGCTAATTAAATCAACCGCCAGTAAACTGCATCAGAGAAATTAGCTGTTTCAACTGGGTCGCTACACAAAACACTACGTTAATGTTTAAAAAGAAATCGATCGCTTCAACTTTTCAGTTTTTGCTAATAAATTGAACATAAACTTTTGTCTTCAGGTAACATTAGTTACTGCATTAGCTCTCTGTGTCGCATGACATTGGAGTGCTGCAAAAGGGAGTGATTGAAGGCTAATATTAACCAATTTAAAATCAGCATTAATGGCAAGAATGTCAAGCTCACGATTGGTTAGAAGGGTCACCGTCAGCTCACAAGGCACATATTGAGTGTACTAACTAGCGGATGTACAGAGGAAGAGACGTTCGACTGAAAAAAGAAAAAAAAAAAAGGTCGCACCATTTTTTGCACTCGCACAAATGCTCCCAAATATATTTCGAGGTCGCACAGATTAAATTTCGGGAGCATATGCGACCAAAATGGTCGCAATTTCGAGCCCAGTTTGAGACATTGACAAAAATGTTAAACTATTCGAATTAAAATATGAGAGAATGTATCTAAGTGTGTCTGTCTGGTGTTTATTTGTTTTAGAGAGGCACCATATGTTCCAGATGCAGACCTAATTTTACTTAGTGTTACAATAAATAATTTTAAATTGTCCCGCCGAGATAAAGTCATTTGTTTTGGTCATGGAAATTCAGTTAAAGGTTGTGGAGAAGTCATGGAAAAGTCATTGAAAATCATTGGTGAAAAAGTGTATGAACCCTGACATATTCACACGCACGCACACACCTACATACACGTGCACTCACATAGTTTATTACATCATCGTAGTGAATTGTGCTTTTCCCTCTTCCGTACTTTGTGTTGAATAAACTTTATTATATTTACACTGTATTTATATTACTCTTGTGTCAAACCTAGTCAGCCGCTGCTAATCCAAAGAATTTAAAGGATTAACAATGTGGTTGAATGTGACACTTGTCAGTTGTCTATAGGCAACAGCAAAACAAATGTGCATAATTCTTTTATTATTCAGTCATTCAGTCATGTATTTTAAAACTTATTTTTCTAAGCCTAAATTTCCCACTATAAAAGTTCACCCAAACTGTCTGGGCGTGGTAATGAGAACTGTCAATTAGCTATGATTGACAGACCGTGCCCCCACTTTCCACACATTGTTGTTTGTTACCATAGCTACCTCCATGATAGCTAGCTACTATGTATGTTTTCAAGAAAGACTTATCAACTCTGTTATTCCAGATGAGCTTATTGAGATATTTTAAAAAGGCGAAAGAGAGAGAGGGAGATATGATAACAAAGGGAAGCTAAGCCGGAGAAACAAGGGCAGGGCTGGGATGGGGGACCAGTAGTTCTTTGGCCTTCAGGAGCCATGACATGCAGATATGAAAGAAAAATTATGATCTGAATATCAGTGAAAATTTTTGTTCAAAAATTGTCAGAGAGCTGCAGTTTTCAAATGGTATCTAAAGGGATTCATTGTTTATTTCTTAATTAATTATTTTACTCTTATTTCAAACATGTAAGTCATTTGCAGCTCTGACCCTTAATTAGGGTGACATGGCCTACCTTACATCCATTTATACAGCATAACATTTATAAAAGCAACTCAATGCTACATAAATGTATTTGCAATGTATTTGCAGCCAATAGTTCTTCACCAGGCACAGAACATCCATCTTTTGGACACCACCCCAGGTCTCTAACACTAGCAGCTATATTGCTGTTGAATGTATAAATGTCCCACCCAACATAAATGTTTGTTGTTGGGTCCTGTTCCCTGTTCCCTGGTATGTTAAACATTGAGAACGCAATTAATCACGTTATTTTATTTAGACTATGGTGGTCCCCAAATGCAGATCTATTGCCAGATTCCCCATATACAATCCTGTCTTTAATAATTGTAGCCTACTGTGATTAATAATTGTTTTCAGGCTCTTCCATCTGTGTTTACTTTGTTCTGTGGCTCGACTGAACTTGGAATTTTTAATTTTGTCTGCTACAGCCTTAAACAAATTGCTATTTTGATGTTTTCTGCCATCCATGTATTGCACAGCATTTAATAATTAGAATACAGAAATTAAGACTTGCGTCTCATCGTCAGTCCTCAACATTTTTACAGTAAACTAGCTGGCTGACTTCAAGACACTTTTTGAATGAGTGCTCATATTGTGTTTACATGGCTTTCACTTTTCATTATCAGCATATGCAACCTATGGGTACATTTGCATACACACTAATACACCCCCCCCCCAAGTCTGCGATTACAATTTCGTGCCCCCCCCCCCCGTCTTCAAAATCTCACTGCAGCCAGCTGACAAAAGTTGGCAACCCTACTTAGTATATCAAGTATCGATAGCTAGGGTAAGGATGCTGACTTGTATCCAATAATCATTTTTGCTAGCTAGCTAGCCAAGTTAAGATAAAAGCACAACTATAACGTCCTTATGAAAGCAAACTAGCTAGCTAGCTAAATGAATATAATCAGAAATAGCCTAATAGTCCTTAAAAGACACTCTAATTTAAGTGAACCTAACGTTAGTAAGATATTTGCATTGTCTTGCCTGTAGGCCAGTGGCACAAACTATGGGTCACGAGTTATCCATGGGTCCCCAAATATGATTTAGAATTAGCTATCACAGCAATCTGACTGACAGAATTAAAAACTCACCTCAAATTTGCGAATACGCCATTGTTTTCATAAGCGGGTCTTCCATGTGTAAATCTACAGTAAACATCATTAGATTACCGTTGTTATTATTAGGCAATCAGGTATTAAAGAATTACCACTTACTACTTTGAATGACACACTGTATATGCTCCAATATGCTCACACAGGATAAACAAACACAACAGGGTTGTATCAACTTGGGTGTAGCTACAAATCGCTGGTTGTTTTTAAAGTTAATTAGATTGAATGTAACATTATATAGAGCAGAACCTGGAAGGTAACAGACATGGGGAGATAACAGACCTGCTTCAACTAATCAAGAGATAGCTGAATGGTGTAGTCATTGAATAAAGTGTTAGTTCTGGATTGGAACAAAAACATTCTATTAGGGGGTATTCTAGGACTGGAGCTGAATACCACTCCAGTAATTGATTTAAATATTTTTATTACATCATAGTAAATTAAATAAACAACCATGTCTGAATATTTTGCAGAACCTGTCATTAGCCTGCAGCGGGCTGAGCTTATGACCACAGAGTAATTATTTTGATCATTGCTTTACAGTAGAAAACAAAACAGTATTGGTGAGAAAGCGTCATCAGAATGGAATATTTTCACACAGCAAGAACACTTGTGAACACACCACATGCATCCACATAAACATACACGCACATAATGTTAGCTTTTTAAAATTGTTGGTCATTTTAGCTAATTTAGCTAGCTAATTAGTTAATGTTAGTGCTATATAAACTAAAAATAAATCCAGAGGCGTGATGTAGCGAAGGCAAAAAAGTTTAAGACTATGAAAACATAACCTCTTGTGACTTCTTTGAGGTTTTTTAAAATATCTAAATCTCTTTTTAGCTCCGACAGAGCTCTTGATACAAGGAATAGTAGTTTGCAAGAGCTAAAAAGTAGTACTTTAAAACCATGAAAGGTTTTTTACCTTTGTATTGTTTGTAAACATTGAAGCAAAATAGGCCTGTATTCTGAGATATGGTGGGGTGAGAACAATTAAAAGAGCACATTGTCCGTCTAGAAGTTCTACTCCTGAAGAATATAGGACTACATAACCAAGATTTTTTGAATGATGGCGATATCTCTCTCAGATCTAGAGTTATGAGCTTTTCAATTCTTCATGTGTCTAAAAGTAAAAAGTGAGAAAAATGGCTTTAAAGATTCTGTTCTGTTACATTCTAATTCTACTGAGGAGCATAAGTCAAAAAAATTCCTAACTTATGTATTGATAAGTGTTTACATGAGTTACCTGTAGGTGGCAGTATAACATCTGCGTATAGCATGTAGATACAGAGGGTACTACAAGATAGAGAGAACGTGGTACTATCAGGTGTACAATAAAGTAGCTAGCATAGCTAGCATGAAGTTCCAAACCTTGTATATTTTTATTTCTTTGCTTAGATGCTTGTTTAATTTATTTATTAGCTAGTGTTATCTGTTAATTTCTGGACACTGCTGCAGCTTGTGAGACTGCTCCTCTCGTTATGATCACAATCGTCATTAGAATGCAGCCCTCTTTGTCAGCTGTAGCAACAGCCTAACTCAGTTTTGCTAGCTCACTACATTCACACAAAACCTTAAAAATAAACACTTTCCCTTTTGTTTTCATGGGGAAAAAATCACCATGTTGTAGTATGGAAATGGAAGTAGTTGAATCACTCAAACATTTTAAATATCCTAAAAAAATGTGCGCTGTTTTGGCGATTTGCCAACAATTTGCAGCCGCAACATCCAACGGGTTTCTCCAGGCCACCATTTTAATCAGATGTATTGTACCATTATAACAGCAGCTCTAGATAACTAGAAATACTGCTTCGCGGTTGTATGCCTCTGCCAACCAGTAGCCAGTTTGGATATAAAATGTCATCACTTCAATTCACTCCTTCCCTGGTTCCTTTTCCTGGGTAGAGCAATGACTCTTCACATATTAGAATTTCTAGTCACCCAGGGTTGCTTTCCAATGGCTCTCAGCACCTAAGTCTCAGGGGAGAGCTTGCATTTGAAAAGGCACAGCTTAAGTACAATCTCTAAACAATGGGTTCTAGCCAGGATGAAAGGCTTCATGCATGTGATAATTCACTCCTTCCCTGGTACCTGGCTAGATTTACCATTTGGATATAAAATGTCATCACATCATCATTTTATCCTATTAGACATTTGTGTGAAACTTTGTCATAATTAGCGTATGAATTCTTGAGTTATGGCCAAAAACGTGTTTTGTGAGGCCACAGTGACCTTGACCTTTGACCACCAAAATCTAATCAGTTCATCCTTGAGTCCAAGTGGACATTTGTGCCAAATTTGAAGAAATTCCCTCGAGGCGTTCCTGAGATATCGCGTTCACGAGAATCGGGGCGGACGGACGGACGGACAACCCGAGAACATAATGCCTCCGTCCACGGCTGTGCCGTCACAGAGGCATAAAAAGGGTAGGCACATACGTAGTTCAACTGGAACAGGCTCCGCTTCGGCTCAAACAAACATTGTTTATTTTCAGATAACATTACATATTTATTTATCACATTTATTTTTTACTTCTCCGATCAGACTACAAACTACATGCTACATGAGGCATTCCACTTGCCCGAACAGAGTCTACTGGTCCCAAGGAAGCTGGCAAGCGTTAATGTCGAGCCCGGAGAAACTGTTACTTTCTGCTTGCTAATCCCCGTGTTAATCATGGCTAGCCGGCATTAGCCTACCTGACTGTTTTTGTACGTCGCTTTGGATAAAAGCGTCTGCCAAATGAATGTAATGTAATGTAATGTAATGTTCTCAACATCATTCTGATTCTTCTTCTTCTTATCTAAATTTAATGGCAGATCGCAAACCAACATGTATAGGTGCATACCGCCACCTACTGTACCAGAGTGGGTAACATCAGGGCTTTCTGGGCTTTACATATTTCAGATTACATAAAAGAAAGGAAAAGAGGAAAAAAAAAACTATATTTTACGATATAATCCTGTAATGTTTAAGGAAAATAAAGAGAGCCTTGCAGCACTCCCACATTTTCTCTCCCATCCCTAAAATCCTTCCAAATTTCATCCCTGTCCTAGCTCATATATCTTATTACGTAAAGTGTTCCTCTCTGAATTATATTTACTACATCTCATTATGACATGCTCAACATTTTCAGGATCACAAATATCATATTTATCTGAAATACACTTTGCCATTAAATGAGGAGTTGAATTTAATCCAGTATGTCCAAATCTTAACCTTGAAAAAACCACTTCCTCTCTTCTGCACTTCCCTTTGAAAGCCTTCACCTTAATGGATTTCTGTATACTGTAATAGTGTCTCCCTTTGATATCTATGTCCCACTTCTTCTGCCACAAATCCCTCACTGCCTTTCTTATTATTTGGCTTCACCTTTTCCAAAGGGAACTTTCATTATTTCATCGTCATTTAATTTCAACGCGCTTTGCAGTCTCATCTGCTTTCTCATTACCCTCCACACCAACATGAGCAGGAACCCAACAAAATTGTACATCAATTCCAACTCTTTGTATTCTTAGCATTATCGTAAATAAATCAATTATCATCAATAAATCATCTCTTATTGTTTCTTTTGAATTCAAACTATTAAGATTTGCAGTAGAGTCTGAACAGATGACAACTCTCTCAGGCCTTACCTCTTCTACCCATTGCAATCCTAAGATTATTGCAACTATTTCTACTGTAAATACAGATAATCTATCATTAATTCTTTTGCATATGACTACATCAAACTCAGGCATGTACACTCCTGTTCCTACATGTCCACTCCCTGGATCTTTAGATCCATCAGTAAATATTGACATATAGTTATAATAATTAATCTTCACATAATCTTGAACCAAACATCCAATGTTATCCACTTCCCTTTCAATCCATTCTTCCTTCTGCTCCACGAGTTGCAAGTCCACATTGGGCACTGGTAATATCCATGGAGGAACATTACCCCACACACTATTTGGCCCATATTCTAACCTATTTAGACCATATTCCTTTGCTGTTGTATTAATATTCCAACCAAATCCTTTAACTTTAAGTTGTGAATATTCCCAACAGCACCTTTGTTGTAGGTTGTTCTTCTCCAGATCCCTTTAACTTAACCCAATATGCCAATGACAACTTTGAACGTCTTAAATATAATGGCAATTCATCAGCTTCCACCAGTAGTGCATTAGTAGGAGTTGTTTTAATTGCACCAATACTGAGTCTTAAAGCTCTGAACTGTATTCTGTCTAATTTTTCCAAAACACTCTTGGCTGCTGCTCCATTGACAATACACCCATAATCAATACATTATCATATTAAGGCCCTATAGATACTCAGTAATGATTGTTTATCTGCCCCCCATTCATATCCAGAAACTGATCTCATGAGATTCAGTACTTTTTTACATTTTGTTTCAATATGTTTAACATGAGTTCTCCATATACATTTCTCATCAAACCATAACCCTAGATATTTGAACTCTGTTACTCTTTCCATACATTGCCCATACAATTTAAGCTGCATATTATTTATCCTTCTCTTCCTGGTAAAGAACATGTAGTATGACTTTGCAACTGACATCTTAAATCCCCAGTCATATGACCATCTTTCAACATTCAATATAGCACTCTGAATGCTATTAGTCACATGTCTAATATTTTTCCCTCTTTTCCATATAGCCCCATCATCTGCATAAAGCGATGACCCAATATCTCTAACTACATTAGAGTAGGGCTAATAGCACTACCTTGAGGAATACCATTTACAATATCAAAATCATCTGAAACAGCATATCCAACTTTAACACGGAATGTCCGACTAGACAGGAAATCTAAGACCCAGTTGTATAGCCTTCTGCCAATACCCATTTTATGCATTTTAATCAATAGTCCTTCTCTCCACGTGGAATCATAAGCTTTTTCAATATCAAAATATACTATAGCCATGACCTCTTTCATACGAATTGCTTTTTCTGCCTCATTACTAACTTTCACTAAAGCATCTAGCATAGATCTACCTTCACGGAATCCACTTTGGCATGTTCTTAGCAATCCTCTTTGTTCTAAACAGTATGACAATCTACGAACAATTATCTTTTCCATCCATTTACACAAGTGAGATGTCATGTGTGAGATGTGAGAGACGCTATAGGCCTGTAGTTTCCTGCATTAGCTGGGTCTTTGCCAGGCTTACCAAAAGGTAGAATCAAAGCAATTTTCCAACCACAAGGCATTACACCTTCTCTCCATATCTTATTAAACAGGTTCAATATAATTTTCAAGACTTCATCTGGTAATTGTCTAAACATAGCATACCATAATTGGTCTTGTCCTGGAGCAGTATATCCACTTCCCTCCAAGAACATTTTCAATTCATGCAATGTAAAGTCAATGTCAAGTGATGATCCATCACTATCCCTTTTCTTTGTTACATCAGCATTTGCTCTTAAAATGTAATCTTTTTGTTGTTTATGTATCTCATCAAAATGACTTCCACTATGTACACTTGCAAATTTCTTACCCAATAGTTCAGCCTTTTCCTTATTTGTAATTGCCAGATATTCTCCATCTATCAACACTCAGATTTTAACAGATTTTCTTTTCCCACTCATCTTTTTAATCATTGACCAAATGTCACCCAATTCTATTCTTCTGCCATTGGAGGAGCAGAGTTGCCTCCATGCAATCTTCTTGGATTACTTCATAATTTTCCATGCCACAGCTCTCTTCCTTTGATAATCCATCAGATTATCTTGACTCAAATGATTTCTCAATATTCTGAATGCTTGATTTCTTTCTTTTATAGCATTTTTACATTCATCATTCCACCATGGAAAGGTTTTCTTTTTCTCATTCACTGTGCTCTTAGGAATGCATATTGATGCAGCACTAATAATCATGGAAGTCACTGCTCCTGTACAGTTATCTACATCACCCTCCATAGATATTCTTTCAGTGTACTCAATACAGCATTCTCTAAATTTTTCCCCAATCAGCTTTAGGAAAACACCATCTTTCAATTACGTTACCTTCCTGTACATACATATCAAAATTCATAGAGCATAATATCAGAAAGTGATCACTCCCTATGTTAGAATCATTCTTTACATTCCATTCACATGAATTACGCACTCTACCCAGATGCTCGTCCAGGCTACGGGACCTCCCGCCTTGATTACTGCAACTCTCTCCTTGCAAGCCTGCCAGCTTGTGCCATACAGCCACTACAGATTATTCAGAATGCCACAGCCCGACTCATCTACAACCTTCCCAAATTCTCCCACGTCACTCCTCTGCTGCGATCACTCCACTGGCTACCGGTCGCTGCTAGGATCCGGTTCAAAGCCCTGACCCTTGCGTACACTGCAGCCAACAGGACAGCCCCTATCTACTTGCAGGACATGATTTGATCCTATACGCCTGCTCGACCACTCCGCTCTGCAGCAGCAGGGCGCCTTGTACCCCCTCCCACCTGAGCAAAGAGATCACAGAGCTTCTCCACCCTAGCTCCCCAGTGGTGGAACAAACTCCCTGTCCCTCTTCGAACCTCTCCCTCACTACCCATCTTCCGCCGTGGTCTAACTTTTTGGTAATTTATATTTGTCCTAATACTGTATCTTGTTCTTCTGCCTAGTTGGCTTTGCAGAGGTTAGGTCAGAATAGTGGTCACTGTGTGAACTATGTGTGAACATAGATGTGACAAAGATGATTCCCTGATGATCTAAGCGATAACGTTTGATTAATTGTCCATCATCAAACATTTGTAAAACATTCTTCCTGTCTCAGAAGGTGCGTGCGCGTCTCTGTCTTCGCAGCTCTGCCATCTTGCCTACTCCTAGCCAAATTAAAGAGCCCCAGAGTTCTCTTAAATACCTGACAGGTTAAGAGTATTCTTAAGTCAAGAGAAATTTGATAAATCAGTTTTATTCTTAAATGTGAGTGTAGGAGTAAAAGTCACCAATTCTTACACTTAAAGTGACAATCTCGAAGATTTCAGTTTCGTTCTCTATGGCGGTGCCATGGTGAGAAGCGGTAATTGCAGGTGTGTTTTTGGACCTCACTTCCCATAGATCCAACCGGATCCAACCAGTGTCGCCTGTGTGACGTCAGTCAGTTGGCACGCCAACTATAACACTTACTATTTACTGAATAAAAAACGGTTGTTATAAAAGTAACGTTATGTACATACTCATTCGTTGTCTTACATTAGGCTAACTCAAGGTGTCTTTACAATGCCAAGCCGGGTTAAAATGCCGTAGCAAACCTGGGGTAGAATTAGTGATGATCAATTAATGCAAACGTTCTTTATACCTTTTGCCCGGTATGAACATCTTTACACTGCAGAGAAGAATTTGCGGGATTTTCTGTGGCTCGTGCAATTATGTATCTCGTGCACAATAAGCGGTCTTTCGTGAATGATTGTTGTGTGGTATTTTTGAAACAACTGCCTTGCAAAATGTTACCCCTGGTGTTTCTGTTTTTGCTAGCTAAACTGTTCGAGAATAAAGCTGAGCTGGATGTTAAATCAGCAATCAGAACAAGAAGAAACAAAAACAAAGGAGATTTCATCAAAAAGGGCATAAAGGCTGAAGGAACATATGAGGAAGCGTAATAAAATAATACCAATGCTAATCCATACTGCCGTGTTCTTTTATTGAGTTTTCTCCTGCATGACATCTTCAGAAATCAGACCCGGCTCTGCTCCACATACCCCGGCTTTATTCTGATCATTATAATATATTGATGAACTCGATGGCAATGTAAATAACGGTAACATTAAGGCCAGTTCAGATCAATGATTCACAACGAGGCGAAATGGTTTTAGAATGTTGCAGAGAAAATTGCAGCGGTGTGAACTGGCTAGTAGCAGAGCCGTTGCCTGCCCTGAGGTTTTAAAAGACCGTCCTTGTCAAATCGCCAAGTGCAGTTTTACAACGTTTACAATCAGACATCTTGGAATTTTGCAAGTTGCACCCAGTCTCGTTGCGAATCATTGATCTGAACTGGCCTTAAGTTAGCTACACTGCAATGTTACAACAAGGTAGCATTGCATTCGAGAGACGGTTTGCGAGGTCGGTACCAGTCGGTAGCATTAGCTAGCATTTTTTTCTAATTGTTAGCTGACATTAGATTGTGTTAATTACATTAGCTAGGTAGCTAACGCAACGTTACCTGATATGAGAGATGGATACTGTGCGCAACGTTGTCTAAACTAATGTTGTCTTTCTTGACATGGTCCGGTAGTTAGCGTTAGCTGTGCAAATAGCTATGTAATTTAGTAAAGTTACATTGTCATTAAATGTAATACGAAATCTACATCAACAAATAATATGATCTCTCATGTTACACAAAAACTTTTTAGGGTTCCATAACTCCCCCAACCCCCCCCCCCCCCCCTTTTCTCTGTTATTGTAATGCATGCAGACACCGGAAAAAACAGTACGCCACTCACACACAAGTGAGTTGAAGAGCGAGCCTGTTGCGTTAGTTCTGCCTACCCTCTCTGGCGGACCAACCACTGATGGGTGATGAAAAACGCGTCACTAACTGTGCGCCGCTTGTGATTTTTTCCCGGGAATGTCGCCACAGACACCAAGTTTTTTAATCATGAATTATGATAATAATAACAGTATAAATTAATATAAAAATAGGCTCAATCACCATTGTGTTACCTAATGCAGCGATAGATAGTGACTTGAAAGAGATTTATTTTAATGAAAATCTTCGAGATTATTACTTTAAGTTACACTTGAGACTAATTTTTTACTTTGAGTGGCTTGATACATATGGCCTCAGGTGTCTGGGACCACTTTGGCTTTGCCGTAAGGTATGACGTCGATGGCAAACGCCATGTTGAAAGAAACTTTGCCGTTTGCAGATTGTGTCGAACAAGTGTGCCACACGTACATGCAAACACATCAAATTTGTCGTCTCATTTGCGGCGACATCACCCTGGTGGATCTAAGAGAAAACACAAATCCACAGTAACACAGCAGCAGCAAGTTAGCATCACTACCACATTTCATGCCAGGCAGCCCCTGTCTGGTAGTTCACCACGGGCAAAAGTAATCACTTTGGCAATAGGGAAGTTTATTGCGGCGGATTTAAGACCATATTCCATGGTAGAGAATGTGGGGTTTAAGCACATGTTGGAAGTCCTCGAGCCACGTAACATAATTCCATCACGCCAACATTTTAGCAACACTAATACCAACATTATATAACGAGACAAAAGCGCGACTTGAAGACGAACTATAAAGCACAAACCGTTGCGCTAACCACTGACAGTTAGACATCTTGTGCTACAGATGGTTACCTAACAATAAGCTTGTTTGAGTTTGCCCCGGACACACACACACACACACACTTATTTATTATTAAGTTACTACTACCTTATTTTCTGTAGTAGTGAATTGTTATTATATCCTGCTTGGATTGCAGACATTTTTTGTTTTGCTATAGCACTATCTTTTTGTTGTTGAGTGCTGCTGATACGTTTTCTGTTATTTGGGTGACATTCAGAAATATTTAAAAAACACTTTGTTGAATGTTTCAATAAACTTTAATTTGAACATACTATATATGAGCACTCATTTTTTTCGTATCGAAACCATACTGAACCTTGCTGAGAGGTTCCCAGTTTTATTTACTACCATGTATATATTATACGTAGTGTATTGTGTTTCCTTTTCATGCTATTACTGTGTCTGTAGTTTGCATGCCTCGGTGTCTAGCACCCCTGTAGTGTGTCTCAGTATAACACCTCTAGTGTCTGTGGCAAGGATGTCACATGCCTATGCTAAATGGCTGTGAGGGTTCCCAGGGAGGGACAGGACCATTTGTCTCCGGCCCGCCACTTAACTCAATCTTTTGATATGTATGACTGCAAACTGTATATCCAGACACCACACAGCATGATCGGCAGAGACTTGCTTGGCGCACTGCCCGAATGTTCTGAGTTAGTCTCTCCCTTGCGCATTGTAATAAACATCAAATTCTCTGAGGAGACGTTGTCAGCGTGTTCATCGTCCTGCATTTGACTCCATGGAGAAGGGAAAAATAATCCTAACAGTTTTGGCAACCACGAAGGGACAGGAAAATATCTTCCACTTGAACCAATGAGAATCAACAAGAGGGTGTGTATCTTTTCTTAAACAAAACCTACCACCTTCATTAGGCGTTGATTTTCCTTGGTGCAATTTGGGAGTGACTCCTGTTCTGTATTTTGTTTAGAAATAGTTATGTGGCCAGGACTTTGTTATAACAACTGATGATGATTTTTGTCTTTTAATGTGGTTATGTCGTCATTAATATGGTAGTGCTAGCAGTGTTAACAGAGGATGCGGGAGCGTCAGTCTATTTAGTAACGTTGGCGTGTTGGGTTAAGTCACGTCAGCGTTTCGGGTCACGTCGGATCCACCGGACGAGGGAGCGAAGTGCTTTAATGTCTACAGAATAAGTATTGTATTGTTGTATTAGGCCTATGTGATATGTTTGTTATATAGAGTGTACACTATAGTCGAGAACCGTGAGCTTACTGTACCGTGTCATACCAAATCAACATTTCTGTATCGTTACACCCCTACTAATCACCTTGAGACAGCCCATCATAATTAGAAGGGTTCAACATCCCATAAATCAGATCAGCCTTAACTTCTTTAATCCCCAATATCTCTATAGCTGCCTCTACAATTGCCTTGATTCTGTGACTTTTTTTCTTTTGTTGCATTGCCACATTCACAGTCTTACAGATGAAAGCAACAAAGCTGATTTTATCCACAATCAATGTGTCCTCATTAATCTCCTTTATATATGGATTTATTTCTGTTTGTCTCTGACTTGCGGTGGGAGACGAAACCTCTTTTGGTCATCTATTCTCAAACTCTCTTGAGTTATTTACCACGTGTTACACTGGATCTGGCTAGCTCAGTTTCCTTCACTTTTTTAACTACATCAGCATAAGATACCTGGTTTGTTACTTTACATTTCTGCACCTCTCTACCTTGCCTTTGAACAGGGCATCCTCCAAAAGCAGCACTGTGTTCACTGCCACAGTTGCAACATTTGATTTTTGCATCTTGACCACATTTTCCATATTCATGTTCACCCCCACATCTTGCACATCTTTGCTTTCCTTTACATTGTCCCGCAGTGTGTCCCATTCTTTGACACTTGAAACATAGCAGCGGTGCTGGGATATCTGTCACGGTGAGGTGGAGGGTTAGGACCCAAATGCGGAGGGGGAAAAACTCAAACTCCAAAAAAGGTAAGAACAAAAGACTTTACTAAACAAAAGGGGAACAAAGGGAACAAAAGGCCTCGCAGGGCAACTCTTCAAAATAAAGGAAAACTTCAGAAACATAGAACAAAGAAAATCCAAAAATCCAAAAAGCACGTGGAAACAGAACAGGGCAGGAACACACAGGGCAGGAACATGATCAGAAACACAACCAACAAACCAACAAGGATCCAGCACTGAGTTCAGGAGACGGGAACTTAAATAGACACACACTGACGAGACACAGGAGGGCACCATGAACAATCAGGCCACAGAGAGGGAAGGGAAAACGAGACAACCAGCAAACAATAATTAGACAATTGAAAACAATCATACAATTAAACAGGGGGGGAGCAGGACACAAAACAGAGGTGCCGCCATCTGGCGGCCCAACAAGGAAACACAGACAGGAAAACACAGAACCATGACAGTACCCCCCCCAAGGGACGGCTCCTGGCTCCAGCTCCCACCCTCTGTTCACTCCCTCCCCGGGAGGCCGACCCGGGGAGGGAGTGAACAGAGGGTGGGAGCTGGAGACAGGACTCGGGACTGGACTCGAACAGGAACAGGACACAGGACTGGACTCAGGAACGGAACAGGACTCAGAACTGGACTCAGGAACGGAACAGGACTCAGGACTGGACTCAGGAACGGAACAGGACTCAGGACTCAGGACTGGACTCAGGAACAGAACAGGACTCAGGACTCGGAACAGGACTCAGGACTCAGGAACGGAACAGGACTGGACTCAGGAATGGAACAGGACTCAGGAACGGACTCAGGAACGGAACATGACTCAGGACTGGACTCAGGAACGGAACAGGACTGGACTCAGGAATGGAACAGGACTCAGGAACGGACTCAGGAACGGAACAGGACTCAGGAACGGGATAGGAACTGGACAGGACTCAGGAACAGGACAGGAACTGGACAGGACTCAGGAACGGGACAGGAACTGGACTCAGGAACAGGACAGGGACTGGACTCAGGACAGGGACAGGGACAGGAACTGGACTCAGGACTGGGACAGGAACAGGAACTGGACTTAGGACTGGGACAGGAACAGGAACTGGACTCAGGACTGGGACAGGAACAGGAACTGGACTCAGGACTGGGACAGGAACAGGACTCAGGACTGGGACAGGAATTGGACTCAGGACTGGGACAGGAACAGGAACTGGACTCAGGACTGGACTGGGACAGGAACTGGACTGGACTCAGACACGACAGAAACCTGGACTGGACTAAGACACGACAGAAACGGACTAACACCGACACAGGAACACCGGGAGACCTACAAGGACAGACAAAGGGACAAGCAGGCGGGGAGGCACACGGCAAGACCTACAGACATAGTGAGGGACAGACAGAGAGGGAAGGAGAGGGGTGAACTCTGACACAAAACCTGACAAATGGGCAGACATGACAAAAAACAGGTAGACTGACACACTGACAGACAGGCAGACAGGCGGGAGAACAGATTGGCCGACGGGCCGACGGCCTGGGGGGCAGACAAACAGGCCAACGTACTGGCTGACACACATGCGGGCAAAGAGGCAGACAGGCAAGTGGGCAGACAAATAGACAAGGGGGCAGGTGCACAGACAGACCCACGGTGGGGAACACGGATAGGGCGAGGTCTCTGGGCACTGGGTAGGGGCAGCGATGGCTTGGCCACACTAGGGGGCGCGAGAACACTAGGGGGAGCACGGACACTAGGGGGCAAGGCGTGGACACTAGGGGGAGCGAGAACACTAGGGGAAGAACGGACACTAGGGGGCGAGGGAACACTAAGGGGCAAGGCATGGACACTAGGGGGAGCGAGAACACTAGGGGAAGAACGGACACTGGGGGGAGCGAGAACACTAGGGGGGGCACGGACACTAGGGGGCAAGGCGCGGACACTAGAGGGCAAGGCAGTTGGCTTCGCCTGCGGGACAGCGGCCAGGGCAGGCGGCCCCTCCAGGGCTCTGGACGGCTCTGGAGGCCTCTCCGGGGCTCGAGGCGCGAGCAAAGCACGAACATTGGGTGTAGCAGGCGGCAGTGGCGCAGCCCCACCATTGTCACACTGGTCGTTCATTTAACACGCATCCCCTCCATGCAGTCTCATCTACAAAACACCGCCCACCCTTGACATAATGGACAATATTGTCTATCTTCGCATTCATAAAAATATAAGACTGACAATAGCCCTAAGATATGCCTATACAGCAGTGAAAACGCTGCTCACTGAATAACGAAATAAACGAGAAAAAGTTTTTTAAAATGATACCATGTCATTCTACAGTCATTATCTGGGACTAAATATTGAATAAATATACATCCTTACTGTTGGTTTTAGGTGTAGAGATGTCCCTTTTGAGACTGCGTGGTCATATATTGTCTTGGACAATCCGTTTGAGAAATATACGCGCATCTGTGATGCCTGGGTATCTTCCAAAATAGCTGTGCGTAATACCACACCTGTTGTTTACGGCGTCGTCGCCCTTTTTAGTACAGTCGGGCTTGATTGACAATTCATTTATTCAGTAGGCGAGAGTATAAGCTTTCTAACGATGTATAACATGTCTAATTCTGCCTTTGGAATAGCATTTTATCGTTTAGCGTAACAGAAAATATCCTTAGCATCGCATTCACTTATGCATTCACTCTGTTAGCAGAAAAATACGCCGCACCTAACGAAACATGGTCAACGATATTTCGTAATTTCTTGGAAAATACTATTATTGAGGACTTCTGAACATAGCTAAGCCATATGTTTGCTGATAGACCTAGCTGACATCGTTTTCTGGAGCAAAACAGAAGCGAATAGAACAGTATCATTGATACTGTCTCTGTCTCCATCTACTGAACATAGAAGAGATTTCATCATTGCTATGTAAGTGTTACTGCTCAAAATATTTCGATTATATACGTTATTTTTTAAATTGAGTATCTTTAAATAGGTTAGTGGTGTTATATAATGTGAATATTTCACACTGTAATATAAGCGTTAGATGGTAGTGTAATAGTTGGAACGTTGCCAAAACGTGGTGGACGGTTGAAAATTGTTTCCATGTTGTCCCATCCCCATACAAGAAAACATACGTGAGTACAAAGTATAGAAATACACACAAGTTAATTATTACACATTCAGGTACTGTAGCGCATTGTGTGACAATATTTTTGCATAATTTTTTAAATCTGATAGCAATGTTTCACCTTAAACCTTCATAAGGGGCTAATTTATATGCTTTATAATGGACAAAAAGCATTTTATTCAATTTTGGAGAGATTTTGGATATGTTTCTGGACACCTAGCTATTTTAGACCACTGTACTGACTGAAGGCTTGTAATTCCCATTTGAAAATTATGCAACAGTGATTTTCTTGAGTCAGAACAGTTGATTTGTAGTGAAATACGTGAATATGTTGTGATTTACAGCAATGCATAATTTAGACATTTTGGATAGATTTGGAGACGCTGGGTGCACTGCTTAGTTTTTGCTTCATACATCTGTAGTAGTTCTACATATCCACCCTTAGATTTTATGAACTTGTAGTCAAGAAGTTTTTGATCTAGCACATGTATAGTTTAACCTCCTGTATGTATGTAATCTCTCAGTATTTCATTGCAAACCTAAAAAGTGCAAATTTATTTATGATTTTTTGTCAAAACAATTGCATTTGTGGCACTTTATTTCTTCCAAAATTATGAATATAAACTAATCTGCGTTAGTATTGTAAATTGTACAAATGTCTTGCTTCATTTAAGCCATTTTTCAAGTCTCTGTGGTGTTCACATCTGGAGTTATAAAGCTTTAAATAGGGTACCCCCTAACTGGGCAAGGATTGGCAAGATTTGGCTTGTGCGCTAAGGGGTTAACTAGCTGAGCTTTCGGTCAAAATGACCTTCTTCAGAGCACACATGGATACGAAAGACAAGTGTTTTATATGCACACAGACACCTGCAAACAATTAGTGGCATGTAACAATTAGTGACTGTTGACAGCAAGTACATAACCACCAGACCAACTGAAGGAGTGTATATATATACACAGGTAATATAGACAATTTGGAAGGTAGACAGTCATATAAGTGACAATATAGATGATTATATACAAAGGTTCAAATATAAAATACATATAATGAAATCACAAAGGGTACAAAAAACTACAGATATAACATCAGGCTCCGAAGGAGTATATAACAAACTGAAGGGGGCCAGGGTGTGCCTGTAATGTGTATCAGCACTAGACGTCATAAATACAGGTGCAGCAATGGCCTAAGAAAATAGAGGGGAACAAAATACACAAGATTAAAGTACAAGATTAAAGCATTACTTTTAAGTCAAACTCCTCATTAAGACCCTGATTATAACAGTCTAAAGTGTGGATCCAATAAAGTTCTCTCTGGAGGAGAATTCTATTACTGTCCCCACCTCTGGCAGGAATGTTAATTTTCTCAATGCCAAAAAAGCACAGGGAGGCAACATTATGGGAAAATTTGTTAAAATTAATGGCTACTGGGTAATCGGGATCATTGCGCCTGATGCTACTCTTATATTCGCTTATCCGTTACTTCAAGCATCTCGTGGATTTACTCCCATAGTAGAGGTCACACGGGCACTGGATAGCGTAAATTATATTTTTAATATGGCACGTAATGACACCTTTTATGGGGATCCGTTTACCAGACCTGGGGTGACAGGTTTTGAAGGTATTATGACATTGGGCGCAGTTGCCACACGGGTAATTACCATCCGTCAGGGGAGCAAGGAGGGATTGTGAGGGGCCGGTTCTCAGGTAGGCACGAACAAGTTTGTTGCGCAGATTGGGAGCCCTCTTGTCGACAAACGGGAGGATGCATAAATTGCTGGTTAAGGGCCGGGTCAGAGGTAAGGAGATGCCAATGTTTCATGATAGTATTTCTAAACATAAAAGACTTAGGTGAAAAAGTAGTGATACATGTCACAGAGAAATCTCTCTCTTTTTTTGGCTTTTCTTAAGTAACTCAGACCTAGGCTTGGCAAGTGCCAGATTGTGAGTATCATTAATGCATGTTGGCGAACAGCCGCGGTCAAGGAACCGGTCCTTCATGGCAGAGGCCTTATTGATAAAGTCGTTAGTCGAGTGACAAATGCGTTGGAGACAATAAAACTGGATTTAAATGAACTTTCGTTTCTATTTGGATGATTAACTTCACGAGTTGTTATCATACAGACGCAACAAAAACATTGACAGAAACCTTAGAATCTTAGAAATGTGCCCACTGGCAAATAATATGAATTGTTTTAAAAGTTTTAAATTAGATTAATTAAACCATGTATGCTTCGTTAATCCTTACTCATTACTATGTGAATTTCGCTCAGCAGGAAGTCCGCCTAAATCGCATTCACATGTTAACGACATTATAACTACTCTCCATAGAAGGAGACTGGGGGAGGGGCGATGCGAGATCCATGCCAAGAAAATGCCAAGCCTGCTGTAGCGAGATAGAATGTCAAAGTGTAGCCTAATTCACTTCTTTTGAGGTAAACATTTCGTTTAATTTTGGAAAATGGTCCGTCTGGAAGCCGACACTGATGAAGAGCGGTGTCATTTCGAACACCGAACTGATCCAGCTGAGGATCAACTTCATGAGTAAGTATATTTCTTATGATCATATTGGTAAATATGTGTATTGTATTGCAATGTATCTCTGTGTTTGTAGGAATATCCAGCAATATGCACGTTTGTAAATTCCCACTCTACGAACGATTCAAACTATTGCATCTCAAAATTATAGGCTAGGCTCTCTGCGTCTGCGTTGTGTTAGAAGTAGCAGGTAGACTGTATTTTTTTTTTTTCGATGATATTGGTAATAAATATGTCATGGTCCTGTGTTCCTGTCTGCGTGTTTCCTTGTTGGGCCGCCAGATGGCGGCACTTTGGCTTTGTGTCCTGTTTAATTGTATTATTGTTTCCAATTATCCAATTATTGTTTGCTGGGTGTCTCGTTTTCCCTTCCCTCTCTGTGGCCTGATTGTTCATGGTGCCCTCCTGTGTCTCGTCAGCGTCTGTTCTATTTAAGTTTCCCTCTCCCTTGACTCAGGTGCTGGATCCTTGTGGTTATGTCTGGTTGTTCTGTGCTCCCCTCCTCAAGTACCTGCTCCATGCGTTCCTGCCCATGTTCTGGTTTCCTCATGTTTGTATTTTCTGGATTTTCTTTGTTCCTGCGTTTTGTAGTTTTCCTTCATTGTTGAAGGTCGCCTTGCGAGGCTTTGTGTTCCTTTTTGTTTCCTTGTTTCAGTAAAGTCTTTTGTTCACATCATTTGGAGTTTTTGTATTTTTGCCCTCTGCGTTTGGGTCCCAACCCCCCACGCATCCCGACAAAATAGCCCATGCCTGGCGTGTAGTGGCGTGGCTAGGATTCTAAAACTGATGTCCTCGCACTATCGATATTAGCATACTGTAAGTAAATTTGGGAAATAGCAATAAAATAACCACTTAGCTAAACAGACCTAGCCTACTTCAGATTGAGGCATTGTTATTGATGAGTTGCGTGTAGTTGAGCTGGAATATCAATGCTTATTTAGTTTTGCTAATGTTGTTTTGTTGATGGTGTAACCCGTTAGAAAAATAGCAACGCTTTAAACGAGTCCTGTAGCTTTAAGAAAGGGAGGCTCCCTACCTAACTTGTTAGGAGGACTTGTTTTGCATCCCTAATTAGTTTTATTGGCTGTAACAGGCAGTAGTGTCTTATGATTATTCTGGAAAATAGTTAGCCCTGCCCACCCCAGGGACTTGGTTGAGACTATTTGTCACACAGGAGAGTGCACAGCAAGAGGGGAGAACGGGAGAGAGAAAAAGACGATCAGAAACAGAAAATCATAATCGTTAATTTAAGCAGTAAACCTAAAGAGTAGCTCCTTAAATGACCCAGGGACCAAATATTTTCCAGATCGCACACTTCAATCTCTTTCCTTGGGATCTTGGTAAGTTAAATGTTAAAATTTGCTAAAGTATCGTAACTGTAGCAGCAACATGTGTGCTATTGACTCCATGTTTCCTTGAAAATAGCATTAGCCACACGTGGCGTTTAATATTTTTCAGTTTTCACACTTCAGTTTCTTCCTTTGGGATCTCAGCAAGTTTAAATTTGAAATTTAGCTAAAGTATCGCCATTGTAGCAGCAACATGTGTGTTATTAACTCCGTGTTTCCTTGAAAATAGCATTAGCCACACGTGGTATGTATAGCTATTGAGTTTCTCTCATATAAAGCTGAATGTTGCTATTTGAAAGCGTGAATGGCACTGTTATAGTAGTTCTATCATATGTGTATGAATGTGCTGTGTAATATGTGTATGAATGTGCCATGCAATAACCTTGTGTTGATTTTAAGTAGGCTATAGCTCATTCAAGGTAGCTATTAGTTGAGCCTATGCACTTTTATGAAGTTAGCTAATGCAGTACTGTTAGAAACCATGCACTAGCACTTAGCAAGTGCGCTACAGTGGGGTATATGATGTAGCCATATCTTCTATTGTGCATGACAATGCAAGAGTTAGTTCACATGCATTTAAATGATTTTACAATCAACAAATGATTTACCTGATTGTTAAAGGTTTATTGCCATGTATTTGTATTGAGTTCATGGTTTAAAAATTATTTGCTATAGTTACATGGAAAATACCTTGATCATAATTCATGATAATGGTTAAAGAGTGATAGAATATTTGAAATAATGAAACTGTACAGTTGAACATTTATAAAGTGTACTATTTGGTTTATTAGTAACACCTTTACACTTTTGAGGTTACAATGATGCCTTAAAGAAAAAAACTAAGATTGAGAAAAGTATGCAGTTGTTATAATAGCCTGTTATCATACAGGCTGGGTTTTTGGATACCCGAAAAGAAACCTGTGAACCTAGGATTCTCTCCCTGACGAGGGAGATGGCGAGCCGACCAACTTGATCAACTTGATTCATCTTCATCCATTTGAGGAAGGACCCCCTGATACCCCTTGTTTCTCCCAACCCCACTCCGGTGTGGTAGGATTGTGACTGAGCAATTAAATTTTATTTGATACTTTATTTTTTGTGAAAAGGGTGCACCCAACCAACAAAACTGACTTGAAACTAACTAAATTGAACTTGACCAATTGAACTGAACCAGACTGAACAGAAGACATTCAGAACTTAATGGACAGTGAATACAGTTACAACACTCAGGACATTGATATGAAAACAAATGAATGTGTTTGAATATGATAAGTGATATGTATCTTTAATACAGTTCTAACCATTTTGCACTTACTTTCTGGCTCCGGTTGTTCATTGTGTCCATCTCTTTATTCATAACCTCTCCTTACAAACCTAGCTTTAACCTGAAAATATTTACCTACTGTTAACTGACCCTTTAGGTGGGTTACAATGGCTTGCACTATTTGTAAATATGTGCTGTATTACATTCTGTGTGTTTGTAGGAATATTCACTAATATGCGCGCTTGTAAATTCCCACACTACGAACGATTGCTTCACAAAATTATAGGCTACCTCTCTGCGTCTGGTTGTGTTTGTTTGGTTCTTTGTTTGTATATGATGTAACCATGTCACATTTCCTAAGTTTTGTTTTCATTAGTTAGTGGTTTGTCCCTTTTTTGTAAAGCACATTTAATTTTCACCTGTTGAAGGAAATGTGCTACATAAATAAAGTTTGATTTGATGTCACGTTTCCTAACAATTTTGTTTTTATCTTATTTACAGAGATGCTGATCAGGAAACACGGCCTAGTTCACCACTAGCTAAAAGACCACGCAGGCGTTGCAAGAGTACACCAGTCTCATCTCTTCTTCCATGCATATAGTTTACTTCAATAAACGTTCTAAAATCAAAAGATGTCTTCGTTTCTGTCTTCTAAATGGCTCACTGAGTCTTTCTCTTAGTGGTGGGGAGGCATGCGGCCAGGTGTGAATAACCTACTTAGCTGGCAGGTCCTCCTACCCAATGCATATTCATTACAGAAAGGCCATTTGCCCTCCCATTCTCACCTGGTGTTGAAAAGTAGTAGTCACAACACTAACTTTTAGCAATTTATTTAATATTTCTCATTGGATTTGCTAAAATATTTTGTCATCTTTTGATACCCAAGACCCTAATGAACACATTTCAGTTATCCAAAAACTTAGATACTATTGTTTAGTGTGTTTTATTACAACATTCCTGTGCATGTTCAAAACTACTGTTTACAGTTTGTGTGTTTTTAGAGCAATTTACAATCCACATATGATTATGACCTACTTACTGCTGCCATATTATTGTAGCTGATTTTGTGCTGAAAACAGAGATATGAAACACTTTGGAATCACTGCATATAAAGTTGATTAAATTTACACAAATGTCAGAGCATGTCACAATCACCAGTGTGCCTCATTTTACCCTCAGACCCCAGAGGGTTAAGAGTGTTAGGGTGTGCACTACTAGCATGTGTTCCTATACATGAGTGTGTTCCTATCCATCTCCTTCTGATATAAAGTGGTGGTCAGACTACCATTATTAAGTTTGATCCACATGTATAGAAAATGTACCTGCACAGTATCGTACTCTGCTGAAAAATTTAGATCTGGGCTCCCATTGTTCAGAAGCGTGGTAAAGTCCAGAAGATCTGCCTCGGTACCCGTCCATACACAAAATATATCATCAATGTATCGGAACCGTTTTATAATTTTAGCAGCAAATGGGTTTCTATTTTGGTTAAAAACAACATTATGCTTGAAAAAACCAACAAATAAATTAGCATAATTAGGGGCAAAGGCCCCCTAAAAAAGAAAAGAAATGATGTCTCATTAAAAACACGTTTTCAACGTACAAAAATGCCAAGTTACTCACACTTACAAAGCACTGTCTGTTAGTCATTCATTCAAACTGGCTAAATCTGGGCCTGCCATTAAAAATATTACTGTACTACAAACAATATAGGCTATCTTGCCTCAGAAATTAGCTAAATTCCAAAGTAATGCTACCCAAAGTCTCCTAAATTGTTTCAAGTCACTTGGCCCTAGGATGCCAGGGACAGGTTCAGCTTACTTTTAATTAGCCAGGCTGAAACAAATACAAAATATAAAACCATTGTTTGTCTATACATATAAATAAACATATGTACATATAGTGAAGTATCATGGATATATCATAATTACAATAAAAGCAAAAGCTAAAAACTGTGACAGGATTCACTCACTAGTGAACATGCTAATGATGAACATTACCCCTAGTATGCTAATTAAACAAACTGGATAAAATATGAAAACACATTATTATTACATTTCAGCATTTCAGCTAGGTTATTGACATAACATTCAAATGTTCATGGGTGCTTGTGTAACATTTCTCATCTGAAAAAAAAAAAGAAAACCAGTGAGCTGGGCAGGGGTATCAGCGGTACCTCCTTTTCTGTGTGCTTTGCACTTTGAGGAGAAGGATATGCTTGTGCACATGGTCACAAGTGTCTTAACCAAATTTGGTCCCATTGAGATTTGAGTAGGACTGGAGGAAAACTAAAACAAGGGACACATCGACTTCAAGGTGAGCTGAATTTCTGGAGTCTAAGAGGATGAAATTAGTGTTTTGGAGGGAGCCTGTGCTAAGACTCTAGACAATGACTGGCGCCCACCTCCTGGTATGCCCGTTTCAAAAAGATTTTTGAGTGCCAAGTCAGTCTCGTAGTTGTCTATGATTCGCAGCAGAGATATAATCTCCTTTGTATGTGTTTGCATGGTATTTACTATGCATACAGCACCAGTGAAAGACGGGTCTTCAGAAAGACGGGTGGCCTATCTGAACTCTTTTGCTCCAATAGATCTCATGGAGTTTAATGGCATAGTTAATTCCTCAAAATCTTCTACTTGTCTTCTAGACCCTATCCCTACGAAGCTTTTCAAGGAGCTACTACCGATGATTGGAACACCAATGTTACATATTGTCAATGCATCTTTAGCATCTGGACACATACCACAGACTCTTAAACTTGCAGTCATCAAATCCCTTCTTAAGAAGCCAAACTTGGATGATGTGAATGACCTGTCTAACTACAGGGCCTTTCTCGAACCTCCCGTTCCTTTCTAAAATACTAGATAAGGCCATTATTTCAAAACAACATGGTTCATTTTTGCAGTTCAATCATATATTGGAAGTTTTTTAATCTGGTTTTAGACCCTCTCACAGCACTGAAACAGCCCTGGTCAAAGTATTCAATTACCTACTCCTCGCTTCCGACAATGGCTGCATCTCTGTACGTGTGCTTTTAGACTTAAGTGCAGCATTTGACACAGTTGATCACCTCATCCTTCTGGATAGACTTGAAAATCTTGTAGGCCTCCTTGGACAGGCACTCTCTTGGTTCAGATCATACCTATCAGACCAATATCAATTTGTGCATTTCAATAATGATTCCTCTTATCAATCCAGGGTAGATATGGAGTACCACAAGGATCTGTGCTTGGGCCTTTGCTCTTCTCTCTTTATATGCTCCCCCTGGGACAAGTTATTCGCAAACATGGCATTAATTTCTACTGCTATGCAGATGACACCCAGTTGTATTTCTCAGTTAAGCCTGATGAAGTTGTCCAGCTGTCGAAGATCAAAGCCTTGGTGTTACCTTTGATCTAGATCTTGCATTTGATATACATATTAAAAACATCTCTAGGGTTGCTTTTAATCACTTGAGAAACATCTCTAAAATTCAGAAAATACTGTCCTTATATGATGCAGAAAAGCTAGTTCATGCTTTTGTTACTTCAAGATTAGATAACTGCAATGCTCTTTTTGTCTGGATGTGCAAATTCCTCTCTGAAAGGGCTCCAGCTAATTCAAAATGCAGCAGCTTGTATTCTCAATAGAACAAGGAGATTTGAGCACATCAGCCCAGTGTTAGCATCGCTTCACTGGTGACCAGTTAAATTCCGAATAGACTACTACTATAAGATACTACTTCTTACCTTTAAAAAGCCTTACATGGGCTTGCCCCTTTGTACTTAAATGATTTTACTTCTTCCTCACGAACGCTGTGTTCACAGGGTGCAGGCCTGCTTGTTATTCCTAGAATAGCTAAAAGTACCATAGGTGGTAGAGCCTTCTCCTATCGTGCTCCTCTCCTGTGGAAAAAGTTGCCTGCCCATGTTCGGGGTGCAGACGCTATCACCTTATTTAAATCTAGGCTCAAAACGTATCTTTTTAGTCTCTCCTATATTTCAGGGGTAGGAGTGGGTGGCGGGCATAGCTATAGAGTCTCTGGTGGACTAAGCGGTTAGTGCTGTCACTGGATCATCATTGGTAGTGCTGTGTTAAGCTGAACCGGTCATGGTTTGTCTTGGTCTGTTATCAGTCAGGGAGTTTTTCCTTGCCACTGTTGCCCTAGGCTTACTCTTTGGGGGCCGGTTCTCTGTAAAGCTACTTTGTGACAAAGCTATACAAATAAAAATTGATTGATTAATTGATTATACCCTCTTATCCTGGGCAGGGTTGTGGGGGGTGCTGAAGCCTATCTCAACATACATTGGGCGAGAGACAGGAATAATCAATTTATCACAGGCTACACACACCATTCACTCACCATTCACTCACACATATCTATGGGCAATTTAGGGTCTCCAGTTAACCCACCTACATGTCTTTGGACTGTGGGAGGAAACCGGAGTACCTAGAGGAAACCCATGCAGACACGGGACAGACCATGCAAACTCAGAAAGGCTTTGAACCCAGGACCTTCTTGCTGTGAGGCAACAGTGCTACCAACTGCACCACCGTGCTGCCCTCAAGGAAGCCACGAGGCTGAGAAATAAAAAAAGCAGTCAGAGACATAGGCCAAACCTTAGGTTTATCAAAATCAACTATTTGGAACATCATTGAGAAGAAAAAGACCAGTGGTAAGCTCAGTAATAACCCTAGAGATAAAACTGTTTTCCAAATATTAGTTTAGAACATCATATTCCAGTTCCTTAGGCCCTATACTGTATTTTAGCAACATGTTTGGAGTGAAGCATTTTCAACTGTTACACTGAGTTTTTAGAGAACACACAACATAGGCTCCTGAAGCATATCCGCGTAGTCTCTCACAGATTTGTATTTTCCACCACTTGATGTAAATAAATTGCCTCCAATATTTTTATTGGGATACCAAATATATGTAGTACATGAGGATAATCAGTTTATGTAAAACAAAACAATGTAACTATTACTTCAAGGTAATTTTGACCATGTTGCAAAAATGCAGCATTGAGAGTCAGCCATGTGTATATTAGCAGGCTCACCATAACAGTATGCAAGAACTGATGTCTGGTAATGTTCCATGAGTTGTAGTGATTGTTATGCTTGTGTTATTATTGTCTTATCCCCCTCCCCTTACCCCCACCAGCATCACTCCCCTTCAAAATACAGAATGATTGTATTAGCCATGCATTTTACTTCAGTTGTATATTTTATGCTTGAGTCATTATTGTGTTCAGTAGTTGGAGGGTGACACATATTTGCCGCTGCAAAACATATATTTTCCCCAAACATTATGGAGCTCACTGTATGTCTGAACAATCTTCTCCTTGATTCAGTTGATCTTATGTGTTGTCTCTTAGGTGCATCTTTATGAGCATCAATTTCTCTTTCTGGATGTTCAGCAGAAGGAGTCTTTTGTAAGAATATAAATAACTGAATGTCCTGCAACAGCCATCCTGACAACACTGACCGTATGCTGACACTCTGTTCGGTGCTGCTTACAGATGCCTTTGTAGTCACAAAGTTTTTATTTTTATTTTATTTTTTTGCATTTAAAGCAGACATAATCCATCCTTGCCCAGCTTAAGTACTTACAGCTAAAATTGTTTGTGTTTCTTTTTAAATTTGAGCCTGAGGCCTATCTTTGGAAGAGATATAGAATCCAAGTGTCTATATCCTTATCATAAAAAAGTGGGGATGGGGAGGGGGAGCTGGACAGTGCAGTGGAAACATGGTGATGTTTGTGAGGCGGGGCTAATTCATTAGTCTGTCCATTTCATTGTATGAGCTTTATCATCCAGTGCCATCTTACCCTGGTCTGGTAGGCTCGAGCATGTGCCTTGTTTCTGAATGCACACATTGATATCAACAGTGCAACACAGACTCAAACTTTTGTCTGTGTTGCAATATGAGTTGCCCTAAACACATGGGGGTGAAGTGACCTGTGTCATTTTAATTGGAAAACTTGAAACCATTTTTTTTTTCAAATTATTATCAAAAAAATATTGAATGTTGTGATAAATGTAAATGTACTGTAGAGTTTTGCAACACAGTCTCATGGACTGATATGATGAGTATTAACCTGTACTAAAGTGATGGAAAGAGGAAAGTATGGAGAGAAAAAAGGAACCGCTGATGATCCAAACATCTTATCTGCTCAGATCCAACCAAATGCCTCAAAACCCATTCGACAGCACTTCACCTTGCAGCAGGACAATGACCTAAAACACACTGCTACATCAACTAAGGAGGTTTTCAGGGCCGAAAAGTAGAATGTTCTTGAATGGCCTAGTCAACCATGCGTACTGAATCCAATGGAACATGCAATTGCTTGGACTGAAGGCAGTATGTCCCAGGAACAAGTTGAAGTACAGTCCAAGTGCAGTATCACCAGGTAAGATACCCAGTGTCTGGTAATGTCTATTGGCCGCAGACTTCAGGCAGAAATCAGATGCAAAGGATTTGCAACCAAGTACTAAACATGACGACTTCATCAGATAGTGTTAATTTGTCCTATTACTTTCGCTCCCCTAAAACGGGGGACTATTGTGGTGCCAGGAAGGAAACTGGGGTGCTGTCCACCAGAGGGCAGCCCCGGCCCTATGCACAGGCATGATTGCAGCTGTGAGACATTGTAATCACTACAGCTGTGGCCCATTACCTAATTATTGGGCCTAATAAAAAGGGCCTGATTGTCAGGCCTTGAAGTGTGGTTTTTGGAATGTGTGGTCGTGTATGGGGACTTTGCTGCATTTGGTTCCCTTTGAGATTTTGTATCTTTGCCTGCCTTTTCAGGAGGTTTTGGTTGCCAGGTTGGTCCTGTTTTATTATGCCTTGGAGATGGCGCAGCCGTGGCCAGAGGCATTATGTTTTCGGGTTGTCCGTCTGTCCGTCCCGATTCTCGTGAACGCGATATCTCAGGAACGCCTTAAGGGACTTTCTTCAAATTTGGCACAAACGTCAACTTGGACTCTGATTAGATTTCGGTGGTCAAAGGTCAAGGTCTCTGTGACCTCACAAAACACGTTTTTGCCTTGAGGGAATACAAAACACGTTTTTGGCGTGAGGGAATTTCTTCACATTTGGCACACATGTGCACTTGGACTCAAGGATGAACTGATTAGATTTTGGTGGTCAAAGGTCAAGGTCACTGTGACCTAACAAAACACGCTTTTGACCATAACTCAAGAATTAATATGCTAATTATGACAAAGTTTCACACAAATGTCTAATAGGATAAAATGATGAAGTGATAACATTTCATATCCAAACTAGCTACTGGTTGACGGAGGCATGCAACCTCGAGGCGGTATTTCTGGTTTCTAATGATTTTTTGGTTTTTGTTCCTCGAGTAAATAAACTGCTCCAATCCTATTATTCTTTTTGTGTTTCTGTCTGTCCACCATGTGATACATTGGTTACCTTCAGCCCTGCATCACACTATGTTTAAAAAGAGCTGAAATTGGATCATCCGGTATGGATGTCAACACCCTTAGATGAAAACTGACAGAATGCACTTTAACGTCATATTAATTGTTTTATTTCAACTTCAATGTGCTGAGTACAGAGCCAAAACAACTAATATTGTGTCGCTGTCCCAATACTTTCCTATGTAGCTGTATTATATACAGAAAATGCAACATGCCAGGCCAGTGATGTCACAAGTGTAGAAATGCAGTGTTCATTTCAGCTTAAAAAAAGTAACTGTTTTTTATGAGAAACTAGACTTCAAGAAAACACAAAGTAAATATCCTTATGACAAATAATCACACAACCATTCAAAGAAACCTTTCACGATCTTTATAAATGTCTCACTTCACTTCAATCCAAGTGCCCTGAGCTATTATGAAATCTTTCAGTAGCCCATATTTACTTAACATATTTGCAATATTTTGAAATTCATATTTTTAGTCCAAAAGAAAGAAGTAATCAGCTATCCAGAACAAACCCAGACACTAGTCTCAACACATTGTTCTGATTTGTTTTCAGTGCCATCAGACATACGCACTCACACGAATGAATGAATGAATGAATGAATGAATGAATGAATATAGTTTATTTTGGTACAATAGAATTACCATCAGTGTATTTTTTTATTCTTAAACTTTCTGACCACTTCTAAAACATCGGTCTCACAAACTCCACCAAGGAACATTGAACTGATGTTGTCAAATGCAAAATCGAAATTATTGTCTTCATCTGTAGGAAGGTTAATTTCCTTTGCCAAATTTGGGCCTACATTAACAAAATAATCATTAAACTCATCAACGATTTCCTCTATATTTTCAATTATTGAATTACCACTTTTTACAAAATATGTTGGAAAATCCTTTTTACTACTATTTTTGATCATGTCATTAAACACATTCCAGATAGCCTTAATACTATTTTTATGATTTTGCAACAACTGATTATAATAATCTTTTTGTTGCAATCTCATAATAAATGTCAATCTGTTTTTGTATTTTTATACATGTCCTCCTTTTCCTTTGTTCGATGTTTTATAAATTCCCTATAGATTCTATTTTTCTTTTTACAAGCTTTTTACACGTCTGGGTGAAGGCATAATTAAAGGTAATGGCAAATGTACAGTCATCACAGAGCACGAAAACACTAGACTAAGCTTGGTCAAGTATTAACAAAAAACAAAAACAAAAAACAATGAATAAATACAATTTATTATACAATAAATAGATGAATAAATAAATAAACACAAGTGAATTCTGGTGATATCTGCAAAGACATTTTTAGTGCTAGTAAAATGCCAATTGATGCCCAAGCACAATTCCCCACTGTTCACAAGTTATGACAGGGATTGTGCAATGAAATTTTACTCTTGAATCTTCTAGAAAAAGATATCCAGTCCATAAAGAGTCTATGAGATAAAAGAGCAAACATGATTAAAATAAAAAAGGGAGAAGAGTAAAGAGGAAAAATACTGTCTTTGAAAAGCTGCAAAAGGAGGCTTTTTTTCCTTCCCATGTTGCCTTCAGCCACTCCAGAATGAATAAATAATCCATCTGATCATCCAACAAAGTTGGACTCTTTAAAGCAATGTTTTAGTAAGGGTGGCTTGGGATGGCGGGGGTGAGGGAATGGGAGAGGATGTGTGGAAGTAATAATCTAAATGAATGAGATTATGAATGTCTATGCAACTAAATCATTTTCTGCGTATTTTATTCCTATTTGGACAAAGAGACAGACATATCTCGGCCTAAGACTGGTGTCTTAGGCCGAAACATGTCTGTCTCTTTGTCCAAATAGGAATAAAATACGCTGAAAATGATTTTATTACATAGACATTCATAATTTATATCTCATTCATTAAGAGTGCAGGCTCCCGTCTTTCCTTTCTGTAATTATCTTTGAGAAACCAACGCACCAAATTTATTTGTTATATCGTTTGTTAAACTTCTTTGAGCACATGGGTTGGTAATTCTTTTTTTTAGAAGTAATAATCTGAAATGTCTTTGTTTAAATGCTAGAAGTATAAAAAATACATTTTTGGAACTTGAGGCTACTATGAATAGTGGGGGCTATGACATAGCTTGGATTACAGAGATATGGCTTGGGGGGGAGAATGGGGATGAATATAATGTAGAAGGGTACATACTCATTAGGAAGGATGGATCCGGTAGCTCTCTATGCAAAATAATATTTTAATGTGTGGAAACTTTCAGAAATTGACCAGCTCGTGCCTAGTGAGAATATTTGGATAAGGCTTATAGGGGAACATGAAAAGGGCCGTAGCGTGTGTTACTGGCCACCAGCTTTAGACAGTAGTGTGAACTCAATGCTTTTTGGAAAAAAAAAAAAAATATATATATATATATATATATTATTATGGGTGACGTCAGTTTCCCTGCTATTAATTGGGAAATGATGATGACAGGACAAAGTGAAAAAGTGAGGAAGAATTTTTAGATTAGATTTCACACAGTATGTCAGTCAGCCTAAAAGAGGGAAATTCTGGATCTGGACAAAATTTGTAGCATAGAGGTAATTTAGCCACTTGGGACTAGTTTTATTTCAGACAAGCCAATTTCAGCAAGACGCAAAAAATTTTAAGTAACATTGCCTAGGTGAAACTTCTTAACTGCAAGACTGTGTATGAAAAGTGGGGCAGGTACAAAAGGGTTATTCTTGAGGCACCATTTAAATTTATTCCAAAGGTAAAAAAAAAAAGTAAGTTGTAGAAGTGCTCTCCCCAGTGGATGAACAAAGCCATACAGGAGAGTTTGAAAAAAACAAAACAAAAAAAAACCTATAAGATACGTAAAAATGACAGCACTGAGAGTAATAAGGCTGAAAATTGTAATATGAGTGTTAAGGTTAAAAAAGAACTATGGGAAGATGAGAAGCTCTTTGAAAGGCAAATTACCCAAGATGCAAAAAGTAATCCTAAACGTTTTTCTCAATACTGTAGTAGGAAAAGGAATGTCAAAAAGGATATCAGGTATGTCAGGAATGAAGAAGGAGCATTGCTTTTTAAGAATAAAGATATTGCTGATGCCTTAAATAGTTATTTTGTTGAGAGTTTTACTAGAGAAGAGGTTACTAATAGACTGGAAGACATATTCAGTACTCAGAGTGTCTTATCAGATATTGAAATAGAGCATAAAGAAGAACTGGATGAATTACTTCAACTAAAGACTAATAAGGCAGCAGGCCCTGATGGCAAATACCCAAGAGTACTAAAAGAGTTAGCTGAGATCATTTTTAAATCATTTTTAGACAGACCTTAGAAATTGTAGAAATACCTGAGGACTGGAGGCAAGGTAATATAATACCAATATATAAGAAAGGGGACCGTACTGATGTAGGAAACTAGAGGCCTGCCAGTCTATAATCACATGTAACATACTGGAATCTGTCATTAGAGACAAGTTGGAAGGGATAAGGGATAGCCTGCATGGTGGATGGAAACCTGGGAAATTAAATTTAATATAGCCAAATGTAAAGTTTTGCATGTGGGAAATAAAAACATTAGGCAAGATTACTTTATGGGAGGAACAAAATTGGAATGTTCTCAGGGAGTAATAGTTGATCAAAGCCTTTCAGGTTCTAGGCACTGTGCTGTACCAGTAAAAAAAAAAAAAAAAAAGGTCAACAGGATGCTGGGATATATAGCCAAAAGTATTGAGTATAAATCCAAAGAAGTTGTACTGATCTTATACAATACATTTGTTAGGCCACAGTGCCACAAGAGTATTGTTAGCAGTTCTGGGGACCGTACTACAAAAAACATATAGAGGCTCTGGAAAAGGTTCAAAGAAGAGCGACCAAATTGATTCCTAGAATGAAAGATAAAAGCTACGAGGGAAGACTTAAGATGCTTAACCTCTTCAAGCTTAGTACAAAGTGATTTGATTGAGGCTTTTCAATTCATAAAGGGGATCAACAAAGTGAACTACAAGAGATTTGTCAGGTTGAGTTCTGTTTGTAGAATGAAGGGACATAAATGGAAATAAGAATGAGGTAAATTCCATGCAGACATTAAAAAGAATTTTTTCATGCCGAGAGTAGTCCATGTGTGGAATAGCCTGCCAGGTCATTAGAGGCTGAAACTCTGGGGATTGTCAAGACTAGGCTTGATACGGTGTTAGATACTAGTCTGTAGGCAATCAGTGCACTAATTTAGTCAGGAAAATGGCAAGCATTGTTGGGCTGAATGGCCTGTTCCTATCGTTATGTTATGTTATGTTATGTTATGTTATGTTATGTTATGTTATGTTATGTTATGTTATGTTACGCTATGTTATGTTAACATTTCTGATCTGTTTCTTAATGACAATGTATAAAGCACATTTTTCGCATAGTTGTTATTCTTTGAAACCTGCTTCATATTTCATGTTTTAATCATCCAAGGCTATATTTTATCTATTGTTCTTTTATACAGCTGGATATTTTCTAAAACTTTGCAGAGTAGTTGACTTGTTCAACTGTTCTCTCACAACCTGGCCCTGCAAACATTACATGACATTACATTACAGGCATTTAGCAGACACTTTTATCCAGAGCAACCTTTTTACATAGCATTTACATTGCATCCATTTATACAGCTGGATATATACTGAAGCAATGCAAGTTAAGTACTATACTCAAGGGTACAATGGCAGTGTCCTACCCGGGAATCAAACCTGTGACCTGCAAACCTTTAGCCATCTTGTGCTGGTGTAATTTACAACAGGGTTCGTACGGTCATGAAAAACCTGGAAAAGTCATTGAAATTTAAAATGCAATTTCCAGGATCTAGAAAAGTTATGGAAAATAATATTTTTTGAAAAGTTTTGGAAAAGTAATGGAAATATAGCTAAAGTTGCATCAAATACAATTGCTAATTAATCCAATCATAAAAATAGTATGTATAGTAATAAAACGTAAATTGGCACGTAACCTTTGAGGTATTTTGGTGTTGTGAGAAGTTAATTCGGTCTGGCTCAGTCTGTTTACAGGCACGCCCAACAGGCACGCTTCTGCCAATGTAGCAGTTAGTAAACGTAGGCCCTACTGTGCCAACAATATGCCAGGGAAGTGCAGCTTCAATAATATATCAGGGCTCGAAACAAGCGGCCAAAACCAGACTTTTTTTTTTTTTTGAACCTCATTTCCTGGTGTTGTAGTTCCTGGTTGCTCACTAGCGCCACTACGGATGGCTCCAGTATAGGTGTTTTCATATCCGGTTTCCATGTAAGTCTACGGTACAAATGCGATCAAAATACAAAGTCAATAATTTTTTCTCACAAGAACAAATAGTCATAATAGGTGTATTTTATTCGTCTTATGACTGTCCATGGGTCGATTTCATGATTTATTGCGTCATTTGGGCACAGTGCCAATATTTGTTCTGGACCAATGAGGTACATCTTGCGTCACTTCCGGATTACTGCAGAGGACTGAGCTACAGTAGGGGCTACAATCTGTGGTCACTGGGGTGGGAGGTGGCGTCTCTTGGCCTTGACATTGGGGCTCCGACCACGGTCCACCTGTGCGAAGTCAGAAAATGCAGGCATCCCATTTTGTAGTGGTTTCATTATAGCGTGTGCTATTTACAGCTGCACTAGACGACCATAAAATAATCCTCCTCTGAAGTTTTACGGTAGCCGAGTCATTTTTACTATTTCCTTTAGCCCACTTAACCAAATTAGTTGGCAGAAAGCGTAATCAGCTAACGCTTATTTGCTATATGTGGTAGTCCAGTAGCCTATGCTAAAACAGTTCGCAACTTCGGCTACCAAGCCATTTGACTAGCTAGCTAAACCTAACCGGCAAATATTCCATCTGTCAAACGTGTTTGACGGCTTGTCAGTCGTGTACATTCCGTAAATGTCTACCTGGGCTAGGCTGCACGAATGTGACAAAGCTAGAAGCTAGCAAGAAAATAATAATAATTAGAAATTCAATGTACATTATTTTTGTCTTTATGCAACAGGTGGAAAACTTGCTCTTCAAAGTGCGTTGTCATATTTACACGCCTGTAGATAAGTTATTAAAATACTTGGTAGATTTGTTAATCACCACTGACAGTGTTAATTTTTATTCGGTAAAAAGTGACTTGCGAACGATCGGTCAGCTAGCGTCACCCAGCAAGTAAACACCACAAACGGCGATGGAGTAGTAGCAGTAATGGCTCATTAACTGACTGGCGAAAACCTACGACGATAACTTGCTTGGTTAACAGCAGGTCTACCAGACAGTTATATGAAAATTAGCCTAGTCAAATCACTAGTAGTCTACACATCTCTGATTGATTGACCATCAGTGCAGTCGATGTTCTTCCCCTGTAGTTCATATTGCTAATGCGTGAGCTAACCACGGATAGCTTACCTAGCTCACTGGCAAGCTGATATGCTAGCTAAGCATATTCGTTTTGCCGAGAAACATAAATTGAAGATAACTGAACATAATTGTATTATTAATGTCATACATATAACGTGATTACATGACACAGTACAGTCACGGATGGAAATTAAACTCGGTAAACATTTGATCATATATTTTAAAACATAACGGCAGACAGTCAGCTAGCCTTAAGTTCGTTCTGCAATCGTTCGTTCAGGTTTATGGGCTTTTCCGCACCGGACTGTCAATCACATTGTAAAATCACAAGACCGCTTAACTCTATGGTTTTGGCTCCAAATCGAGAACATGGCCGCGCCCGCCATTGAGCTTCAAAACGTGTTTTACAGACCCACGGAGAGGCAATGGGTGACGTCACAGTAGCTTTGTCCGTATTTTTTACACTCTGGCTCGAAATTAACTTTTTTACTTAGTAGCACTGGTGCTCCCAATTTCAAAAAGTTAGGACCACCCACCAAAATGTAAGAAGCACTAACAATATATGCAATAGATTTGTTATTGATAAAACACGACAATATAACAGTACGGTTTACACGTAACAGTTAAACTGTCACGCCTAAAATGTCGACTCTTCAAGGAATTGCGTGTTATGCATTCAAACGACAAAGCGCTTCTCGTCACATTAATACCGCTAATTGAATCAACTGCCAGTAAACTGCATCGGAGAAATTAGCTGTTTCAACCGGGGCGCTACACAAAACACTACGTTAATGTTTCACAAAAAAAAAATGCCGTAATCGTTCGCTTCAACTTTTCAGCTTTCGATAACGCTAATAAATTGAACATAAACTTTTGTCTTCAGGTAACATAAGTAAAAGCGTTAGCTCTCTGTGTCGCGTGACAGTGGAGTGCTACAAAAGGGAGTGATTGAAGGCTAATATTAACCAATTTAAAATCAGCATTAAAGGTAAGAATGTCAAGCTCACGATTGGTTAGAAGGGTCACCGTCAGCTCACAAGGCACATATTGAGTGTACTAAAGCCGCGTTTCCACCAAAATTACCCGGAACTTTCAGTCCCAGGAACTACTTTACCAGGAACTAAAAGGTTCCTTCAGCCAATGGTTGTCTGCATTTCCACCGGGGTCTAAAGTACCGCGAAGATTAGGCAAATTAGCCCACTGACGTTGTCGTCGGTCCATCTGTCATATGATTTCTTCTGTATCCCCATACTACCACCGAAGTAGCCTACATTATTTTCTAATAACCGGGACAGCCCGGAGGGGTTTATTCCACTTATATACAACGGGTTACCAACAATGACTATATATGGTTACTTTTGTATTTATTGATTTTCATATATCCTCTCAAACACATTCATTAACAGCAGAAAACATGCACACGTTGTAAACAATTTGCTGTTTTATTACTTTCTCGTCGTCAATTCCATATAGGCTAATCGCAAAATGACAAGAATAGAACGAAAACTCGGACTTGCGTGAAAATGTAAAGTAGTAGTGGTACAGCCACCGTTTGCTTTCCTTCGAAGTTACTGCTAGCCGAGCAGCGAAGTGTGCCCTCCAGATGCGAACCATGCACCATAAATGAGTCCATAGTCTTCCTGGTCTTTTCGTGGAATTGAAAAATGGCAGTAAAATTGAGTAAAATTACGGCAGTCTGAAAAAGCTAAAGGGAAGATTACTAGAATTAACCTGTTATTTTACCCGGATAAAAAGTGCGGAAGGTGATTTCCAGTTTGCTTGTACTGTATCACCAATGTTAATTCTGCAGAACTACCATACCTCACATAACTGTATCAAACGTTTTGAGTCAATTACAACGGGCTAACAAAGAAAATCCGGAAGAAAATATTCAGCAACCGAATTAATCCGTTTGAATGTTTTGGTAGCCTACGTAATATGCTGTCCCAGCACGAATGCTTAGCATTTTATAAAACGAATACTAAAGCAAGAAAAGAACAGAAGAGCACACGTTATAATTCCAAGACGTTGACAGGCTATAACCAAAAGTAGGCTACTGCGCCGCATAACATACAAGTTTGATTTGAAGTTATTATGAAAATAAATTGGTTTGCCGCTGCATATTTTCAAACATGGCGGGTAATGGCGGAAAATAAATACAACACAAATGCTACGAGTACTCGACCAATCAGAAATGTTCAGCGCTGCAAGCTCCACCCAAAAGGTTCCTGTACTTTCGGAAAGTACTACCCCCCGAGCAGGAACGTTTTGGGGGGTAAAACAAAGCCCCCAGAACTAAATTTAGACCCTAGTTCCTGCGGTGGAAACGCACTGAGTTCCTCAAAAGGTTCCTAGTTCCGGGGTATAGTTCCTGCGGTGGAAACGCGGCTTAACTAGCGAATGTACAAAGGAAGAAACCTTTGACTGAAAAAAGAAAAGAAAAAAGGTTGAACCAGAACAATTATTTGCACTCGCACAAATGCTCCCAATTATATTTCAAAGTCGCACAGATTAAATTTCGGGAGCATATGCGAGCATATGCAATTTCGAGCCCTGTTTGAGACAAAAATGTTTGACAAAAATGTTAAACTATTCGAATTAAAATATGAAAGAATGTATCTAAGTGTGTCTGTCTGGTGTTTATTTGTTTTAGAGAGGCACCATATGTTTCAGATGCAGACCTAATTTTACTCTGTGTTACAATAAATAATTTTAAATCGTCCCGCTGAGATAAAGTCATTTGTTTTGGTCATGGAAATTCAGTTAAAGGTTGTGGAGAAGTCATGGAAAAGTCATTGAAAATCATTGGTGAAAAGGTGTATGAACCCTGTTACAAGTGCAAACTGCAGTGCAAGTAGGGAATTGTCCAGCAGAGGGATATATATGACCTTTATCTGAGCTGTTCGAAACCAAACACCTTGGTAGATTCTGTAATTAGGCATTCAGCAGACACACACAGCTTACATGTGTTGTATTCAATCTATTCAAGTACTTCATTCAAGATTACAACTGCAATACCCCACCTGGGGTTAAAACTTACAATGTTGGATTTGCAAACTCAGTTGCATAACCATTATGCTCTCTGTTTACATTAATCACCTTGCCCTCAAATTAGTCAAATTATAAGTTCCATCAGAAGAATCTTTTCAGTTTCAGAAATGTAATTTATGACAGGAACTGTTTTACAGGATCAATAAAAAGAGGAAATACTCCACACAAAGATTTGTGAGGGTGTAAGAAACCCCTCAGATACACCAAACAGCATTGGGGTTACCAACTGTAAGAAGCCAGAACTTATCATGTTGAGGTCAGGTCATTAACTGTGAGAAACCCATCCATCAAACCAACCAGTGGAAATATCTGAGTGGGGACGGAATGCATGTAATCTTACCTGGTACTACTGGAACAGGCTTTATTTAATGTTATCTCAATTATCTGAATCCAAAATGTTTTAACCTTTCCTCTATGCTAACAGTTATGCATAGACGGAGGAGTCTACTGTCCGCCAGTAGTATGGCTCTATACGGATCACTATCTATCTTGGTAGACACGTATGTGCCACTGGCTTATGTAGCCCGCAATCCTGCATAAATGTCCTGCTATGACTTGAGTGTACAGGCTAGTGACTACAGTGTGCAGATATCCTACATCAGAGTTTTTATGTGTATGTTAGGACCTTTAAACTGCTAGGTGTACAGTGGTAAGAGTCAAAGAGGAATGCCAGGTTAAAGTGAATGCAATTTATTGTACAGTATGTTAATAATGACAGTGTACAGCGGTGCAAAAGTGTTTGTGGATTGAATGGCTATATGAATATGTGTGGAAGACTGGTGTTGACGAGTCTCTCCGAACCATTGAACATTTCCCCTTATATACTCAAAGATCCAAGCAAAACACCAAGTCATCCAACAAAGACACAAGCATGACAAAACAGTACAGGGCTGCATTTCCCAGAGTCTCCTTAGCGCTATGTGCGTCGTACAGTATACCTTAAGGTCTTCCTTTAGGTCTCGAGCTGTTTCCCAGCGCCTCAGGGTGGTCTGAGGCACTCGTAAACTGTCCCTTAGCGATGCGCTCCGCTCATCCTGTCACAGTTTTAGCCTTATTATGCCAACATTTTGCTTTTCAAATCGACAGTTGTACTACAGTGCGCATCTAGTAGCACATCTGCATGCGAGTGCCAAAAGTACTTTTGTCCGCATGCTATCCAGCCAAAGGAGCAGAAGGGTTATGTTATGTTATTGTTCATGGTTCTGGAAACCAAAGTCTTAGTATAAAATTGCCCGTTGTCCTTGCACCCTGGTAAAGAATTGTTGGTGGTTCAGCCACAGAATTAACTAACTGTAATCTGTGACAGTGAAACTGGCCCTGAGTGTATTTTCACACAGCACTTAAGAAGCCACGAAAGATAGAAATAACAATTTTAAATGAGATTTTTTGCAACATTGCCCATTCTTACAGTGTGGTGAAAGTCAGTCACCAAAGTATGGTGATCTGAATTTAGTATCTGCTGCTCTCTTTCGCTCGTGCTCATGCTTCTGCATCATGCTGTTTGGTGTGAGTGACTCTTGTGGGTGCATTTATAAAGTGCTGTGTCAGAGCTGAACTCCAATGAAGGGTTACCTGATCATGATGGAGGAGGACGGGGATGGACAGAGGCAGCTGCAGGGATCAGGGTGTGTGTTTAGCCTGCTCAGAGCCCTCCCAACTTAGACGCTGTGCCAACGTCCTGCCTACAGTCTCTGCTAATGGTGACCTATCGGGCCAGAAGCACCCAACCATCTGCCACACCCTGAGAGATACCTGCAACACCTGAGAGAGACCTGCAACACCCTAAGAGAGATCTACAGCATTCTGAGAGAGACCTGCAACACCTAAGGGAGATCTGCAGAACCCGAAGAGATATCTGCAACACCCTGAGAGAGACCTGCAGCACCCTGAGAGAGACCTGTAACATCCTGAGGGAGACTTGCAGTACCCTAAGAAAGACCTGCAGCATCCTGAGAGAGACCTGCAGCACCCTGAGAGAAACCTGCAACACCTGAGATAGACCTGCAGAACCCATAGAGATACCTACAACACCCTGAGAGAGACCTGCAGCACTCAGAGAGAGACCTACAGCACCCTGAGAGAGACCTGCAGGACCCAAAGAGAGACCTGAAGCACCCTGAGATAGACCTGCAACACCCTGAGAGAGACCTGCAGCACGCAGAGAGAGACCTGAAACACCTGAGATAGACCTGCAGAACCCATAGAGATACCTACAACACCCTGAGAGGGACCTGCAGCACCCAGAGAGAGACTTGCAGCACCCAGAGAGAGACCTGCAACACCCTGAGAGAGATCTGTAGCACCTTGACAGAAACCTGCAGCACTTTAAGAAAAGCCTGTCAAACCCTGACTGTGCTGTACCAGTGTAGACCAGGAGTCCCATGGGAAATTATAGCACCAACCAGGTTTCAGTCAGCTGGATGACACCTGTAGAAGCTTGTGGAGCTTGTTGAGTGGTAAAGAAGCAGTTAGCCAACTTCAAACCTTTTGAGCATAAACTCAATACAGGAATCTCATTCATCATACACAATACATACCTGTTACTGGAGCTACATACTACATTACATATTACATACATTTTGTAGTTGTCCAATGACCATGATATGCACTTTTGTACGTCGCTTTGGATAAAAGCGTTTGCTAAATAAATGTAATGTCATGTACATGCCCAATACATGATCTGTACACACTATGTGTACATATTACACAAAAAGTATAGGAAACACACTCTTTACACATTACATATACACAGAGAATGAGAGCATCACTGGCCATAATAATTGCATTTTTTATTAATTTATCTAAAGTCAAATTAATCGGAAGTCATTCTCTAAAACGTGAGAAATGTTGACGTTTGTTGCTTTGTGATGATCGATGATTTACATAAAATGTAGATTAATTTTGTTCATAAGGCAGAGGTGAGGAAGCCAGTCTTTTTGAAAAAGCATCAAAATGGTTTTTATGACAATACTCATGACCATAAAGTAAAATATCCAGTTTTGACATGACACAGAAAATCTCACAAAAGCACATTAACTGACATTGTCGGGACCAAATCTTTAAAAAGTCTTGAAAAATGTTTGTTGGTTGCAATCCTTTGAAAAACAGGAAATACAAGGCCATCCTATCAGCAATGCAGGTTGAACAGTATTACACGGTGCATACTTACAGCACTATAAAAGGATAGAGGGAGATTACACGTTGTGCACTTGAAAGCACTTTAATTGGGCAAACCTTTTACTCAGTACATAATGAGGGTGATTCATAGGGACAGAGGTTATTACACATAGTGTAGAAAGGGACATATGCTATGCAGCGCACACTGACAGCAAACGGGATAGATAATTACTCAGTGAGTAGTGTGAGCACTTCATTGGGACAGACGTTATTGCACACAGTGTAGACAGGGACACAGGTTGCACAGTGCACACTGACAGCCCTTCTGGATGAGTGAGACAGGAGGAACTATTGAGGGAAGAATGTGTGCTGGAGTAGAGAGGCAGAGCTGATGAAGGAATAATTCAAGCAAGCACAGCAGCGAGTGGGGAAGCAGAGCAGTAATCTGACCACACTTCTGCTGGGTTATCTGGCCCTGCCCCCACACACTGAGAGCCAAGGCTGCTCCTGAAAATATATCTGCTTAACTTCACCATGACCTTTGAACTTTTACTATTCCATCTGGAGCTGGAAGCTCATTTAAGATTTGAAGTCTTTAAATTTGAAGTCAACATTTGCCCCAGGTTTGACCTTTGCATAGACAAAATGAGGATTGGAGGAAGACCAAGGTTGTAGATTCTCTTATACTCTTCTACCAAGTTTCAGTTTTACTGCTAAATGTACACAAGAAGGGTGAACATGCATGTCTTTCCCAATACTGAAACATTAAATACAGGTATTACCCCCATGGATGCTCAACACACCGCATTTAAATAGGTACTATATGTGGCAACAGACCTGCATAGATATGAACACACGCACACACACTAATCACAAAATCCCATAATCCATCCCTGAACCAAAGTGTATACTAGAGACATGATCCCCAGCAGACAACACTTTTTTATCTGATTCACTGCTGTCTGCTTTATTGCTGTATTGCTCCTAAATGTTGAAAAAAAGCTTTCTATTCAAATGTGTCTGTTCTCATGTTAAGCTAGTAAAAGTGAGCTTCCGCTCTGTCATACAGTAACTCAGACTGGAGAACTACTAAACCATTCCACAACTGTTAAAGAAAAACCATTTTAAAAGAATCTGGTTTGAAAAGACTTTTATTGAAATATTTCATATTGTCCATAGATTAAAGTTCCAAGCACTTGCATTATTATTTTAGAAACAAAATCATGCATATTTTAAAATCTGGACTTAAAACATGAAGCTTATATAACAGTCAAATAACAGTCTATTTTATTAAAACAGCTCAGGGTGAGCAAGTTCCATGACTATCCTGCTTAAACCAGGATATCTAGGCAGGGACCATTTTCAAACAATGATCAAGGAACAAAATACAGGATGGATGGTGCAGGAGACAAATTGAGACAAAGAGAAAGGAGAGCAGAATGAAGGCCCCTGTGAGAGCATAGACCTGGCACAGTCTCGTCAATCACTCTCAATCCATCTTCCACCCTCCATCCTTTAGTCTACCCTCATCTCTCATCCTCCTAAATCACCTCATTCTACATGACTCGGGTACTTAGATTAATCCTTTCTTTGTTCTTTCTTCTGTCTCATTCACACATGCACACACACGCAAGCACACACACACATGGACAACTCTATCTTTTGGTGCCAGTTTCAAAATTACTTTAATTGCACAATTTTCATTAAGCAAATTTGAGATTACAAGGAAGAAAGAATGAGGATTTTATCTTTGACTCAATTAACAGATGCTCATGCTGCCCTGCCTCACTCAAGGATACATTCCAGCCTTTGTGTCCCCCAATGTTCTGGAGTGAAATAAATTATATTTTAATAGACAAATAAAGATTTAAAGGCAGACGTTGGGTCTTTAAGTGGCTCTGTTAAAAAAAAAGCAGTTCACCACCAGCACAAACCAGGGTTGGATTGCAGGTTTGAGCTTTGGGTGTCAACAACAGACTATAACATGAACTTCCATAGAGGAAGGCCTTTGCAGTGTCTTTTCAGGAAAGTGCTTAGTTTAAGTCTGCGAGGGTTCCTCATATTACTGCTGAATTACCTTTTCCCAACAACAAGCAATGTGCCCACAGGCAACCAGCTATCATTAGTGACATATAAAGCTCCTCAAATTGATCCTAGCTCTCCTGCAGCTCCCTTTGGCCTGTTAGCTAAAATAGTCACTGACTCTCAAGTGAATACATTTAAGGAATACATATGCGTGTCCTGCAGTGCTCCTTTGACAGGTGGTGTAGACTTGAGAAGCACAATTGATAATTCCAAATTGTGGAAAAAAAAGTAAAAAAATGAGACATAAATGTATTCAGACATGCAGCATGCATGTATTTTTTCTTTTTTACTACATCCAATTTTATTTGAATAAACGAATGCTCCGCTATAATTGTAGGCCCATTCCATCGCTGTAGTCTTCTGTCAATCCAAGAGTGTGAGGACCTGCCCAGACGGCTTCACATACATAAAGTTATCTGGCTGCCTCTTGTTCATTGTGATCCTCCAGCTAAGCTGCTGCAGTTAATACACTGGAGGACTGCACATATTAAGCAGCTGGTGCAGGCAGGCCATAGGTGCTAAACTGACCAGAGGAGTTGCTATTGAGCATGCAGCCAGGGACTTATCCTTTAATTTGCTAACTGAATCTCTTCCTATCTGGGAAGGACTCCCAGTTAATACTTGTTTGACTTGGATTCTACTCAGACCACAGGGCACACCACTGTGAAAGAGACAAGTGTCTTTTAATTGTCTTTGTCAAATACACACTAAGACATCTGTCATCATTTGGATGATTTGGTTTACACTAAACACAAATGTTTCATGAAAGACATTACACAATGATGAAATGTTAACTTTGAAGTAATCAGTCTGGTGCAGAACATCTTGGTAATTTATATTGTACACACAACCTCGTAGATCTGGAGATGTCTTAGATGTTGATTGGGATTCTACATACTCTATTTCACTTGCTATGGTGAGATTCCTTAATGGACATAATGACAAAGAATCATAAGCTGCTAGTAAGGTAGTCTAGCAATTAGTGGAGACAGAGCTGACATAATTGTCCCAAATGTTTCAAATTTTTACAAATAATAAGCTTACCAATTGACCTGTACACACACGTGCAAATATACATTTCCACTCTTATTTTGATGAGAAAGATCACGCAAACGATACTGGTTGAGTCACTATACAGTCATGGTTCGGCAAATAGCCTTCTAACGAAAATTCTAATAAAGATATTTATGTTCCTCATTGCCATAGAATGTGGTGATATCCTTGATATTCTGGGGAGAAGCAGACAATTTTCTGGATTGGTTTTACACTTCAGATGGTGTTTTTGAAGACAACAGTAGTAATGCAATGCAGGTAATAGCCAGAAGGGGCACTGCAGGGGCACAGATCAAAGGCACCAGACTCAAACTAGAAGAAGGATAAGGCCTCATTTGAACTCCTTCAGGTTTTCTGGGCCCAAAAGAAAACCTGTTCAGTTGAACTAATCAGGGGTCGATCCCTTAACTGTCTTCCAGCAAAACGTATAAGGATAAAGATATATTAAAACTATACTATGTTTTAAACATGTTTTACCTGAGACTCCAGTCACTCAAAAAGACTGATTGGTTGTTGTCTTCAAGTTAAACAGCCGTGCAGACTCTAAACATGGAAACCACTTCTGAGATTAATAAATTGCTTTTTTTTAAAAACAAAAAAACACCTGAAATGTCTGCATAAAAGGCTTTCATTCAAAAGACAAAATTACTTTAACAAGCTATTACTTGAAAGCACAAAAACACAGCCCAATACAAAATTGATCAAAAAACTTTTGTTGTACACATTTGTTGAGTGATGACATTCATGTCTTCTTTTCAGAGAAAATTCCATCCATTCAGAAATTCAGCTGTGACTTCTGCATTCAGAACAAACCACAGTTCAACATTTCAGATTCAGTTTCAAAATTTCATCTCTTTCTGCTAGAAATACACAAATTCTATACAGTAAAAAGAGACATGACAAAAATGAACAAAGAACAGAATGTTAAATAAAAAGAAAATGAAAATCGATTGCTTTCAGACATTAAAATGCCATGTTAAAAATGTTTGAAATGATTTTTGAATAAATAACTATGCTGAAATAGTAAAATCCCTGATCTGCTGTATAATTATTTTTCAATTTTTAAAAATTCCACTGATTATAAAAACGAGGACTCAAAAAAAGCTATTTTAGCTCTTAATTCAGAGTCAAATGACACTGTTCAACAGAAAATTCCTATTATTGCCACATGCACAACATATCTTATAATAAGAACAATGACAAAACTTGCATGTTAAATTTCTATAAAAGTAGCCAGAGTGAGCCATCTGTCAGCCTAGCAGCATTGTCCTTCCTGGTTAAAATTTGTGCCAACATTCAGGAAAAGTGTTTCATCCAGCACAGACAGACCAAAATGTTTTTTTAAAGTGCAGATGTGTACTCTTTTGTTTAAAATTGAACTGAATAAAAAGGTATGAAGACAAAGACAGTCAGAAAGCAAGAACAGTAAATGGAACAGGAAAAGGAAGTACAACAGGTATAGGATTTAGCGTTCACACTGGATGAAGGGCATAGGAATGACAAGTAACAGGAAAAGGAAATGAAGCAGGTGTGGGAAGTGGATTAGGAACAGGAAGTAGAGCATAGCGGAAGTGAGAGTGGTGAGAAGAGAAAGACCAGGAAGGGCAGTAAGGACAGGGTGAGCAGTTCTAATAGAAGTTACTCCAACTGAGTGTTCCGATGGAGATGAGAGTCTGGCATGTGCTGGAGGGAAGCCAGACCATTTCCACCAGGCTGTAGTGGAGGAAACCCAGGGCGAAGCCACAGCCGACGTCGCTCAGGTGGTGTCGGCCCAGGAGAATGCGAGACATGCCCACTAGGAAGGCCCACATCACCAGCAAGATACGCAGAGGCACAGCCAGCACCAGGTGTGCCAGCAGAAACTTGGACACCATGGCAGCGCGGCTGGCGTGGGCTGCTGGGAAAGAATAAACGTCCATGGCCAGGTAATCCAGGAAGCTGGGGTTCATCTCCCATGGTCCTTTGCGTTTCACCAGCTTCTGTACACCAGCCACGGTCATTACATCCAGCACAAGGGCTAAACAGGACAGAGGGAGAGAGAACGAGAGCGACTGATCTATCAGTAGTGGTGGGGATATGGCCTAAAATTAATATCACAATATTTTGCAATGTTATCGTGATTACGATATGCTATCATGACACAGTTTTTAAAATTTGGAATCATTTGGATACCATACGATTATATAAAAGACATGACTCGATATACTCAATAATATTTTTTATTGTGCAATTTTGTAAATCCAGCACCAAGGCTAAATAACTTTTTCTCGTTTATTTCGTTATTCAGTGAGCAGCGTTTTCACTGCTGTATAGGCATATCTTAGGGCTATTGTCGGGGTTATCTTGTTGCTATGACGGAATATGATTTTTTATGATATTTTTATGAATGCCAAGATAGACAATATTGTCCATTATGTCAAGGGTGGGGGGTGTTTTGTAGATGAGACTGCAGGGAGGGGGTGCGTGCTAAATGAACGACCAGAGCGATAATGGTGGCGCTGCGAAACTCCGTTTTCAGCATAGTTGTCATGTATCGTCTACTAATTAAACTGAAACAATGCGTTTCTGTTTTTAACTCATACTTTGGTTGCAGTAGCACCGAATGTTTGAGTCGGCGTGCCGACCACTAGGGGCTTTGCACTAAGAGGTTAAATTATATTGTTATAACACAGGACTACAAGTTTGCTCATTTTTTCACAAATCCTTGTGGAATTGCCAAAGGATTTGTGACCTTGTATTATATTTTTCAATGAATGCATGGGCCTATACAGCCTGAATGTTGAACTGAATAACTGCATGTTTTCAATACCTTGCTTGATTGGTGTATGTGTAAGATAACTGTCAACACTCATTATCTGTTTTAGTTTAATGTTATAGGTGACTTCCCACATTGTATTTATTGATAGCGCTAGTCAACTAGCTAACATTTGATTATGTTAGCTTGCTAGCTAGGATTAGCAGGAACCTGAATATTTCTTGCTCACCTGACACGCTCAAATAGGCCAATACAATGGCAAACAAAACACTGATTCCCAGGCTTAATTTTTTACTCTGGCCCTGTGTTTTAAGTACACATGCAACCACAAAAGTATTACAGAAAACTGTCACAATACCCACAATATGGTAAAATCCAAATAGTGGCAATGTGTCAGTATTCACATTAATATCAGCATGCTACCTCCGATTAAGGCCACCAACCACCCTCTACTGTCTTCTACTCTATATTCCAGACCTTACTACGATCAGGCATAGTCTTCCTTCTCTCAGTGGAACAATACTGCATCTCATCCACCTGTATACTACTCAGCCCTCCACCATCTCCACACAACCAAAAGTTAGAAAATGCCTCTTCAGTCCTGAAGCAGGGTCTTCAAAACGTGAGATTGTTAGACAAGTCACATGAAATCAATGACTTGATTACTTCTACTGAACTTGATCTTCTTATTCTGAGAAAGATCTGGCTGTATAAAAAAGACTCTCTTTCACTAAATGAGGCCACCCCTTTCTAATTTCATAAGCACAGACATGGGTCGTGGAAGTGGAGTGACCATCATCCATGCTAGCAGCCATAAATGCAAAATGTGTGTTTTGGTCATTGTGTCTCTTGAATCTTTTATTTTCTTTTAATAGGACGCTACCTGTTTTCTGTGTGCTAATCTAACGTCCCCCAAAAGTCATTAAGAATTTAATCTCATAATTATTCTTGATCACAGAAAAATATATTAAAGGCTTATTATTTTTTTGCAATTTTAATATTCATATATCTTTCCAGGTAAATCTCTAGATAACAAATTAATTAATTAATTTGTTTAATTTAACTTGATCCCGCATGCAATAGGTCCTATCCATAAATATGGACACACTCTTGACCATTTATTGACCTTTGGTTTTACTATAAACAACCCAGAGATTATGAATATAACAGTCTCTGATCATTTTGAAATTGTTTTTGACTTTTCCTGTTTCTCTTCCACACATACCACATCTAATTTCATTCTAACGTCTTCAATCAACTCTACCACAGCTAGTCAATTTGAACTTGTCTTCAATCAACAGTGTTCTGATTAGGCCATTGGTGGTATACCGGAGAGTTATAACACATTTTGCCTTTCTACCCAAAATAAAATATCTCCTTTTCAAAAATAAAAGAAAGCTCTCACCTAAAGGTTCGCCATGGCTAAATGAGCACACCTGAATTATTAAAATAGAATGTTGTAAAGACAAAAGACAATGGAAGAAGACTAAACGTAATGTCTTTTATGTGCACATGAAATAACTGATGGCTGAATTTAATTGCTAGAGAAAGTTATTTCTTTCATTTAATCTCTGGGAGCTCTCATAACCCTAGAGCTTTAACAAAATTGATATACTAGTTAAGGCTCCTATAATATCAAGTAATATCAGGCCCTTTGCCAGAAACCTAGGAATAATTTTTGATTCCAATTTAAACCTTTCCTGTATGTGTTACTATAAAATGTGCTCAACACTTTTCTGGGTGTGGCGCTTTTCTGTGTGGGGATGGGTGGGTATAGCCTGTGGTTTGGGATCATATTTTACCGGAATGTTTGTTGCTGGCTAGCTAGTCAAGAAGCTCAGATACAGCAAAACAAAATCATATTATGACAGGACTCATTCAAGAATGTCTAACTCATTCTACAGCTAACCTTGGAATTTCTTTTCCTTGATGGCGTCAGCTGACATTCACCAAGTAGATGAAAAGCAATGCAAAGTTGGTTTGTTTTCTGTTGGACCTGTAAGTAACATTGCCTGTAGTGTGAAAAACAACAAGGACTCTCAAGGGTCTGAAATTTTCTAAATAAAAGTTGCAATAATAAAACCACTATTACGTTTGACATAATGGAATTAATTAAGCTATACAAAATCAGCCATTGTACTACTGTTCACGGTCATTTCACAGTACTTACCTCTAGCTATCCAGCTAGCCATATTAGGTGGGGTACTCAAGAGTGAGTGGATGGGGTTGAAGATGGAGGAGGAGATCTTTTGATTGTAAACACAGGACTACAGCTACTACTAAGGCTAAAAAGAATCCAGCAATTTTAAGCAGTAAATCACTAGCTTGTCTGCACTTGATCCAAAATACAGCTGCTAGACTCTGGCAATAAGCAAAGAGATCATATCACTCCTGTTTTAGCCTGCTTGCACTGGCTTCCAAAATTATTTTAGAATTGATTTTAAAATTTTAAAATCAAGACAGTTAACGGCCTAGCCCCTATCTACAATTCTGAACTGTAGTACAGGGGCGTATGCTTAGATCATTAGACAAAGCTCTGCTCTCAGTTCTAAAGTCTAGGCTGGTAGCGGAGACTGGGCTTTTGCCATCAAGGTACCTAAATGTTGGAATGACCTGCCTTTCGTATGTAATTCCAACATGTATCACTGGATATGGATGTAAATACCCTTACATTAAAGCTCACAGTCAGCACTTTAACTTCATGTTCATTGTTACATTTTACATCTAATGTGATGGAGCACAGAGCCAAGAAAAAAATTGTGTCACTGTCAAATCATCTATAGACTGCATTGTATGTATGCCAAGTCCCTTTCCTTTTGAAGCAGAGTAAGGGCTGTATGATGACATGAAGCTAGCAATGAACCCCTTTAAATACAGTCAAGCAACACTTCCTGAAAGTCAGCTCCTAAGTATTGCCAAAAATGTTTTTAAAATTCTGCAGGCAGTCCATCTATTCCAGGTGCTTAGCCTGAACCCAGCTGTCCTACTGTTGTTAGCTACTCCTGATCTCAGTCTCTAAGGCCTGAAACATACCCTACACAGGGTTTCCCCCAGAAAAGTTGTTAGGCCCAGTGGCAAGTATCTTTTGACAGGGGTCCGGCACGGGCCAGCGACAGACCGATGGCAGGATTAAGGTAGGGCCCTATAGTTTCTGTGATAACAGAATCACAGACGGAATCGTGGAATTGAGAATTTAAAAAAGCTATAACACAGATTCCATACTGCCCTACATTAAATCAGTGCTAAAAGCTGACTGGAGATTTCAAAATATGACTACGTAATGTGAATGTTGTTATAAATAAGTCATTTAAGCCGCGTTTCCACCGCAGGAACTATACCCCGGAACTAGGAACCTTTTGAGGAACTCAGTGCGTTTCCACCGCAGGAACTAGGGTCTAAATTTAGTTCTGGGGGCTTTGTTTTACCCCCCAAAACGTTCCTGCTCGGGGGGTAGTACTTTCCGAAAGTACAGGAACCTTTTGGGTGGAGCTTGCAGCGCTGAACATTTCTGATTGGTCGAGTACTCGTAGCATTTGTGTTGTATTTATTTTCCGCCATTACCCGCCATGTTTGAAAATATGCAGCGGCAAACCAATTTATTTTCATAATAACTTCAAATCAAACTTGTATGTTATGCGGCGCAGTAGCCTACTTTTGGTTATAGCCTGTCAACGTCTTGGAATTATAACGTGTGCTCTTCTGTTCTTTTCTTGCTTTAGTATTCGTTTTATAAAATGCTAAGCATTCGTGCTGGGACAGCATATTACGTAGGCTACCAAAACATTCAAACGGATTAATTCGGTTGCTGAATATTTTCTTCCGGATTTTCTTTGTTAGCCCGTTGTAATTGACTCAAAACGTTTGATACAGTTATGTGAGGTATGCGGTAGTTCTGCATAATTAACATTGGTGATACAGTACAAGCAAACTGGAAATCACCTTCCGCACTTTTTATCCGGGTAACATAACAGGTTAATTCTAGTAATCTTCCCTTTAGCTTTTTCAGACTGCCGTAATTTTACTCAATTTTACTGCCATTTTTTCAATTCCACGAAAAGACCAGGAAGACTATGGACTCATTTATGGTGCATGGTTCGCATCTGGAGGGCACACTTCGCTGCTCGGCTAGCAGTAACTTCGAAGGAAAGCAAACGGTGGCTGTACCACTACTAATTTACATTTTCACGCAAGTCCGAGTTTTCGTTCTATTCTTGTCATTTTGCGATTAGCCTATATGGAATTGACGACGAGAAAGTAATAAAACAGCAAATTGTTTATTACAACGTGTGCATGTTTTCTGCTGTTAATTAATGTGTTTGAGAGGATATATGAAAATCAATAAATACAAAAGTAACCATATATAGTCATTGTTGGTAACCCATTGTATATAAGTGGAATAAACCCCCTCGGGCTGTCCCGGTTATTAGAAAATAATGTAGGCTACTTCGGTGGTAGTATGGCGTTACAGAAGAAATCATATGACAGATGGACCGACGACAACGTCAGTGGGCTAATTTGCCTAATCTTCGCGGTACTTTAGACCCCGGTGGAAACGCAGACAACCATTGGCTGAAGGAACCTTTTAGTTCCTGGTAAAGTAGTTCCTGGGACTGAAAGTTCCGGGTAATTTTGGTGGAAACGCGGCTTTATTCAACACACATTTAAAAAAATCAACAACTATTTACAGCATAGCAGAGTCTTACAAAGAATCTGACAACAATGTACAGTCTTGGAATGCTGTGTTTTCAACAACAACAAAATAAATTAAATTAAATTAAATTAAATAATATCAAAGTTTTTGCACTCTAAAAAAAACTTGAAAAAAGCCCTGATTGGGTACTGAATCTTACAACAAGCCTTGGAATGCTGGGCACATTTAAATAGGCATGGGAATCAAGAACCGGTTCCAAGTTGTCCTATTCATTGAAATCGTATGCCTCCGAGCTTATCGATTCCGCTTATCGAAGCCAGCACGTTTTTACGACAACTGCGCATTGCAAAACAATGACGTAACGCGTTGGGGGAGGCACCAGAGACTGTAAAAAATATGGACAAAGCAAGCGGCCAAAACCAGACTTCGTTTTTGAAGCTAATTTCCTGGTGTTGTAGTTCCTGGTTGCTCACTAGCGCCACTACGGATGGCTCCAGTATAGGTGTTTTCATATCCGGTTTCCATGTAAGTCTACGGTACAAATGCGATCAAAATACAAAGTCAATAATTTTTTCTCACAAGAACAAATAGTCATAATAGGTGTATTTTATTCGTCTTATGACTGTCCATGGGTCGATTTCATGATTTAGTGCGTCATTTGGGCACAGTGCCAATATTTGTTCTGGACCAATGAGGTACAGCTTGCGTCACTTCCGGATTACTGCAGAGGACTGAGCTACAGTAGGGGCTACAATCTGTGGTCACTGGGGTGGGAGGTGGCGTCTCTTGGCCTTGACATTGCTGCTCCGACCACGGTCCACCTGGGCGAAGTCAGAAAATGCAGGCATCCCATTTTGTAGTAGTTTCATTATAGCGTGTGCTATTTACAGCTGCACTAGACGACCATAAAATAATCCTGCTCTGAAGTTTTGCGGTAGCCGAGTCATTTTTACTATTTCCTTTAGCCCACTTAACCAAATAATTAGTTAATAATTAGTAGCCCTTACTGTAGCTTAGTCCTCCGCAGTAATCAGAAAGTGACGCAAACTGTACCTCATTGGTCCACAACAAATATTATAACAGTGCCCAAATGACACAATAAATCATGAAATTGACCCATGGACAGTCATAAGACAAATAAAATACACATATTGTGACTATTTGTTCTCATGAGAAAAAATTACTGACTTTGTATTTTGACTGCATTTGTACCGTAGACTTACATGGAAACCGGATATGAAAACACCTATACTGGAGCCAACCGTAGTGGCGCTAGTGAGCAACCAGGAACAACAAGACCAGGAAATGAGCTTCAAAAACAAAGTCTGGTTTTGGCCGCTTGGGAGGCACGCACACAGGCAGCCTCTCTCAGGTGTTTGTTTTGGACGGCAGCTGTCGCAAAAAATTTGATTCGGGCTGCCAGCCTTGTTACATTCTGTTGCGATAAAGATTCTAAGACAACTAGGACGGAGTATAGCACAGTGGGTAAGGGACTGGACTTGTAACCGAAAGGTCGCAGGTTTGATTCCCGGGTGGGACACTGCCGTTGTACCCTTGAGCAAGGTACTTAACCGAAATTGCTTCAGTATATATCCAGCTGTATAAATGGATACAATGTAAAAATGCTATGTAAAAGTTGTGTAAGTCGCTCTGGATAAGAGCGTCTGCTAAATGCCTGTAATGTAACTCAGCAATTTTTCTGGATTAACTGGTTATTTTCTAGCCTGAAATGCTATCGTATTACTAAATGGCTACACACGTCATGTAATGAGCAAATAGTTGGCTATCTCCTTGGATATGAAGTAAATGTTTTTACCAATAAATAATAATAATAAATGCGATTTTATCTATGGAAATAGCTATACAAAAAGGCAAAATAAATGTTGTGGTTGCGATTGCCGTCGTAGATGTCAGAAGGAAATGGACAAAAAAAGTTTGCTCTCTTTGTAGTGGTTTGGGCTGGAAACGAGCTGGCGGGATATGCACAACACTGCCTACTGATTGGATACTGAATCTTACAACAATGTACAGCCTTGGAATGCTGGGCACATTTCATCAACAACAAAATATCTATGTATCAGTGTTACTGACTGTTTGGCTAGCTAGCTAAGTTAGCTAAATGACCATGTTGTCGTGCACATCAATGTCATCAAGCTAACATTATTAATAAACAAGTGAAGTCGTTATTTCAATGGCGATTAATGAGTCATGTAATGTTACCATGTAATGTACCATCAAACGTTACATTTATGCTATTAGTTTAATGTTAGCCTACCTACACGCTGCTTAAGTTAATATAAAAACAATGTACTTACTGACGAGATGAAGTGATAACACAGTTTGTAACGAGGTTAGCCTACTAAATAAGAAATGGTGGCTTGCTAGGTAACGTTAGCTTGTGATAGTTGGAAGCGTCAAGTGCTGAACGTCACTCTATGCACAATGAGGGTAAAGAACACTGATCTCCGACCTGCTGTTTTCCTATGTGCATTCACGTTTTAACCAACAGATGTCACTGGGGAGCTTTCCAACCGAGTCGCCCCACTGTAACTGTAGTTTAAAAAACATATTAAAAATACATTTAAAAAAATAATAAATTCCCCGATGCTTAGGCCCGGCGGGGGGTCAACTTAGGCCCGGCGGGCCGCTGGCGGAAACCCTGCTACATAAGTATGCGAATGCAGACATAGCACGCTACATAAAGCCAATTTCATGCATCGTTGCGTTTCTAAAATGTGTCACCTGAAATTCTTAATGCAACGCAAGCGCGAGCTGTAGTTTCAAGTATCGCATCAAGTGGCATTATAGCAGATAACAAGATGAAGCTGTCTTCTTTGATTTCTGCTTTTTTCCACTTACAGTCAGGTCCATACATATTTGGATATTGACAAAGTTATTGTTATTTTAGCTGTCTACCACAGCATATTGGAGTTGAAATTAAATAATAAATATGAGCTGCAGACCTTCAGCTTTAATTTGAAGGTATTTACATCCAAATCGGGTGAACGGTGTAGGAATTACAGCACTTTTTATATGTGCCCCCCCCCCCTTTTTAAGGGACCAAAGGTAATTGGACAATTGGCTGCTCAGCTGTTCCATGGCCAGGTGTGTGTTATTCCCTCATTATTTCATTTACAAGTAAGCAGATAAAAGGTCTAGAATTGATTTCAAGTGTGGCATTTGCATTTGGAATCTGTTGCTGTTAACTCTCAATATGAAGTCCAATGAGCTGTCACTGTCGGTGAAGCAAGCCATCATTAGGCTGAAAAAAAACAAAAAACCCATCAGAGAAATAGCAAAAACATTAGGTGTGGCCAAATCAACTATTTGGTACATTCTTAAAAAAAAGAACGCACGCACTGGTGAGCTCAAGAACACCAAAAGGCCAGGAAGACCACGGAAAGCAACTGTGGTGGATGACAGAAGAATACTTTCCCTGGTGAAGAAAACCCCCTTCACAACAGTTTGCCAGATCAAGAACACCCTCCAGGAGGTAGGCGAATCTATGTCAAAGTCAACAATCAAGAGAAGACTTCACCAGAGTAAATACAGAGGGTTTACCACAAGATGTAAACCATTGGTAAACCTCAAAAACAGGAAGACCACATTAGAGTTTGCCAAAAAACATCTAAAAAAGCCTGTACAGTTCTGGAACAACATCCTATGGACAGATGAGACAAAGGTCAACTTGTACCAGAATGATGGAAAGAGAAGAGTATGGAGAAGGGAAGGAACTGCTCATTATCCAAAGTATACCACCCCATCTGTGAAGCATCGTGGAGGTAGTGTTATGGCGTGGGAATATATGGCTGCCACTGGAACTAGTTCCCTTGTATTTATTGATGATGTGACTGCTGACTAAAGCAGCAGGATGGATTATGTAGTGTATATGGCTATATTATCTGCTCAGATTCAGCCAAATGCTTCAAAACTCATTGGGCAGTGCTTCACAGTGCAGATGGACAATGACCTGAAGCATACTGCGAAAGCAACCCAAGACTTTTTTAAGGCAAAGAAGTGGAATGTTCTGCAATGGCCAAGTCAATCACCTGAACTGAATCCAATTGAGCATGCATTTCACTTTCTGAAGGCAAAAATGAAGGCAAAATGCCTCCAAGAACAAGCAAAAACTGAAGACAGCTGCAGTAGAGGCCTGGCAGAGCATCACCAGGGAAGAAACCCAGCGTCTGGTGATGAGTATGGGTTCAAGACTCCAAGCAGTCATTGACTGCAAAGGATTTGCAACCAAGTATTAAAAACGACAATTTAATTTATGATTATGTTAGCTTGTCCAATTACTTTTGAGCCCCTAAAATTGGGGGGCTATGTATAAAAATGGTTGTAATTCCTACATTGTTTACAAAAAAACAATATTTTTGACAAAACCCTTAAATTACAGTTGAAAGTCTACACTTAGATCACATCTTGATTGTTTCATTTCAAATCCATTGTGGTGGCGTACAGAGCCAAAATGATGAACACCAAAAAATACTTGGAAGCTGGACGCTGACTGTATCTTTCACAACTGTCCTTGATCGCCCCCTTGAGGACTCAGTTTTATTACCTCCACATGAACATAAGGCACATCGAGTATGTACAACCAGGATGTGTGTTTGCAGTGTGTTGACCTGGCTTTATCATTTGAGTTTGCAGGGCACTGTATGTTTCTGGCCTAAGGCATGTCGTTCTCCACATGCCAACTAAGGCAGTCTCTGAAGAAGTTCTGCAGCACTCTTTATTATATTTCTCCCCTCTACAGAGTACAGTATAGAAACCCACTACATGTCTCCTCATGTCTGTGGTCAGCCTCCTATTTGGAAGGTGAAGACATCTTCATCTGGTTGCTCCAAGCCATTGATTTCGCCAAATTAAAGCAAAATTAATGTGGTGCATCCATATATTTAAATTTAAGAAAATTGAGCTCTGAGCATAGCCCCCTTTACTTGCTATTGGAAAAAACAGTCCAGATCATGCATTTCATCTCACAGCAGTTCTCTATCATCAAGGTTGCTATGACTAACCAAACTGCTTTCAGTGTTAGTAATATATTTTTGCTGACAATAGACACAAATCTGTGCCTTTGTCACCTCCCACCATTGGCTCAAAGAGACAAACTCCCACTTTTTAGCTCTCCAAAGATCCAAAAAACACACAAATGTTTCTACTAAAATCATTGTCCTGCAGGACTTTGGTATTAAAGCCCCCGTAGGATTGTGGTTTCATTGAAGGGGAGAGACATAACTCAATGGTAGTCAAATGATCTATAAAACCAACAAGATAGCCTAGCCTATATAAAACTATTTGATAATCTTGCACTAAAAGCCTGTGAAAGATAAAACCTGTGTAACTTTGCTGCACTCACCCTATTATTCAACACCTTTACCCAAGTATATTGACTTAGAGCTGGATGTTTAACCTCCCAAGCAGCAATTGCCTCCAGCTGAGGTATTACCCCAGATAAAGTAAGTAGATGACTGAAGGTGTGGTACTTCACTTGTCCTGTCTAAGTTAAATTCGACAGTGCAGTTCCATTCCCCTCTTATTACAATACAATAATAAATAATAAATTAGTCCCATAGCTTAGTTACCCTTCCACCATACGCCCCAAACAACCTCATTATTAAAATGACTAAATAAATGGGTTTCTTGCAATAAACTACATCTAATATTTTTTGCTCACACACTAAAACTAGAAACTACAGCCCTCTACTGGCTATCCATTCCACCATTGATGTTTAAAGAGCCCACCTTTAGACCTTGCACATATCGGCTTAAGATAGGAAAAAGGGGGGAAATCAGTTGGAAATAGTAGGAGAGAATACACCCTGTGATGCATGATCATTATTAATATGTATTATTGATATTTATTTGCTTTCTTTGTTCTCTGGTTTTCAACAGTCTTCCCTTTCTTAGACATGGCTCCTTTTCCCAAAGCAGTGACAGGCTTTCTCAGCCTAAAGCATTTCTTTTAATTTAATAAATCAAGACCTACCAGCTTCTGCATTCTGCATGTTCCTGTTGAAACTGATATAATGAACTTTGCAGTGTCAGACGCCACCCCTACAAAAACCCTACACAAACAATCAAACCAAAACTTGCTACAAACAGTCAGATAGACAGAATTAGGCTACAAGTCAACTACACAACTAATACAATTATGCAGTAGTAAACCGATATAAGAAAGAAAGGAAAAAGAACTCTTAGCCAATCACAGGAAGGACAGATAGAAGGAAAACAAATGAGGAAAGTAGAAACTCAATAGAATCCAAATTTCGCCCCACACACATTCGCTCCACACCATGCTCTCACCCATGCTCCCAGCATGCACCACGCAGATAGAAAGAAAGATAGTCCCATGTGTCTACCAGTCAGAGATAGAATAGCTCCGATCCTCTATTATATTCCCCCATCCACTGACCCGCAAACCTCACAGCATCCCAACCGCCCCTCCACACCCCCAAGAAAAAATAAACAAAAAACCCAACAGGTCACAGGGCTTATAGAATGTCAGAGGAAGGTTTCTAATTCTAAAATAAAGATTTTAGGCCATTGTTTGTGGACAAAATGCATCTCCCTTTTACTTTGTCAGTGCAATGTACTGGAGATACAAAGAGAGAGGCTGTATTTGCTTTTGGTCTTTCTATACCAATGAGGCCCAGATTATAACCAATTAGCAGCCAGACGCATTTAATGTATCTGTGCCATAGCAACCTTGGAAAAGAGTGGCTACAACATAGGCTAAATGAATCGAGATAAATTATATCACAGTTACTCCATTACACCTGACTTAATAGATTCGAACTGAACCTGTTCAATCAAATTATATGCAAGTTCTTCCCTGACAACCGCCTACATCATACAGTAGCTGAGTTTAAAAAAGCCTGAGTATGAAAAGGGCAAATTTTAAACTAAATTAGTAAATTAAAAAAGTGAAATGTGAGGCAGGGTACTTGATGAGAACCCGTTTCATAACTGACTTATCTCCTGTGCTGAAGAGTTTAGAATATTTTAATAAGGGAAGCACTGTAACAGGGATCTGAAATGTGTTTTAAATCATGGCTCCAGCCAGCAGCACCACACAACAGATACAATTAGCTAGCTGAGCTAAAGACTGAGGTCCCCAGCAAAGGGAACTAATCATACTCTTAGTGCTTCTCAAGCAGGTGATGTCACAGTCCGCAGTGGACACTCACAGGCTAATTCACATCTATGAAAACTGCTATATTCTCTCCCTTAAAAGTCCCACGGGACAACAACAAGAGATACACAAGATACAATTAGCTCTATGAGATAAAGACCAAGATCCCCAGCCAAGGGTATCCTGGCGTAATACTGTTTCAAGAGGGGTGACATCACATTCTGTAGTGAAAGCTCATGTGCTAAATTGCACCTCTTAAGTACTCTACACCTGCTGGAACCCATAGCCCATGTCTGTAGCACAGCCACTGGTACTACATACTTTCAAAGTATGTGTCTAAAGGTAATACTAAGGTGGAAGATGTAGGTCTGGAACATAACCTCTCAGGCTGGGGCTGGACCTCAGAATTCACAGCATTTTGCACCGCTGGTCACTACTACCACTGGAGCTGTGGTTCTGAATGCCAGATCAGCGCTGGTCCAGTGGTTCTATATACTCAGGGGTAACTCAGGTGGGGGTGAGATAGAGCTCATTGCTAACCTCAGGCCTCACTGCCCTGTAAACCACATCTACATCATGATGCAGCCTCTGCAGTATGCCTAAATTTAACATGATCTTCCTTTATCTCACATTTTAGAAGGTATATTGTGTAATATGAAATAATTGCACAGGGACATTAATCTCACTCTGATTGGCAGAACCGAGAAACTGATCCTTGGACTACACCTGTGTTCCCACAAAATGAGAGGAGAGGAGAGCGGATGTGGGGAAAAGTGAGGGCTGTGTGGTGTGATGTCACTATATAATGATACACAGTATAGCAACTAAGGCAAGAATACCTATGGGCTGTTGGCACTCAAGATCTTTGGTGCATCCAAATAGTTCTTCCTCAGTCCTCCAGAAGTGTCTAAGAAAATTGAGGCTGAAGGGCTCACCCATTTGGAAGGAACAAGCAAAGAGAACATACTGATTTGTAATTAAATGGGGCCAGGATTAAGGGGGTTGTCACATCTGGGGCTTGCACGGGGTTCCCCAAAATGAGGACATAAAATGAGGTGAGTGAAAACCACCTTTGGGACAGAGCATCTTCCTCTCACACGTCTATGTGACTTTCTGTTCTCATAATGGAAGAGGTTGGGAGCCAGAAATCTACCCTTCTGGACATCCTATAGGCTACCATAGTTGCCTGACACAAAGCCTGGGAAACAGAGAGTGTCACTCCTTTAACTGGTATCCCAGGCATGTTCCAAAATATCCATCTACCATAAGGATTGCAATTATATAGGCCTATGCCCTTTCCAAGTTACTGTCCAGGTCACAATTTCATCCTTGGGGATAAACATTTCACGACTAGTCTGATGGGTAATCTTCTTTTAATCTGTCACAGCAACGTCATTTAAACAGCAGAATGCGTATACAAAAATCTTGATTCTGACCTGCAACTCCTAAAATACAATCTCTTGATATCGGCGAACGCCTGTAAAAGAGCTCACGCACTCGAAAACCCATGAAGTTTCACACACAACAGAAATGCAATCCTGAGAATGAAACACTACTTTTACATTTATGGACCACATTGTACTCTGCCTGATATATTTGATTTTGACTGTAACTTCGCCAAGGATGAATAGGCCTACTACAACAAGAAACGGAGTTGGATGGCGCGTCTAAAATCCTACCGCTCACTAGAACAGCCAGATGAACACGACTGGAACGGAGACAAATTGCAACAAATCAAATCGGTTTGGTGGTAAACTGAGATTCAATCGCTGGCAAATACACTGCGAATTACCTATATTTTAATCATAGACGAGACGAATGAGATTGGGACAGCAGAGTAAAATAAGCCAACTACCGAGCCGCCAGACACACGGTACGGGACGGACCTAGTGAGAGGACGACAAACAACTGTAGCTTACATCTCTTCACATGAAACACACTGGTGTTCAGTCACTCGTTATAGGCTAATCTATTTCGGCACCAGCTCTTGCTATCAGATTTTCAAAAATAACGAATTATAATACGTGTATGCACTGTTGTTCCGTGTGGAGTATTTACCCAACATCAGATTGATCAAAACCTCTTGTCCTGCCAACGTGTTGCTCCTTGTGAGACACACAAGTGTGCCACAGATCCAGGGAATGCCGTGCCCGGTAAATGCGAGCAGGTTGACCATGGAGCGGATGTTTCCCCAAGAAGACGTGGTGTGAGCGCAAACCCCAAGACGCTTGGACATGCAGATGTCAATAGCTAAAAGGGAGTTAATCGCTATTCCCTTGAAGGAAGGGTTTAGCTGCATGCAGTCTTCCTCAGGTAATTTCGTGGATTCTCTTCGACCATCCTGTTCTTGCTCGGCTGGCTGGTGTTGGCTTTGCTGGTGCTTCATGGGCCGCCGCGCAGCGCTGGTATTGGTCCTGATGGGCTGGTTCAGAGACATGAATTCGGGTCTGTTCAGGACGTTGTTCCGATCCCTTGTCCTCGATCTACTTTGATTTGCAGGCATTCTGATTTTCCGCTTCCCTGTCTTTTAAAAATACCCTTTCGGTATATTTATAACTTTACTTTCGCAAGGCCTACTATAGAAAGACGTTCAAGGTTTATATGCGGATACGGTTTTCGCCCTGTACCCGCTGCCGTGCAGCCTCAACTTCTCCAGCTATATTTAGCATAACACAGTGGGCTAACAGGGCGGAACACATGCCAATACTGTTTATTCTGCGCTCCACTAGCAGCAGGGGTCTGGCCGAACGAGTGACAGCTGCGCTAGCCAATCAGACAATGGTCAGTCTTGGGAAAAATAAAAACAATCTAGGATTTAGATTTTGACAGTGAAGTGACATGGCTTCCAATGTACGAAGGATATTTAAAGACCCGCCGAATAGCATGTTGGGAAGTGTATTGCCTCCTTCCTTGTCGCAGCATTGCAGTTTAAACGATTTCATGTAGGCTATCCTAAGCCGATATGTATTTAACTGTACTAAATGTAGGTCGATGTAGGCCTACTAAACTGTCAAAATTACTGTATCTAAATTAATTTCGATGCGAGTTGCAAAATTCTCACAAGGTTACAAAAACTGTTTTATCTAAGACCAGCTAGTTCAGTTTATCGACCCAGTTCGAAATGCGGCTCTGTTCTATCCCTGTCATGCGCTGAATTTGATGGAAAACAGCTGTGTGCATTTCTATATTTATGCATCCTGATCAGAAGCATTCACTCACCCTTATAAACGTACATTGATCAAAGTGTTGATGTACCTAAAGGGCAATGCAGAGTCTTTCACCTCAGCAAATCCTACATCCAAATTTGCTCCCTCCCCCTCCCCTAGATTTTTTTCATTCGCTATTCCAGCTGGGAGTTCTCCATGGTGCTTGAAGGAAACACTGCGTTCCGCAAGGCGAATCAGTATTTTGGCTTTGGCTACGTTAACACACTTTACAGTGGCAGTAATTGATCGATTAATACGTAGCATACATTCACTAATTTCCATGGACAGTGGTATGCAGCCTACACCACTCTCAAACCAAGTAAACGAACAAAAGTGAACATATGGATTGACGAAAAAGTGAATGTCAGTCCGTTACAACTGTAACAATTCAGTTCACTGGTGCTATTTCTGCGGCTTAAACCGGAACATGATTTGGCCTATTTGTCGAATTGAAGAATAGCATACATGTGACGTCTTTCAGTGGGGAAAATAAATTGTTTAATCAGGCAAGGATTAGCCAAATACCCTGTTGTACGGTAGGCTACATGCTCGCATTTGCTGTTTAAGAGTTTATATCATTGGAATCAGCTAAACAAATCTTTAAACTAGCATCAAACACGTGAAAATACCACCATTTTTAATGATATTAATCATTAACGGAACAGAAGGAATTCTGCAGCTGGAACCTGGATGCTGACACTACACTTCCCGTGATGCTGAGAACGGGGACAGGAAGTGTCGTTTGAAAGCTGCACGGATAAAACAGACGCAGAAGCTGGGATAGAGAGTTACATGAGATGGGAACCTGCAGTGGTTGCGGTGGGACAGTTGGGGATGAAACACTCAGGAGATTTATGTCCGAAACATCGCACTGGACAAGAACCGAGAAGGCTTCCCGGCCGGCATAATTTACGTTTAAATTTAACAATAAAAACCTTTCTGTAGCCTATGTATGATTCCTTAATGGCCGAAGAAAGGGACGCTAAGGAGAGTTTCGACTGGGTATCATTTGGGTTTTTTGTGTACACTGTCCGTGAAACAAATTTACCCTGATGACACATCAACCGGACTATAAAGTGCAAAACAGGACAAGGAGTTTAATCATAACGTCGCCTTTGAGAACCACAGGATGATAACGAAGGGAATGCTCCTCAGGAGCGTGCATTTGGATAGGTCAGTCATTTATAGCCTGCCTTTAATCCTGTCAGTTCTATTTAAACGCGGGCTTGTGTAACCGGCAGGTGGTAGACTATGTCTCATTTATTTATTTACAAACGGATGCGTGTGAAGATTTTTATTTATTATTATTCTCAGTTTGAGTCACTACTAGATCAGATGTTTTAGTTTGTACTCTTTCTCAGTTTGCAAGAAACTGAACGGTTATACAGACTAGTCATTCAGTACTCATGGATGTAGCTCGGAAAGGAACATGTTCGTGCCATCACACAACAATTATAGCCTATTATTACATTTTGAGAAAATGAAATATTTTAAAATAGCCTACAGTCAGACAACATCGATAACAGCAAGAACCGAAGTGTGTGTCACCTTGGACGTCAATGTCTAAAGACTGCGATGAAATGGATGGGGAAAGGTGTATTTCGAACAAAAATGCATGGGCTATATAAAAAAACAAAAAAAAACAAAAACAAAAGAAAACAAAAACAAATCAAAGACCAGAAAATATCGTTTCAAACGTCCCACATAATGCATGGAGGAAGATTTAATCACAGACCCGAAACAGTCCAATATTACAATCTTTTGTCTGTGCCAAACCGGAAAAATTGACAATATACTGGCATAATTTTAAATAAGATACTTTATTTAAGTGCTATAAAAATACAACCCGTTTCGTTATGCTGAGTGGATTATTCTTTTGGATTAGGCTATATAGACCGGTGCCCATTTCAAACTGTAGCAAGAAATCTGAAACTCAGCGTCCATAGGAAAATAACCAATAAGACCTTCTTGTGTGTGATTTCACGGCGTACATTCACATAAATCCATGTGTCCTTATCCTGGGGACGCCTGTGTGTACTTGTGAAACATTTTTATCTTTCGTGCAATGGGCTGCCTTCAGAGCATTCGGTGTAAACCCAAGAGTTTCCGTGAGAGTCTAATCGTCCTCGATGTGAACGCTTCAATCGACTCTAACCGCACCAGTATCGACGAGTCCTCGAATGTGGTTCTTAGATACCGGACCCCGCACTTCAGAGCCTCTGCGCGAGTATTTGTGCCACGCGTGTCGGTAAAAGAGACCTGGACCATAGGCTGGATTCAAGCGTGCAATCACATGGAGTTTCACAACATGTATGGAAATAATGGCGTGTAAGTATAAAATGTTATTATATGTTGTATTGTCTATCAACTTCTAATCTCTCTAGCGGACATACAGTAACATTGTGTATGTATGGTAATAGTTGGACCAATCCGTGTAACGCAGAGATTGCACATTCAGATCCTGCGTCGGTCAGGGACGTTAATTTGTGCAAAATATTGAATCTGAACACTTTCTTTTGCTTTAGAATGAAATATTCAGTTTTATAAGTGGCTAGTATTTTAAATGTAATCTTTACAATAATGTTATGTACAATAAATAACACAGAGCAAGCCCGTGGGACCATATCTAACGGCAAAATGTTTCATGTCAGCCTAAATGACTCTTGTTTGCAGTCTTGCTCCACAGTGGTGGGAAATAAGTACCAACAGCACAGAGATTCTTGGCCAAGATACAGCTGAGTGATAGTCAATGTTAGATAATAGCCAATGCTTGATTGGTGGTCTTGAGAGTTATACTGGGCATATTTCTGAGCCAACTGGTGTTTGAAGGTGATCTAAGTTTACATCCAGTTATTGCATTTAATTTAAATAATCTAATTTGGAGACAATATAACCCTATTTGTTGAGCTTTTCAAACCTTGCTGCGTGGCACCATCCAGCATCTGGCCTCCGAATTAATTAGATGGACTGAATTTAAAAATATTCCATATTAGGCATCACTTATTTAGAACCATTCTTTGATACTTATAATAAGGTCTAGAGATGTATTTGTTGCAAAGGGGAGAGAAGTAATGGGTTTACAATTATATAAAATTCAAATAATGGCTTTCAATTATTTATATTTATTTGAGCCCCCTGTATAAAGTACAGTATAGTACCACTGAAAGGTATTCAGCTTCAGTGATTAAGAGTAAATATAACCAAACTGTTCAACAAAGTAATTGAGCGCTCTTGTGAAGTGAAGCATCACGGCTAAAACAATGTTGTCTATTGATATAGTTGCACCATACCTGTTGTAGAAGCCAAATTTAAAAATGGATAAATGCATGTGTTATATTTACATAATTATTAGCAATATTTAAATATTTATTTTGTATAATTTGAACTGTAGTATTTTCAGTAATTTTAACTATTTGTACTGTATGTACACAGATTATTTACACCGAGTTTAATAGAGAGAAATTGGTTACCGTTTCTTTAAGAGAGGATGCTATTCAAACAGACGTGAGCTTCCGTAGTTTAGTCTTAGATCACATTATGGCTATGGAGTCTTGCTGTTTTTTGACTGTGTCAAAATTTTAATTTCCATGAAGTCTTGGAGTTAGTTAAGTACCTTGAACAAGGGACACCCGTCAACCTTAAGCTCATGCTCGCATGCATTGGAACCTACGTCTTTTTTTACCCTAAGAACCATCAAGAGTGTTCGCGCACCTCAGTGTGCAAGAAAGAAGAACTATTGCCTCTCCAGGTGCTATTGGTTCTTGTATTTCATACAGGAATTGTCATGGTCCTGTTTTCCTGTCTGTGTTTCCCCTGTTGGGCCGCCAGATGGCGGCACTTCTGTTTTGTGTCCTGCTCCCCCCCTGTTAATTGTATGATTGTTTCATTGTCTCGTTATCCCATCATTGTTCCCACCTGTGTCTTATCCCCTCCTTCTGGTTTGATTGTTTTTTGAGTTCACCTGTGTCTTGTTACCCCTGTCTATTTAAGTTCTCTGTTCCCTTGACTCGGGTGCTGGTTTCTTGTGTTTGTTTCCCGACTTTCACGTACCTGCCTTCTTGTGTTTGTTCCTGAATTCTGTTTGAAAACCGTATGTACCTGCCTGTATTGTGTTCCTGATTTGTGTTTTGTTTGACCTTCCCTTGTGCTCTGCCTTCCTGTGTTCTGCCCTGCTTGTGTTTGTTACCGATGTATGTTCAGACCATTTATACCTGCCTGTGTTCTTTTACCTGTTTGTGTTTGTTCCCGATATCTGTTGGTTTCAACCGTATGTACCTGCCTGCGTTTTTTACCTGTGTGTTTGTTCCTGAGAAGTGTTTGTTTGACCTGCCCTTGTGCTCTGTTTGACCTGCCCTTGTCCTCTACCTGCCTGTGTTCTGCCCTGCCCATGTTTGTGAGTTCCTCTTGTTTTCTGTTTTATTTAGATATTTTTTGAGTGTTTTTTGCCCTTCGTGGCCTTCTCTGTTCCCTACTTGTTTGCCTGTCGTGTTGGTAAAGTCTTTGTTAATTTTCCCTTTTGAGTTTGTTTTTTTTTTTTCCTCTGAGTTTGGGTCCCCCCTACCCGTACTGTCACAGGAATACAGCCAGATATATTTTGGTCAGGTATGTTTTTTGTGTGCATGTTCTCCTCGTGTCCGTGTGGGTTTCCTCTGGGTTCTTTGGTTTCCTCCCACAGTCCAAAAGACATGCAGGTAGGCTAATTGGATACTCTAAATTGCCCATAGGTATGAGTGTGTGAGTGAATGGTGAGTAAATGGTGTGTGACCTGTGATAGATTTGCAGCCTGTCCAGGGTGTATTCCTGCCTCTTGCCCAATGCATGCTGGGACAAGCTCCAGCACCTGCCCAGGATAAGCGGGTATTGATAATGGATGGATGGATGTTTTTTTTTTTTTTTTTTGTGCTTGTAACTTCCCTACAAACTGAATTAAAACATGATATTCTAACTGCTACTCGTTATTCTGAAACATACCTCTGAAACCCAATCAGATTTAGAAATCCCATATTTTGTGATCCAGGATCAGGCAACTCAGCCAGATTTTGTCCTGGTATTTCAAAGAAATTCAGGATAGGATCACCCTGATCCAGATTCAGACTTCAAGATTACCAGATCCTGATTATCAGTGCTTTAAAGCACTGGAACATTACTGAAAAAGATTACGATTTTCTAACCTTCAAATTGTATATTATAATCGGGGGGCTTTCAAGGTGCAATATGTAACTTTTTGAGTCAATTTTTATGGCCCTACAAATGTGAACAACCTTTTCTTTTTCTTATGGGATTTCAAAATCTGATTGGATCTGATTGAGTTTTGAACTCCTGGGCCCTGGTGATTGAGCTGATAGGTGGCATTGCTTGTATGCCAGATGACCTGAAAAACAGGTTGCTGTCCCACACACCAGGACCATCACTGCCTTTAAAGTAGTTGATTATTGTCTGGTTTAATCTTGCTTCACTATCAGTTTGCTTTGTGCAGGTTAGAGAATGTCAATAGGCCCATAGCCTACTAAGACAACACATTCAGATTTTCTTTAATTTCCTAGAGAGACTGTAATATTCAATATAGTAAAAATATTAATGGAGTAGATAAAGTGTACATATAAACACCTCCCAGACATTTAAAGAAATAAAAACGAGCAAATAATGTGCAAGATTCAATAATGTTCCAACATCAACCCCCCCCCTTTCTTCATTATTCTGTGCTTTGGATCAGGGTTATGCCAAATGTACTTTTAAAGAGAGCACTGTAGATGAAGCACAGGCACTTGTTTAATGCCCTCACATTTACCAGAATGTTGTATAAACTGAGCCACATAGTAATAACTAGGTGTTGCTTATGCATCAGTAAACCAGGTTGACCTAAGCTCACTGCAGATGAGAACTCCCAGTAATAGCTAAGGACATGGCCCATATTTACCTTGCCACAATTTGTGCTAAAAGCCTCAGCCTTTACTTACAGACCTGAATGGGTTTTTAATAAGCAAATAAACTGTTGACAGAAATAAATTAGTATTTATCCAGTTGCTTTTCTAATCATGGACTTTAATGAAGCCGCATTCAATGAAAAATATGTTTGGTAGTGGAGTACCAAACTCCTGTGAATGTTTGGAAATATTTCTAAGGTTAGAATTGTTTTTCTTTTATTCTATTTTACTGTAAAAACACACAAAAGTCTGCACCAAGATTTCACCGAAGGGACACAAGCTAAGGGGATGGAAAAAAGTAATGTTTCATTTTGTCCCTTAGCCTGATCACTCAAAAAATCTTTCAACTCATGAAGCAACAGGAAATGTAAAAGTAGTATTCTAATGGTAGATTAGTGTTGCTGTGATGTCTGCTCATTGCACTTGTTTGAAAACCTGAAAGTTTTTGGCTTTGACCCCTTTCCTTTCAAACAAGCTTAATTGTTAAAATACTGAACTGCCAACTGCTCTCAACTCATTTTAGCCTTCTTTGGATTCTTTGGGTCCTGTGTTAAAGGGGAATTGCACTTTCAAACACTTATGGGATTATTTTGTTTATATTGTCCTTCTAATAAATGTGTCGACCTTCATTTTTCGATTAGTTATTTCGTTTTAAATGTCTAACGTTAGAAACAAGGACCTATTTTTTGTTTAGCGCAAGTTCACATAGGAGTACAGTTTCCGTTTTTTTCTTCTTCAAAGAAAAGCATAGCTTTGAAGTCGTACAATGATATGCTGCCTAGGTCTACTTCCTAAATTTGTAAAGGTAAGCAACAAAACATTGTAAAATATGAACAAAACAAAATAACTAATCAAAAAATGAAGGTCAACACATTCATTAGAAGAAAATTAGAAATAAAATAAGTCCATATGTGTTTTAAAGTGTAATTCCCCTTTAAGAGATTGCAAAAACTGCTCAAAACAAGATGCTTTCAATGGACATGAGTGTGTATCTATGTGTGTGGATGTTGGTTTGTATATGTCTGCATGTACAGTATGTATGCTTTAGTGTGTGTGTACTGTATGTGTGTGTGTGTATGTGGTTGAGGGTGGGGTAAGGGTGGGGTTAAGGGTGTAAGTGCTGACATTTTGTTCAGTTTAAAGCTATTTGAATTACTGTGCAGACAGAGGGAAATGTGTGGAAACCATAACAAAGCCCAATAAAGTGGACTGGAGTGTAGTGAAGTGAAATGAAGTGACACATCTCCCTGTCATATAGGGGTCTCATTTCCCATGATGCCTTCATGCCTCCAAAAATCTACTGTATTGTACACATATATGAACTAATCAGCTAGTATGGACAGGCATGTTTCTATGCCATAAGAATCATTTCAGTGCTACAGAGAGTATTGCTCACTGTTGTTGTCATGTGATCCTTTTTTTTAAAGGAAACCAAGCAGAAATGGCAGATGATGTCAATTGATATAACACAGAAAAAGCATCTAGCCAAATTTAATGACCCCATCATCATCAAAATTCTGCCACAAATTAGCCTGCTGATTGAATCTTCAGCTTAATAGCTTTTTGTTCTTAAAAAACATCCTTATTTTAGGAGACATGCGCATGTTAGGAGAGAGGGGAGTAGGGGGTAATATATGGGCCACTGTCCAGACAATGCATCTGACTGTGGGGACACAGATCCAGAGGCCCAGCCCTAAGGAATTGGGTGAGTGTGGACAAATGGATATGGCTTCTGTTTATGGTCACGTTTCCAGGGATTGTTTCCTCTGTTGCAGAAACCAGGACATCACCCCCCTGCCTCCAGGGCCTGGTGACAGGAAGAACCAAAAAAGCTTATAAATGCTTGACATCTTCTTGCCTCTATCCACTGTTCTAATGATTAAATATTTTTCACTTGTGAATTTTGTTTGGGAAACATTTCTGCTCACGGCAGAGAACATGTTGGCCAGAGTAGGTGGATTAGTTTCCCTAACAGCTGAGCTCAGTGTTATGCCATTTATTTAATCAGCAAATGGAGCAGAGTGGATCTGCAGGGCTTTATGAAGCCCTGCTCTGGAACTCTTTTAACACATTTTAGATATCCTGCGCCTTCACAAAGGGGAAAGCTCCAAAAAGAAACACTCATGCACATATACAGTACATACACGAACGCACACACACACACTCCTACAAGTACAGGCACACATGCACATATACTCACAAATATGCACACATACCCTCATGCACACAGTGTGTATATATGAAGTATTTGCATTTGATATACAATTTTGTAGAAAGGTTTTGTATTTTAAATATTGAAATACAGTACTCAAAAATGAAATATTCTACCAAGATTTTTGCTGTGGAATCATTTTGTGTTAGCATGTTGATTAGATTTGCTTTTACTGCCAGTTTAGGTCACATTATAAAGTATGTATACATTTATTTTTATGTCTGCCATCAAGTGATAAGTCGTATTTTTTTGTGCATGGTTTCATATTGTTTACACAGCATGCAGTATAACAAGAAACTCATGCTTATAAAGGTGTTATACAGTGCTGGAATTGACCAAAATATATATGCTTGAATGATGCATTTGGTTAAAATATGGGTCACAAATATTCACATCCATGTTCAGTGCATTGTGTTACATTTTTAGAAGGTGCTTTTATCCAAAATTTTAAGCAGGTACTAGAGTTTAGGTATGCAAGTAGCCTATCCAACACATATACATCTTCGGGGGACTTTGTTATATAGTATATATAGTACAGTATATAGTATATCTCAATGGGCATTACACTGCAGATGATTTTGAGAATGTATACAACTGCCAAAATTGGCTAGTAAGTAGGGGCTTAATCTTTCAATCAATCAATCAAACAAACTTTATTCAAATGGCACTGTTCATACAAGTAAATTCAGTTCAATGTGCATCCCATACAAATGCTAATGTGATTGACAAGAAACAATGTTAAACGAGAAGTGCGTACCAAAACTTAAGATACAATTTGAGATAAAAATGCTAAAATAAATAAAATAAAATAAAATAAATGGTTCATGGTACAGTAGGCTATTACACTGTTCACCAGTTAACATTTTGTTTGAATATGGACCAATCTGTTATAATCAGAAGTAACCAGAGTTATTTCTAGACATTTAGTCTGCAAAAATTGTCAGGTTAACTCCTGCATGATAAAATACCCTTCAGGAGTCAGTTGTTTCTAAAACAGGTTATGGTTTTGTAGGCTAGACATGGTGGGCTACATTCATGGATCAGTAAGAAAAGACAGCCAATGAATCTTTGTGGGTCATCAGAAGAAATCATGAGCACATCAGTTTTGTTTTTAATGATAGCTAATCCAATACCACTGCAGTACATGAAGAGTAAGAGTTAAGTATTGACTGAACTCTTCTTGTCCATACTGCTAACCGCTGAAAACCTTAAAATGTAAATAATCTGGCTAACCAGGGCCACATTTAAAATGTACAGATTGCAATTACTCCGATGAAATCACGTGTTGCCAAAATTGTGCTATAGAGAGCAGGGATATTAGATTCAAAGTCAGATGTATAATGTAGATGTATAATTCAAGTGTATACTTCCAAAGTACATTATGTCTTTATTGATAAAACTACCTTTTCCATTTCCAAAAGTGTATAGAAAATTAGCTTTATTTTGCAGTTATATAAGTTACTCAAATAAATAAATGAATAAAAAATAAATAAATAGGCTTGTAAAATAAGCAAATTATTATTTTTGCGTTCTCAGCATGTGACAAGTAAATGACAAGGCAAGTGGGACATTGGCATAAATGTATTTCCCTGTTCAACCTTGATAAAATCATAGAATCATATTAATAATATTAATAATAACACATAAAATAAAAATATTATTGGCAGCCTACTTTGAAAAAGAGGTTTGGGGAAATTATTGCCTATTTGAACTCAAACTGTTTTGTCTTTAGTGTTTGCTTAAATCGAATTAGAAAAACTGCAGTGGCAAAGTGTTTGAGTAAGATTTTCTGTAGTTTTACAGCGCATACAAAATGCAGATTAATATCTTCTACCCAAGATAGCAGGCGCGTATAGACAACAACAATGATATTGTCCTGACTGCCGTACACCAGCAGATGCCAATATGGAGCTGAAGGTTCAAGCGGCTCATAGTGTTCGATTCGACGGTCCTTAACCTGCATTGCTTCAGTATATATCCAGCTGTATGATTGGATACAATGTAAAAGTTGTGTAAGTTGCTCTGGATAAGAGCATCTGCTAAATGCCTGTAATGTTATGTAATAACACTGAATCTGTTTGAATCAATTTATTCAAATGTTCCATTGTGTCAAACCTGAGTCATTTCCCAGCTCACTATGTGTGCTACCTCATTTGTATACCAAAGTGAAATTCTACCCATTGTAAATCACAGATTACATCATCAGTCTCTACACTGTCAGTCAAACACTGTGATGCACTATAAATAACAGCTGTTAACTTGCCAGTGCGATTAGTGCCCAGCTAAAGAAGGCTTTGCTGTGGATGTGGTCAGTGTAGCTGACAGTAGTCAATCAGGACATGGGCAGGAGAACATGGACTTTCAGAAACAAAAGCAGAGCACTGAGTGAAGTGTGCATGTGTTGGGCTGGACATCATGAAACTTGCTCTGCCAAGACCTATTAAAAAAAATAAAACAACAGACAAGAGGACGGATGTCCATGTCACTATTGTAAGGCTGTGGGTAAGTGATTCATTTTTTCCGTGTTTCTGTTGTGTGAGCAAATATCTGAAAACAGCCAGTCGACACAAGGATTCAACCTTTAACTTATTTATTCCTTGGAAAAATACAGATGGCTATTACTGCCATTTTCTATATAGCATCGTTTATCAATTGCTCTTAAAAACTGTCTGGACAGCTAGTTATCTTCCCTCCATCTCAAAATGTCTGTCCAACTACTCTCTGTCTCCGTGCCTTATTCTCCCTTTCTTTTTCCTCTTCTTCCCACTTTGCACCACCCCCTCTCTCTATACTTACGGAAGCCTTCCAAGCCCAGAAAGTATATAAATGGGTACAGCAATTCAATCTCACATCTCACACTTTCTTTTAAGCTAGTGACATGCCCATCCGTCCTCTTGTCTGTTGGTGGGGAAAAAAGGTGTGCTGCATAAAAATCCCAAAAAGAGGCTGCACACACAGAATTTTGCTCCTCTTCTTTAATTTGAGGGTGCACTACAATGGCTGTTTCATGTCAGGATAATTCTGCTATTAATTATTGAAGTAGGTCAATCATTGTGATCTGCAATTTGTAAAAGCATCAGCTACAGCTGCAGACTGCAAGTGCATTCTAAAGATTTTATTGTGCTCAAGCACAGAAGTGAACTAGTATGGCTTATAGAGCTGTCAAAAAACTAAAACTAAGGTTAGAATAAACACAGCACGCACCCTCCAGGATCAGAGTGTGCACCCAATTTTTAATTCATGCCAAACCAAACAACATTCAGACCTGAAAGATCTTTATTAGGTGTGACATTTTGTTTGGTTTGGCATGAATGAAAAGAAGTGTAGCATATTTCTGTGTGTAGAGCCTTTTTTAGATTTGGATTCTGCAGGCCACACACATATTCACAGAGGTGCTTACCTCCTTTCTTTTTATTTGAGCTTTTCCGAATATTCATATGCTGACAGTTAACTGCACCGATAATGCTTGTGTGTATAAGATGGCTGTTGGTAAATACCCCATCTGTCGTCTGCTATGTGGGTGCAGACTGATGCTGCAGTGTTCTCAGAGAGAGGTCACCTTTCTTGTCCTGCAGCATGTGAATCGATGCAGAGAGGAAGGGCGCACAGGCTGCTCTGGTGTTGTATTGCTGCTTTTGTTTGAAGCGGCAGAGATGTCTTTGAGCCAACCCACCTGCAGCCGCTGTGTGGTGAACCTCCTCCCTGGAGACACAGCAGCTAGTGTGCACTCATGCATCTCTACGCAGATTTTACGCAGATAGATTTTATTCCGTCATGCACCTACCTCTTTAAGACTTTATCCAGTCACGTAGTGAAGAATGGGGCAAAACCTCACAGGGTAAAATGTAAAATGACTTTTTAGGCAGATGCATTGAGCTTGAATGACATATTTCCGGTTAAACACGCAGAATTTCCATCCCCTTTTCTCTAACAAATGGCAGAGAGTTCAAAGTCTGTTTTGGCTATATGCTTGTGAATTTTTTTACGTGAAGTGTTTTTCAGCTACTGTATTGTGTGTGTGTAATCCAATGTCAAGTAATCCAAATGTGTGTTGCTGGGATTGCTAGCCGGGCAAAAGTGCAGACACCCCCCATGTGAGGTTAAACCGAACAGGGTTGTTAGCCTGGTGTCAGTGGAATATTAATGAACTAATTCAATGGGTTTGTTCAACTCAGACTGGATCTTTGTACATACAGTATATTTAACTCAACTTTAACTTTAGGACATCGACTGATACTGTTTGGATTGAACAGACTTTAGAAGGGAATCAGGGTTGTACAGTTTTGTGATAGATTGCCAATGATATAGGTCCCCACGAAAAGAATATTAATATAATCAAAAAATAAATTAAAGACACTTTGTATCATACAACATGGAATTGTATTGAATTGCCTTACTTTGTGTGAACTTTTAAAGCTATTAAGACTGTTAGGTGTACCCCACGCCGTGTTAGTTTTTACCCCAACCTTGGGGTTAAATGTAACATTTCACTCAATGTATTTTCAGACAGATTGCTAGTGAATGGTATGTCCCAGAAATTGTCATTGTGGTGTGTAATCATAGCCAAGGGATGTAGGTTGTTTGAATCAAAAAATGATTAATCTATCTCTAGTAGTGTTATCAGAATTGAGCCAAATATGAAAACTGTTAGTTATTTCCCCGCTCTCCCCCACCTCTTGCTGATTCTACGTAGTCATGCACCTCCAGCAAATTTTACACCAGGGAATACACAAATCTGGTCCTCAAGGCCCGTTGTACTGGTGGTTTTCATTCTTACCCTCTGATCAGGGCAGGTTTAAACTTGAGAAAAAAGGTGAGTTAAAGCTCTAGCCAGTCAGTGACAGTAATTGATCAATAAGCTATCAGGCATAAAAGCAACCAGCAGGGCCAAATTTGAGTATCCCTGTTCGACACAGTCATGCACCTCCTGCAAATTCTACATAGTTATGCACAACCTGCACATTGCACTGTACTGAGAAGCTGAGTGCTTGAGTTCTGGCTCCCTTGTTTTCCTCTGAAGGTCGAGCTGGGAGCTGCCAGACCTCAGGGATGGCAAAATCCAGGCCATCAGTGACTCAGATGGCGTGAACTACCCCTGGTACGGCAACACCACAGAGACCTGCACCATCGTGGGGCCCACCAGGAGGGACACCAAGTTCACGGTGAGCATGAATGACAATTTCTACCCCAGCGTGACGTGGGGCGTGCCCATCAGCGACAGCAACCTGCCCCTCCTCACTGGCATTCGCCGAGACCAGAGCTTCACCACCTGGCTGGTGGCCATCAACCAGGCGACCGGCGAGACGCTGGTGTTGCAAACCATCCGCTGGCGGATGCAGCTATGCATCCACATAGACCCGGACAAGCCACTGGGCGAGAGGTCCAGTCTGGTGGAGCCCACGGCCCAGGAGCAGCCCCAGATCCTGCCCAGGAACGAGCCAATCCCAGCCAACGCCCTGGTCAAACCCAATGCCAACGATGCCCAGGTTCTCATGTGGAGGCCGTATAACAGAGATCCCATACTGGTCATCCCACCCAAATACTGACCTTTGACTTCTGCTCCCACTCCCGTCCACCATCTTACCTCTACCAGGGTTTGTTCGGGTGCTTTTACAGACCTTTTTTTTTTAGAGAGGCTATGAAATACCAGGACTCTGGAGGTTAAAGTAACAGTGGGATCAATCATTTCAACCATTCTACCTTTAAACGGGCATCACTGTGCTAAATTAAGTCATTGCAAAAAAAAATTTCTTTTTTTGCTTTGTTTTTGTGGAACATTGCATCTGTTGGACACTGGATCACAGATTGTCATGTACATATAGAGATATCTTATGAGTATTTATGGGCTGGAGGGAGATATTTTTCTTGAAAAGATGTTATGGTTGGGAATCATTTTTACTCAGTATTTGGAAACATAGAATAATGAAAAAAAATACATATGGGAATATGCAATATTTATTTATTTATTTATTTTTATTATTATTTATTTATTTATTTATTTATTTATTTATTTATTTATTTATTTTTACAAGCAAGACATTTGTTCATGCAGCCTTACATTTACATTATGTTTTATTGACATTTTTGCCTTAAATTTTGTGCAGCTCTGCAACCCTCTCTAACTGATCTGGAAGGGGAAGCTATTTTGATGGAGGTGAGGTGACAAAGGTGATGAAGCATGGCACATGGGTGATAGATGAGGACATGAACACAATGGAATACTTTTATATAATTTCCAGCAAATAATTTGCTGTGCAGATCAACTTATCTTTAGCTTACACTCATTTAATATATCATTTATCATTGATGGAAATCAGACTCAGCCTAGGGTTGCCTCCTAGAATTGAACCCACCTTCCCCTAGGTTACAGTCCCTGCTACTGCACTCAGCCACAATATTCAGGGTGAGGCCAGAAGTTAGGGGTCAATTCATGTGACCCTGTCCAAAATATACTGACCAATCAGCAGTGTGCCAGCACTCAGTTTCCTTAAAGGACAATCTTGTTGATCTATCCACTGTTGGAAGGTTTAAAATGTTTAAAGTTGTAGTTCTCTGGGTATTTATTTTCTAGACCCTGCATCCAGAACACTCCTCTGTGTTACCCACAGTTCCTTACACTCTTTTTGATTGTATTAGATGTGGATTGGACTTCAGTAAGTAGTGCTCATGGGATGACTGGGTTTTGCAATAACCAACTTTTTCATCATTGGAATAATAAATGTCACATCGACCTTTCCTTAGCATTCTCTTATTTATGACTTATGAGTGTGATGCATGATGCTGGTGTATGCTGTTATAGATTGTATCATTAAACATGGACATGTTTCATGAGACAACATTTCATGAGACAAAAGGATAATCCATATTAAACTTTGGAGAAGTTTCAATAAAATGTTAGCTAGCTTACTAGGTATGTTAACCTGCAATATGCTATCTAAACACTAGCATGAGCAGCAAGCTATCATTCAAACTAACCACTGAAGGTATGTAAGTGTTACCTATTTGTCATAAATCTGCCCTTCATGTCTCATTGGGCTTAGCTAGCACTTGCCCGGGAGAAGAAGCTTTCTCCCACTGCATGGTGTAGTATTAGGCCCCACAAATTTTGTGGCTGTTGGTCACAAAAGCAGCTGCATGTTGTAACTGTCATTCATGCTCTTATAGTTCCTTGTCAGTGTACTCATGCTCAAAACGATAATATCTAGCATTCTCATCACAATCATACATTACATCCTATTCTTTAAAGGAACTGCTATCAACGCCATGTTTCAGAAATAATGAATTAGAAATAATGATAACACACTAGTTGGCTCGTCAAGTATAGTCTTGTACAGTTGTTCTCTTGAGTGGTAGAGGAGGAGGGGGTGAGGGTGGGATGAGATTGGGGTTGGGGGGGTGTGGGAGGCAGGTGAATATGTCTGAAGACAAAAAAAATTGAATTTGTTCTATAATCTCAAAAGATTCAGGTAGGGGAATTACATTCTCTGGAACAAATTGAGAATGAGCGTGGCTGCTCTGGTGATGTGTATCTCAGGCAGATTTTTCTGGGATGGAAGATATTAAAAAGTTATTTCTGTTGTTTCTGTTGATATTTCTGACATTATTATTTTATTGGAGAAACCAATTTACCCTCAAAAATGAATTTCTGGGTGAAGTTTAGTGTTCTTTGTCCATTACTCACCACTGCTCTCAAATCATATTCACGGTAGAATGTACTCTTTGTTGGTGTGAGGTGTGGGATCAACTGTATAACTCCCCTGCCCCCCTTCTCACAAACACACTCACATAACGCTCTACCTCCTCAATATCAGCAGCTTTTAAGAGGAACAGCAGCACCAGCACCCAATCAATACAATTATTAATAAGCAATGATGAAAACCAGCGGTGTAGAGAGATGGAGGGGGATTTAATAAGTGCAGAAGAATGGCACTCCCCAGGGGGTATTCCCGCGTCAGTGATTCTGCTGCCGAGTGCAAGCACAAGCAGTTCAGTCATTCTGCTGACTGCAGCTCTGCAAACCGTGGGAAGGTTCAGCAGCAACTGTGCAAAACTGGCAGACATAAACAGACATGCACATACAGATGGATGCATACAGACAGGCAGAGATGCATACAGAATCTGACAGGCTCATAGCCCAAAGACTGACAGAGAGAAATGAGAAAAACGACTGTTGCACTGTAATAATGTCCTTTGTATTGCTAATTAAGCAGAGCTTGTACTGGGCATGTGTATGTGTGTGTATGTGTGAACATGCACACAACTGATAAGCCATGTGACATTTGACCATGACATTTGACAAATACCCCAGTCTTTTCAGCGCCCATACAGATTTCTCTCTCTCTCTCTCTCCCTCTCTCTTCCAAACTCAGGGCTGACTTCACCACCCAGGCACAAAGCAAACATGAGTATCCATTAACTGAACACTCTGCAATTTATAATTTTATTATTTCAGAAATATTATTTAAAGGTGAAGCCTGCTCAACCATTGATCTGTTTTGTTATGTGAATTGTTTTCTTTAAATGTGGTAATCATGTTGGACTGCTCTGCCTGCAAATCTCAATGTCTCTGTTACCACTGCAGTTCCATTTATAGTGGTGTGGTCTATATTTAAACTGGACCCCATGGCATAGGCTGTTGTTGGTAGCACCAGCCTGCAGTAAACTGTGGCCTTTGCAGGAGTTTGTGTCTGCACAACAACCTGCCTCATGTCTTAGAAAGAACACAGTCAGCCCCCAACACAATGCAGCACAAAGAACACAGTGCCCATGCACGCAGCAAAAACCTACAGTCAAGTTCTACATACACAAAACTAAACTTGTACTCACACTCACGTTCACACGCTGCATAGTCTGATTTACAAAATATGCAAAAAAGGGAGTTGCAACCCATGTCATATTTATTTCTTTGTTGTTTCTTATTGTTTTGATTTCAGGGAAGTTACTTGTTCTACTATTTTGAAATCCTGCAGTATTATTAACATTGTTTCCTTGACATTGAAACTTGAAAGTGTAGCTTCACTGGCAATTATTTTAAACTGTGGAAATTCAAATTCAATGGCAAAAACACCAGACAATAAAAACAGATTTTTTAAATGAATAAAAACTGGTGAAAAAACATGTATATGGGAGTTTTGTTTTGTGTTTGAACCCTATCTGCCCAAGTACTTTTTGCTCGTTTTGCATTACCCTTAAATAAGGCCTTATTATTTTGTTGAAACATATAGCAGAGAAATGGTTGATGGCAGTGTGTGTACTGTCAAGACTAAAGTATCAAAACCTAAGAAAGTGTGTAAGTATTCATGGTACCTGTATAATGTATAGAAAAATGTTTTTTTTAAAAAAGAAAAAACTAAAACAAACATAATGTGCCTTATAATCTACGTGCTGTACTCTTGATTTCACAAAATGCACATCAGTTGTGGCAAACTTATTGTACACAGTTCATCTCCAGCATGTTAACCACCACTGGAAAAACAATGTGCACCCTCAACAAAGGTTTCTAATGACCTTTTGACCAGTGAAAAACTTTTTCCTTTGAGCATCAGCCATAATCAGTTTGGGTGACAGTGTTTTATCAGTCAGTATTAAACTGCCTTCAAAGACTGCCGTAGCTTTACATGCAACCATTTAAATGGCCTGCACAGCAGGTCTGCTGCCCCCTGCTGTGCTGGCTGATGAAAGTCCAGCTACTGAAAGTATACATAAACGCAAACAAGGGCTCATTTGAAACCACAGGCATGCATATTTCAACAATAGACTGACAGACTGATGTGTATCATAAATCTACCGAAATCTACTTTTTGTCTCTCAAATTGAAAACTTTTATTAGGGACTAACTATGGTAAATATGTCTGATAGGAAAACACATTATGTGACAGGGCATCTCTTTTTAAGGATAATGAACATTATACAGTTCTTGAAAAGCCCCAGTTGGTTTCCTATTATAATGGCCTCATTATAGTTCCTAAATCAGCAAATAATACTGCGTGTCACCATATCAGAATGCTGTAGGAACTGTATGGTGATACTCCCTAGTTGCTGTTACTGCCATGCAAGGTCATGTTGTCTTAGCAGTATTCTAGTGATATATTTATTGTCAAACATGGATCTACTGTATTATGTTTCCAACAAACTAGACCTAACCCAAGTGAAAGAAATAGTAATAGCTAAACATCTGAATTGAGCAGCGTAGAAGTTTTTTATTTTATTTTCTATGTCTATATCAGTAAAAATGTCTGGTGTGTAACTCCTGCTTTCCTTTAAAATTCTGAAAATAATACTGTGTCATTATTTACCCGCTTTTAAGTTTCTATTTGGCACTTTGCACTTTGGACACAACAGCAGTGCTCCCCATCATGACCATGCCCAGACCATGCCCAGAACCTCCCTAGGGCTGTGAACCTTCAACGTCCTGGTGGAAAGCACAGTGATAGTATCCCTGAGAGCTGTGGCTCTCTGCATCAGCCTGGTCCAGATCAGAGTCTCTTTATAGCCTACCATGGGCCCCCTAGTCCATTCACAGCATTCCTGGGCTATAGCAGTGGAGCTATTTACAGCACGTCTCTGTGTGGTGCATATGTGTTAGTGTGTATGTGTCAGTGTGAGTTTGAGCGTTTGCCTGTATCTGTGCATGTGTATGTGCATCTGTCCTATAACACAGTGATATTACTGGATCTCCGAAAGGCCAGGCCCCTTCGTAAGGTACCACACTGCAGCAATGCCCTTCCTGGTGATGTCCCCCTGCCTGACAGGCATGGATGCCAGTTTATCTTTATTTTTAACTGTAACGTAAAAGGTTCAACATGCAAGGGTGCAAAAGTATGAAAATCAAGTTTGAATGGTCTCCCTGCATCAGTTTTATTATTCTTGTGTTGCACCAGAATAATACCTCCAAAAAATGTGCTTCCTGAGACATAAGCTTCATTCCAATCTTTCTGCTTAAGTTAGAACTGATAAATTCTTAAAGAACACAGGAGGCCTGGCCTGGTGCTCATGAAAGATATATTGCCAATGGAAACTATGAATAAAAACATTTATTTTGTGCAATCTTAGGTTCCCTCCAGCCAAAGAGGACAAAACAGGGCTCAGTATACAATATATTTGCCTGCTGTCAGAAATATCCCACAATCCCTTGCTGAAAGGCCAGATAAAGAGACAAACCAAATGGACATTCTTTGTCTTACTTGACTTAGGATGCTTTCTGTTTTCCTACCTGTGAGAAACTGAGGGACAGCTCTCACATGTCAGGAACATGCTGAGACATTACAGACTCATTGGGGCAGTGAGACATTAAATAGAGCCCAGGTCACATCAAGGTAATCTGTTTCTCTACAAAAAAAAAACATTACACAATGCACATCACATACATGTTAGCTGATTCTAGACCAGATGTGGGTAACTTCATTGAAGGCAGGCCATTGTGTAAGCAGGTTATCCAGGTCCAATTATCAATGATGAAATAGCTAATAAGGTGTATGTACTAATTACAGTTCACTTGAAGACCACGATAAAATATTTTGCAGTCGGGCACAAGAATAAGTATTGAGCTGTAATTGATGAGCTAATTAAAAAAAAATAGCTGAGTGTCCAGTCATGAAAAGGCCACCAGGCAGACCTCTGGGACCTTGAAGCTCATTTTATTGAATCAAAAAATTGCATGTAGTATGACAAACCATTTTGACGTGTGACAAACTCTGTATGGTCTTCATTATAGAATCTGTTCCCAGAATGTATACCCAACATCTAATCAGTGACCTGACAGCATATCATCCTCTCTCAGAGAATGACTTTGCTTTATAAAATAAAAGTACCCAATATGAATTGCATACTCACAGAGAACCCCTGTCCCACAATTTCTCAACAGATCCATAAA